>NC_039267.1:8568418-8908418 GCF_003368295.1 Carassius auratus | reverse complement strand
ACATTCCAAAAAATATATATTGTATTTTATTATGTATATATAAAGCAAATGTAAAAATGACTACATTAAAACATATAAATGTTAAATATATTACATATTAATTTATTGAAAATGTCCTTTAATCTTCAGGATCTGTTGTCAGCTGTAGTCAAGGAAGGGTGTTTTACAGAGAGAAGCTGTGTGTCTGCTGTTGGCTCCCTCTTACCTCAACATATATCGGCGGTACGTTCTTCTCTTATTTGTTTTGTTGTTTTTCTCACTGCTCCTACAGGCCCTCAATGATCACAGAGCTTCTCGTCTTTTCTCATCTCATCTACAGGTCCAGCACCTGGTAAACTTGTTGTCAGAAGTGGAACCGAAACTGGCAGACATTATAAAAAAGGACTTTTCTATTTCATCCAATGTGTCAAGCGGAAACATCTGAAAGGAAACATTCTTCAGAGAAGTTCTCTGACCCAAAAGATTGGAGATAAGTCTTTAGATCTCCTTATGAAAAGACTCGTCTTTTGTTTAGATATAACAAAAAATGTAATGGCTTTGGTTATAGCTTGATAAATTGTGTATATCATCGTTTTGTTTGTATACACCAGCTTTTCTATTTAGTAAACAAAACGTGTTTTGTAGATTGTGTTTTCCATGGAGTAATTGTTATGATTTGATAGCATATTTTTAAATGCACAACGTAGTTAATGGAATAGTTTTCAATTTATTTAACGCTACTTAATTCGTGTTATGCTTCAAAGATTAGTGCACTGGCGTTTATTAACGCATACATTCGAGTGTTTACTGATGTTCTCCATCGGGTGTCCCTCTAATGTGCGTGCCACGTCCGGGCTGTGATCGCCTCCCTCTTTCCTCATTTGCGTTCCAAATGAACATCAGAATGGGGAGAAAAGGTCTACTGCGCACTTCCCGCGTATGTGACGCCAGCAGGAATATAGCAGCTCTTTGATTAAGAGTTTGGATTGATATGCAGAGCGCGCTGCATTATTATGGAAATTTAGTGTGTAGGAGGAGGACCTGAGAGAGACACGGCCAGACACTCACACACTGGGATCTCGACCTGGACTGAATGTAAAATGCACAGAGGCTAATTTAAACCACGTTTGCGTGATTTCGAGCTGCTGGTTTTTGTTGTTTTTCCAGGAATCTTGGTTTCCCTGAAATGGCCAGATGCACAGGTATACAAGGACTTTTGATTGACACGTGTCTGTTTTTAGCTCTACCTGAGGCTGATCTGACAGAAGTACCCCAGAATGAGGACACACTTGAGTTGGTTCGATCCAGACCACTGCGTGTATGAGTGAACACTCAACTAATACGAGTTGACAGAGGACCGGTTGAGACCGAAACAGTGCTGTTCGTAGAAGTTAAAGCGTAAACATAGATGATCGGCAGCTGTCAAACATCTTCTATATGATGCACAGAAATCCTGACCATGACCTAAAATGACATATCGTCCACTAACTACTCTACCATGCTAGATGTGTGCAACAGCCAGTAGAAGTCATACATTTGGGTTTAAAGACACACAAACCCCAAACCTCAAATGAGGTCTGGGGAGCCATATTGTTAATCATTTTTAATTAGATATTTTTAGCAGAAATGCTCACTTAAATTTTACGATTGATTGCTCAGAAACTCCATTTGAAGAATAGACAACAGGATCAGGTAGGAACTCAACAATGCATGTCATTAAAGATGAGTGATGTCTTTGGAGTAGTCAACAGTCACGTGACACACGTCTGCATTGTGCTCTCTGTTTTTCACTCGTTCGTCCAGCTGTTTGTGCGCTGGAGCTCATTAAAGGTCGTGGAGCTGCTGTCTATCTCCTGTCAACAAGCACGCAATGAAACTTTCGGTTCACGCTGGATTTCCCAGAATTACTCTGATGCCATCTCATACTTGGTGGTCTGTACAAACGGTTTAAAGATTAATTCTGTTGGTTACTCTGATGTTAAAACACTAGCAGATATTTTGAGGAATGTTTTCCATTCTTTCCATACAAGGACAGTTAAGTGCCCTCAAGCCCAAAAAGGATTAAAAATCCAACTTAAAAATAAACGATATGATATTTATGTGTGATTCAGTGCAGATTATTCACTTCTAATCTTCTTGGTTGATGTCTCACACCAAGTTATAACAATTTAAACACCTAATCTAAATCAATTTGAATTTAGCATACATGTCATAGGGACCTTTTTTATTATTATTGTTATAAGGCACCACTTTATATTTAAGTTGTTTTCATACTTTGTATAATCATACATATTACATGTAAATATAAACGTAAATTTCTTATAAAATGAAAACATACATTTTACACAGACACCCGCACACACACACGAACAACAGCATTTTAGAGCGGTGTTAAAAAATTTTTTTAACATTACGAGAATAAATTCATAGCAATACTTAAAAAGTGCATAATTGTCATTTTGACTTTATTCTCAAAATAGTTCAACTTTATTCTTGTAATTTTGACTTTAATCTTGTAATCTTAGATTTTTTTTTTTTAATGTGGCAGTAAAATGCTGTCGTGTGTGTGTTGTACCAACTGCATTTAGATGTATTTTCATTCTATATAAAGTAATAAGTGTAATTTAGACATTGACATTTTTCCATTTGTATTTCACAAAGAAATAACAGGTTTGGATACACAGTAAATAATGACATCATTTTCATGTTTAAGTAAACTATTGCTAATAACATCATAACATCTTTTTCTTTATTTAGTTCTTTCTGTTTGCCTTTAAACATGTTTATCTTGTATCTGACGTGGTAAATGTGTAAAGACGGCAGTGTTTTTCCAGTGTTAGGAAGCCTTCAGGAACATGTTGATGTCTATCAGTAATGACAGCCGGAAACAGGGTCCGCTGAACCTGAGACCCTCCCAGTCTTTGAAATGTCAGAACGGAGCGACTTCTCAGCCCTGAAGCTGACAGCCGTTTAAATGACAAATTCCCAGTGAATCTGCTGTACTCCTAAAGCAGTGGGCTGTTAGCATGTTCTGTGTTTGCTCTGCCAGAGGTGGAGCTCCTAAAATGACCATCTTCCAACACCAATGACGCACAACAAATGACTCCGTGTACACATGGAAGGTTTTTTTTTTTCTTTCTGTTTGACAGCGTGGCATTAAGTGACTCACTTCCAGTAAAACGTTTGATCAGGATGCTCAGTGTATGTTCATGCAAATGCATTTATGATGTCCTGAATATTCCTGGTGCACAATTCAAACTCATGTTGCTATTGTTCATGCCTGCTGAACTCATTTATAATGCCTCCAGCAGAGACCGTGCATCCAGTTCTGGGTAGATCTGTGAGAACAGAGTTACACTGGAGGTTTCAGTAGTGTTTGTGTGTAAGTGGTTTACTGTGTCCTCATGTCAACTGTGGAGTTGGTGTCATTATTGAGATTAGGGTGGATGGTCAAGCTCATCTATCACACTGTGTGTGTGTGTGTGTAAATCCCTTGATTGAAATGAACAGAACTGGGCCAGGTGATCAGTGAGGGGTCTGTCTGGGATGGGTATGTTCTCTGTGCCAGCTGCTGATAGGAAACACTCACACTGTCCCTCGTCTCTAGTTACGCTTTCTCACACACTGGTTTTCTGTACACTAAGTGTGATGTTCTGCCTCTTGAAGGAATGCTAGTTAAGTTTCGACAAGCTTGTTTGTAAATATATAAATGCTCCAGGTTTTGTTTATTGTGACATGAAAGGTGCTAATGTTGCTGTTGGCCAGCACAAAACTTAATGTAATCTCATTAATGGTTACAGCAAAATCTGTTGAGAATTTTCCAGGTCATATTTCACCTAAGAATTAAATAAATAATAATAAACATATTATTATATTATTATTATTAGATTTAGAAATTATAATCACTATTATGTAGGTTAAGGAAAATGAAACAAATCAGGGCTATTTTTTATGACATTTTTTGATGACAAATAAGGATGTTTTCCCAATATTCTCATTCTTTGATTGTAATTCTCAATTGTCATTCTTGTTCAGTTCTTATAACTGTAACATTTATTTGTGTAATTATTAATTAATTTGATTCGTTGATGCTTAACTTTGAAGAAATTAATTTGTCATGATGCAAATAGCTTTAAAAACAAGTTATCATTACTGTAACACGACATTATTATATTAATGTATTACATTATACATCATATATTTCTAATCTAATGTAAATAATAAAATGTACTTAGCTATTCAGAAAGCAAAGAAAATAAATATATCATAATGGTCCTAAAATAGGCATTATATTCTTTATGAAACATATGTTAGGGTGAACTGGTGTTGGTAGACGTCTTGTGGTTGTGAGTGAGTGAGCTGTAATGAGATGAGTGTGTACCGATGAGCATTCACTGGCCATTGCAGCTAAGAGCCTCTTCAGAACAAACAGCACAAAAGAACCCGAGGCTGCATAATGTAAGCCAACCTTTGCTTTAATTAACACTGAGCTCGTTTTGTTGGAGAGAGAGAGAGAGAGAGAGAGAGAGAGAGAGACCGACTCATCACGATTAATATCAAACTATCAAGACAGGACAAACCATGCATCTTCAGCACGGATCTTTAAAACCATCAGTCATGTGGGTATAATAGTGAATCCATTTAAACCCACTTGAGTTGCATCAGACGTCATCTTGCCCTAACTGACTCATAAACTACAGGTGTTACCTCTAAATAAGCCATTTATGAATTACAGCATGAATGGACTTTAGAACAGCGCCTCATGCAAAAATCAAGTATGTGCTACAAAGATATCTTTTTATGTTGCCCAATGTTCACTTTTCTGTCTGTCACAGCTCGTTTGTCATCACATCTGGTGTAACTCTGCTCAAAGGCTCCTGGGGCTCTGACAGTGCACCCATCAGTCATGACAGCACCTCATCCCTGTGGTGTCCAGACCTCTGGAGCTCAGGCTTTGATCTTACAGCAGTCCTCACACACCCCGTGCTGTTGATAGGAGTTTGTTTGCCTTCCACCGGGTGGGTTTTCCTCAGTTTACACACTGCACACACACCCCAAACTCTGACACCTGTGGGACATCACAGCTTCTGGAAGTAGATGGTGATCTGTGTCAGAATTAGTTTTTAGCCTTTGGTCAAACTAGACTTCCAGTGTTCAATTTAAGCATTAAAGTTTTGTCTTGTGCTGCGTAATGTTGGTAAACACTGTGGCACCTGGAAATCTTTATAAATTAAATTACATTTTTATATAAATCTATATTTATACATAAACGCATACTATCTTTTACAATTTTGGCATCATTTTTACAGTTTAAAATGTTGTATTTTAATATAAATGTATATTTTTATAAATGTATATCTATATTTTTGTCATTTTAAATCTAAAAAGCACTGTTATACATATTCAGACAAATATCATATAGGTGTGTACATATAGACGTATATACATTATATATACATTTATCAGTCATATGTAAACATTTATGATTTTTTGAAATGTTTTAATTTAATATACATGTATTTTAAAACTGTACATTTTAAAATGTAATTTAATGTGATCAGTCTTTAGCATCTTGGAAATCTTTTGTAATATTCTCTTTTGATTGATTACTTTTGAGCATGCAATCAAATCTTGTTTCAAAAACCAAAGCTCCTTTAGATTAACAATGTTGATTAAAAAAATGATATCATTATTTTAATTAATTAATTGAATTTAATATTGAACTAAATTAATATTAATTTAGATGTAAAATTTTTAGGTTAGATGATAAATAGTTTTTAGAGTATAATTCCATTTTCAGAAGTTGCTCGGCACTGCTTATATCTCAGTCTTGTGCGAAGCACGTGATCCTGTCATGAGAACCTCATCCTTCCTTCCACCTGATTCAGTCTTGTGTGTCGCCACATATGACCCAATCCCCAAAAGGAAGGATAGGATATTTAGACCTCAAAGTACCTCTGGGTCCTAAAAAGGTGCACTGACAAATTGGTCAAGTACAGTAGAGTACGATCCACCCATCAAATCTAATGAAACCTGCTGGCCTAAGACGCCTCAATCTAACTCTTCAGGGGGGCCTAGATGGAGAGATCATCTTCTTGAGGGCTTTTACTGTAATTTAACCGTGACCCCTATAGATGTGGGACAAGGTTCACAAGGCACTCAGGCAGGACAAAGAGAAGGAAAACATCCTGCAGACAAAGATATCCCCAAGTGGAGTCCCACGACTGATTTAAGACTCATTCAAGGAATAAGAGTGTATCCTCTCTCCACGTAAAGTCTGGAATATCCCTGACCCATATAATCATGTATGGGGTAACATGCTTCTTTTATCAATGTCAGATCTACATCCCACTGTGCAGTATTTAAGCTCTTTGCAACTGTTTAATTGTTTGCAATATAGTAAATAAGAAGGCTGTGTTATTTCACTGGCTTTTCAACACTGCATTTTAATTGTACACTACTGTTTAAAAGTGAATTTATTTAAGTAATTATTAATTTTATTTGGAAGGGATGCATTAAATTGACTGAAATAGATTTTTTTTTTTTTGAAGCATCTTTGCTTGGATCTTTTAAAAGAAAATAGCCCAGGAAAAGCATTAGTTTGTTTATTTATTTATTTATTCATTAATCCGTGTTATAACATTTCAATTTAGATTTGTTACTGGACATATTTCGATTTCTCAAGGAAATGTTTAGTATTATGTCCAAACAATAATAAAAGGAACACATTTTAATTTATAATTTGTCTTAAATCTCTCTTTTTTGTAAAAAAAAAAAAAAAACAATTATACATTTGTGCACCCACCAAATGACTGGCTTATGCTCTTCTAATATTTAGTTTTTTATAAGCAGACAGATAAGAGAGATATCATGGAAGACTTTTTGGTGTCCTGTGTATGGGCGTTTTTGTTCCTAACTCCTGCAGGTGACGCAGCTCTCCTCACACACCTTTTTTGTGTGCAGAACGTCAAAGAGAATATGAAAAGCTATGTCTTTCATATGAATAACCCCATGACGTGAGAAGCTGCTCATTTTCCATTTGTTATCAGGAGGAAGATTAACTCGCCACCCCTCCTCCTCCTCTTCAGAACCTCATATAAATAGCAAAGCGCACAGTCTCATTGTATAACAACAATTGCAGCACATCCAGTTAAAAGACTGACAAACGCATTGACACAATAAGAAACATCAGCATGTACTCAACTAAAAACGAGGGACCGCACAGAGGAAGATCTTTTGACTCCATGAACCTTGGTCTGACATTGGAAGAGAAGCAACTTAACAATGAGGTAAGCACTTTTTCTCCATAATTTTTATCATTTTAAATGGCAAACAATTTTTTCTTTTTTACTCATTTGGTTGATTTACATACATTTTATAAATATATTTTATAATTGTAACTCAGGTGAGAATTTAAGTTTTCAACAGGTTGGGGTTCATATAAAACATTAAAAATATATATATATATTATATATTATAATGTCAAATGTAAGCATAGATTTCTAACATGTCAAATGTGGAGGAAACTGAAGTTGAGGGATCCTATGGTGCACTGCTATCCAAGTGCTCAAAAGCTCTCCAGTCATTTTTATGCATAACACATCCATGCTTGACACTGTTAGCAATGAGTTGTTCCAATCCTCCTCGCACCATATCTAAAGATGCATCAAATTGAATACACTTAACAGAATGTGCGTGGAAGAGTGATTAATTGCAGCCTAATCCCAGTGTTAGATTAAAACAAGAGGGCGCTAATAATAGGCTTCCTCGCTGTCCAAATGAGATTGTTTTAAGACGCCAGACACTGGCCCGTCTTTGTTAAACCGATACAGTGAATCGCAGTACTCCGAACTCTGCCACGGTCAACTCAGTGATGCTGTCGGGAATCCTGCTGTCTGGAAGACGAGGACAGGGACGATTACTCACCCACATGCGTGATAAAAGAAACATGGTCAGTTTTTTTGTAGTTTATAATTTAAATAACATTTTTTATTAATAATTATTATATAGCTTACTATTAAATAAAAGTAATGCATGTTTAATGTATGAAATTAGAACATTCTTCGTTTTATTATAATTTATTATTTATTTAATACTTTTTCATGCTAATTATTTGATTAAATATTATTTAAAGATATTTTGGCATTACTAGTAAATAAGCTGATGGTGATTCTCTCATAGACATTTTTAATTAAATTAAATTATTATATGATTCAGTATTAAATGCAAATATTATTTCTACTATATTACATACAGATATTAAACATTACTCATTTATTTATTACTTATGTATTTAATACTATTTGATGCTAATTATTTAATATTAAAGTTTTTCTAGATACCTTTTGTCATTTATGTTTGAACTTGTTGCCATTAAAGGATTGGTGGTCATTCTGTCGTGTTCAATAGATTTTCAGAAATGAAAAAGCAATAAATGTTATTAAATATGTCAATCTAAATAATAAAATAACATTTAAAAAAAAAAAAAGTGAACATTTTCCAAATGTGTATTGATGTATGTACTATATATACATTACATATTTCTTATATCAATAATCATAATTATCGGTGTGATTTCTTGGACTTAATCCCATGTCTGCAACCTTGGGACAGGGCTCACGCAGTGTCCCTCTGTAGGCGCTTATGTAAAGCAGGTCACGATGACTGTCGCTGTCCACGGTGCTGAACTGACGCAGGAACCGGCACCTTTAATCGGATGACCTGTTCGCAACTAGAGTTAATTTTTGGTTTAGGTTTATTTAAAAACAAACCCCTCGGTGACCAATATTTATTAAAAAAAAAACAATAACAACAATATGCCGTCTCAAAACAGCCTAATCAAAGTGGCATCCTGCAGTGAAGTTATTTGCACTTTTTCACCACTTTGAATTTCACTTTTAAATCTAATAGAGTTTAATACTATATTATCTAATATATAGTTTAAGCTATATATACAGTTTATTTATTATTTGTATTTATAAAAACTACTTATTATAAGTTATATTATAACATTTTTTATTTTTATAATTTTATGTTGTTTTATAACATGATCTTAAAATTTGCACTCTTAACAGGAAAGTTCAGATCCTTTAGATGAATACAAATCAAGTTTTATGTGTAGCCTTAAAAAGGAATTAAGTGTTTACCACACTCTTTAATCCACATGATCTGATTGACAAGCAATCAGCTCATGACTTAGGGTTGGATTTAAAGTGAGCTGAAGATGTTGATGCTAAACATAAGTCATGTAAAACAATAAATGAAGGGGGGGGGGGGGGCAGATCCTATGTAATTTTCATCTTTACAAATGACTTTTGATTATCTAATTCTACCTGACCTCATCTGACATTTATTTCTGCTTTGTGCCTGTGTTTTACAGATGAACAAATCTGCTTTTCCGAAGATCGAGGAGAATAAAGACAACAAAACCGTGTCTACAGAGAGAGGCCGGGCTGCTGTTGTGTTCTCCTTGAAGAATGAAGTCGGTGGACTTGTCAAGGCACTAAAACTTTTCCAGGTGATAAGTCGTTTACGATTTTCTTGTATGTTTAAATACTTCTTTACTTGATTTATAAAGGTTAACATTAACCATCACATATAAATCAGCAGGAAAACCACGTCAACCTGGTGCACATCGAGTCCAGAAAGTCCAAAAGGCGCAACTCAGAGTTCGAGATCTTCGTAGACTGCGACAGCAACCGCGAGCAGCTTCACGAGATCCTTCAGCTGCTGAGGAAACACGTGAACGTGCTCGAGATGGACGTGCCTGACAACCGCCTGCCTGAAGAAAGCGGTACACGAATTACAATATCAGCTAGATGTGACTTTTTTTAATTACTACACAAATGTTCAATATGTGTTTTTTGTTGTTTTTTTCTCCAGAGATGGAGAGCATGCCTTGGTTCCCGAAGAAGATTTCAGATCTGGATAAATGTGCGAACCGTGTGCTGATGTACGGATCAGACCTGGATGCGGATCATCCAGTAAGTGGCAAGGTTTCATCTCGATCGCCACATCAGTATGATGTTATCACGTTCCTCACTGTTATGATTCTGTCCCGACAGGGATTCAAGGACAACGTCTATCGCAAAAGGAGGAAGTATTTTGCAGACTTGGCTATGAGCTACAAACAGTAAGTTTTTTAATATACTTTAACATTAGAGTAATACACATTTAATATAAGTCTAATGAAATATTGACCCTTCCATCAGTGGAGACCCCATTCCCCGAATAGAGTTCACAGACGAGGAGGTGAAAACGTGGGGAGTGGTGTTCAGGGAGCTGAATAAACTCTACCCCACACACGCCTGCCGCGAGTATCTCAAGAACCTGCCCTTGCTCATCAAACACTGTGACGTCCGCGAGGACAACATCCCGCAGCTGGAGGACATCTCACGCTTCCTCAAAGGTGAGGGAAAGGGATGCCAGTTCTTCAAAGGTTGGTTTGTTCAGGATTTATAGACTCTTTTCTCTGTAACATTGCTTTCTGAACGGTTTCAGAGCGCACCGGCTTCACCATCAGGCCTGTGGCTGGGTATCTCTCCCCACGAGACTTCCTGGCAGGTCTGGCCTTCCGTGTGTTTCACTGCACTCAGTATGTGCGACACAGCTCAGACCCCCTCTACACACCCGAGCCGTGAGTACACAAACAATCAAATACTAGCAACTAAACTATGATGTGACTGTCACTCTAATATATTTACAAAAAAGGATCTTAGATATAGAATGTATTTACATGTATTTACATGTTTATATTTATATTCATATCATTTATATTATATATAAAAATATTGAATATATAAACATAACATATTTTTCTTAAATATATACATGCATGTGTGTGTATATATATATATATACATAATAAATATAAACAGTACACATACATATATTATGTAAAGAAAAACTTTTATTTTGGATGCGATTAATCACGATTAATCATTTGACAGCAGTAATTTTTATAAATAAAATTAAATAAAAGTAATGCATTTATGTATTCAGAATATTATTTTGATTTTATGTATTCAGTTTGTTTATATATATATATATATATATATATATATATATATATATATATATATATATATATATATATATATATGCTATATTTCAACTTTCATGTATATATTCAGAATTAAATGTACATATTCACAATTTATATTTATATATTCAGACTGAAAGCTATATATTCAGATTTACTTCTATATATTCGTGATTTACATTTTGTATCACAGTTTGTATCTATGTAAATTAAGACTTATAACTACATATTCATATTTGCATTTGTATTGTCAGATTCATAACTATATATTCTGATTTATCTTTATATATTCTGATTTATAAATATATTCAGATTTACTTCTATATACACACAGTTTACATTTATACATTCAGATTTTATTTAATTATTTCCTGTTTGGCACGTCATATATAATTTATATTTATTATTTATATTTATATATATATATATATATATATATGTATATTTTTTTTTTTTTTTTTTTTTCATTTATATTTCCTAAATCTGTCTATATACACATTTTTCACATACAAATGCTTATTTCACTGAAAAGGAAAAAAAAAGATTTTTATAATATATATGCAACAGACTTTATCTTTATAGGCTATAATTAAAGAACTGTCCTGATATAGGAATTGTTACTCTGAGCAGGTGATCATGTGAATGTGTCTGTATGTTTTAGAGACACATGTCACGAGCTGCTTGGACATGTCCCTCTTTTGGCCGAGCCCAGCTTTGCTCAGTTCAGTCAGGAGATCGGTCTCGCGTCACTGGGAGCATCAGATGACTCTGTACAGAAACTCGCCACTGTAAGTAATGACAGGCCTTGAGATTGAGTGTTTTCATGTGAATAATACAAATACATATTTATTAACAATTCCATTCTATGTTTAAGTGTTATTTCTTCACTGTGGAGTTTGGCCTCTGTAAGCAAGAAGGGAGACTGAGAGCTTATGGAGCCGGTCTGCTGTCCTCCATCAGCGAGTTGAAAGTAATGAACCACAAAAGCTTTTCCTACATGATGCATAATGCATGTTTTTCACCTTATAAATAGAGATGATCGGGTTTTTTTTTTTTTCATCCAGCATGCACTCTCAGGAAACGCCAGGATCTTGCCCTTTGACCCCAATGTGACATGCAAACAAGAGTGCATCATCACCACCTTTCAGGATGTTTACTTTGTTTCGGACTCCTTCGAGGAAGCAAAAGTCAAAATGAGGTAATGGAAAATGAAACCGTATTCTTACATTGAATTAAATGATAATAAAAAGGCTAAAAAAGTATTTACTGCAAATATCATCTGAGTATTTAGCACTATAATTTGCATTTAAAGTTGAATTTATTTTTAGGGAGTTTGCAAAGACCATCAAGAGGCCATTCTCAGTGCGTTACAATCCGTACACACAGAGTGTAGATGTTCTGAAAGACACGGCCAGCATCAACAACGTGGTGGAAGAACTAAGACATGAGCTGGACATCATTGGAGATGCACTAAGCAGGCTAAACATGCAGTTAGGAGTCTGAACATTTCCCAGCAAATCATCCATTATTTCATGTACCAGTTCATCTGTTTTGTCACATTACTTTACTTTCCGAATCACATATGGCATGAAAACTATCTAATTAGTTTGGCTCTTGTTTGATTACATATGTGGATCATCAAAAGCTGTGCTAAATGTTTGTAAGTGGAGTTCTTGTATTTTATGTAAAATTTTTATTGACATGGTGGTATTTATGCAAGGTGACCCCAATGGTTTTGATTTAAATTAAGGCTACACACAGGTGACGTGTGTGTCTTGTGCATAATTTATGTCTGCTAATATATTGATGGTTTCAGTTCGCATTTATGTCATTTGTCCATTTCAAATTGGCACCCTGTGTTTATTTCTTCAGAAATACTGTCTGACGGATATTTTAGTATATAAACAGTATCTTTGTGAGTCTATGAAACATTTAGTAGATACAGTGTGTGCTATGTGTTATTGTTTCTTTACTTAAAATGGATGACTACGTGGATTAGGACCTGGAATAATCTGTATTTATTAAAATGCATGTAAATATAGCATTGGACATTGGAATGTTTTTTTTTTTTTTACAAGTTACAAATGAATGCTTAGCGTTTCTATAAGTAATTCGTTAGAAACTCTGAAGTATCAATTCAAGTTTAGGTTGTAGATAAATGTATTGCTAGACATTATTATTAAAGAGTTCATATGCATACAATAAAACATTTTTTTTTATCTACTGTAAATGCCATGTAGTGTAAGTGTGCAGTTTCTTATTTTCTTCTTTACATTTCATGCTCAGAGCTACAAACAATCGTACTCTTGAGCGGTGCTTGTCGGCTCAAATGAAAAAATATCTTATCCAATGTCTTATTCAAATTTCAAGACATTGTTTGCCAAATAGGGCACATAGGTGTATGAAAGTAAAATCATTTAATCATATAAATCAATGTATACAAGTATATTTACCTGATAAATAAATGGAAAGAGGAGCAAATAGGCCTCAGGTTATGAAAGGTTTTTGCGCTCCTGTGACCTCAGGCGCCTCTGATTGGTTAATCCTGACCAGCGCTTAATAAAGAAACAGACACCACATGACTAAGTATATATGTATTTTACATATGAAAAGATTAAATCAATTTAAAATAAACAATAATAATAATATATTTTATTTTTAAATATTATAATTTAAATATAATAATATTTAAATATTTTTTTAAGCACGTATATATATATATATATATATATATATATATATATATATATAATTTTTAATAGGTTTCGTGTTTATCTCAACTATAACAGTAATTTAATATTATAATTTAATTACTACAATTATTATAATTCAAATGCCATAATATTTAGTTATTAGTCTTAATAGGTATGTATATAATATTTGTGCTAAATATTAAACAAAAACTAATTCCAATTATATGATAAATACATTTCCATATTATAATTTGTTTTTAAATATTAAAAAATTAATTTCGTTTTTTATCTCAACTATAACAATACATTCATATTATAATAATTTTCTAATTGAATTACTACAATTAATATAATTCAAATGCCATAATATTTATTTATTAGTCTTAATATGTATATTTATTGTTATTGGTTATTTGTGTTAAATATTAAAGTAAATCAAATTCTAATTATATTATACATTCATATAAATATTATAATTTGTTTTAAATATTGAAAATAAAGGTCCAACTTTAAGATTATTTATTTAATATTATGATTATTTTTAATATTTTCGTAGAATTTTGTGACTTTTTTTGTTTGTGACTTTTATTTGTGATTTCAATTTAAAACAATGGCAAATAAGTGGCCCTGCCCAATTTGGGATTGCATCGCCACTCTACCCACTAATGTTTCTTAAATCTAGGAAACTAGTGACGTTTACATGAGTTCTGGCGATGTCATTAATTTGCGCCTAAATCTGATGGAAGGAACTCAGCTTTCAAAGTGTGTAAATTACTGTACACGTGGGTAAGTTTTATTTACTTTTCATTGCGCAAGACGTACACACTTGCACTAGCGACACCCGGTGTACAGTATTTCAATACACAAGAAAACGCGAAATTCACGTTTGTCCAAATATATTTTATTTGTGGAACAATGTTGCTCTCTAGCGGTCGAGTTAAAGTATTACAAAAATATTTCTCCACCCAGAATCCAGGTGAGCTGCTGATGTGTGGAGAGAACCGCACAGGTCAATTAGGACTCAGTCACACGTCAGAGGTCATAACCTTTCAGCCCTTGCCTTTGCCTGGTGCTCAAGGGTTAAGCAGGTGTCCTGTCATTGGGACTTCTCCGTTGTTCTGACGGTCATCAAATTCATATTCTGGACTCTTGTGTGGTGGAGTTTGTATGGAAGCCCGTTTCAGCCACTGAATAAAAAAAAAGGTAATTGAGACTTTTTATCTCACAATTTTAACATTTTTATCACAATTTTGACTTTACATCTCGCAATTCTGGAATTTTTTCTCACAATTGTGAGATAACAACTTGCAATTTTGCAAATTAAGTCAGAATTGTGTGATATAAACTCACAATTGTGAGTTATTAAGTCTGAATTGTGAGTTATAAACTCATAACAACATATCAGTCTTTTTTTCTTATCAGAAATGGACTTTATATCCTGCAAATCTGACATTATATCTTGCAATTCTGACTTTATAACTCGCAATTGGGTTTATATCTCACAATTCTGAGAAAAAAGTCAGGATTCCGAGATACAAATTTGCAATTGCAAGAAAAAAAATCTGAATTGTGAGTTTATATCTCGCAATTCTGATTTTATAACTCGCAACTGTGTTTATATCTCACAGTTCTGAGAAAAAAAGTCAGATTTGCCAGATGTAAACTCACAATTGCTAGAAAAAAATGTCGCAATTACCTTTTTTCTTTTTTATTCAGTGGCGGAAACGGGCTTCCTATTACTGAGAGCCTGGGTATAAAAATAAAAGGGCTTGGGTGTTGCACACATCAGTAATTTTTGAGTGCTTCTGTTTAGAGTTTGATTCGATCAAGTGCTCTTAGATCTGCCTGTGGAGACTTCCTCTGGTTTAATTGAGAGCTGAATAACTGATATCTGATCTGTCTTTCAGGTGACGCTCAGGTCTTGGTGTGCGGCTCAAATGCATTTGGACAGCTGGGAATAACACACTCAGCAGAAACCTTTACATGTGAAGGTGAGAGCTGGGAATATAATGAGAGCCTTGCATGATAAGTGTGTAAGATTGTAAGTGTGAGTTTTGTTATAATATTGTTATGATAAAATACAAAAATATGACACTGTGTCATAATTATGAGATAGAAATTGAAATTATGAGATTAAAAAAATCTAAATTATTAGATTGAAAAAAAATCTAAATATGACGATAAAGTAGTTGAAATAATAAAATAGAAATTATTAGAATAAAAATTCTAAATTAAAGGATAAAACATCAAAACTGACAGTCATAATTATGAGATAAAAAAATGTAAATGATGAAGTAATCATAATTATGAGGTAAAAATTTAAATTATGAGATTAAGGGCCATATCATGCACCCGGCGCAGTACAGCACCAGGAGCGATGCAAGTGTTTTTTGCTAGTTTCAGCCTGGCACAGTTATTATTTTCACGTGCTGCGGCATGTTGTTTGAATAGCAAGTGCATTTGCAACCATTTGTGTGCTCATGGGCGTGCTGGTCTGAAAACGAGGTGTGTTCGGGCACATTGTTGGCGTGTTGATATTTTCAGGGCAATGGAAAAAGACTGCACCTTTGACCAACAAAAACCTGGTCTAAAGTCAGTAGTTTTTTTTTTTTTTGTTATTTAAAGAGCATGTTAGTAATATGCACCTATAGGTGAGTCAACAGCACGTACACTCTGCTTATTACACACACAGGGTCGCGCAGCAGCACACAAACATGTCAAATATTCCAAATTAAAGGATTACAGTGTAAAAGATTATTATTGTTTAGGCTACATAAATAGAAAAATGCTTACATGTCATAATGGATATTTATTGCATGTATCAGAACTAGGCTACCTATTTGGACGAGCAGCTTTCTTTCCTCTCTGGAGACACATTCAGTCTTTGCTCTTGCAAATTCCGCCATATAAATAACAAATCTCTCATGTAAAAATTATGATATACTAAGTCAGAGATAAAAAGTCATACTTTCTCTTTTGTGATAGAAAAGGGCTTCCATACATAAACGCCTAAACGCTTCGCCAGCTGTATGTTTATGCTTATGGCATACATTTATGTGTAATTCTGCAAATGCTTTGTCACGTGCACACACACATCATTACAGTGCAGCTTATCCAATCAGAATTTAGAACACAACTATCCACAAATGTTTTTTATTGCTAATATGACATGAGAAATCACTTGCATGGTGTTCTTTGCTCAGAGGCAAGACAATGCAGTATGTATGTCTTCCAGCAGGGGGAGAACACACTCTGTACGTTCCCACAATGCTTTTCTCATCCTGCCCAGAGACACAGGGATGATTTAAATTGAAGGTCATCTCTTACCTTAGAGAATGCAGCATCTGTGGGCATAAGTATTGAAGAGAATGACTCAACGACACAGTATTTAATACTCAATCTCATGTGTCTGGTGCGTCACTGAACCTTAAAATTAAAGGACAGCCTTCAGATATTGTTGAGCGCGAGAAAAGAGACATTTGGCATTTATGTCTTTTTGCATTTTTTTCAAGTTCAAGCTAGTGCAGAGAGGGGAAGGTTGTCCAGACATTGTCATGGCTTGCGAAACATATTTCTGTTTGTCAGATCTCCTTGCGTGACTTTGTTTGTGCTTTCGCCGTTCCCCGCCTGGTCGATGGACCTCATGTCATATTTAATCCTCGAAAGTTGCTTATGCTACAATGTCCTGCCACTGGTGACCCGTCTACACGGCGTATGTTGATGAGAGGAAACGAGGACGGTACAGGGGACGGTTTCCTCTATAACACCTCGAAAGAGAGGGAGAAAGTGTAGCTGCATCCAGGGACATGTTTAGTCTTTGGTGACAAACGGAATATAAAGTTTTAGAGCTGAATTGTGGTTGACAGAAAGACTTTGCCTGAGGCTTTAAAGGAAGAGTTCTTTTGATTCACCCTCACGTCGTGACTTTCATTCTTCTGTGGGACACAAAAGGAGATTTTGAGGAGTCATACGATAGCTTTGTGTGAGAAATGCAGTGTTGTTATTGTTACCTAAAGTTTAAAATAAATAAATAAACTGCATTAAAGCCAAAATAAAAAACAAATATTTAAAAGTAATGTAAATAAAAGCTTAAAATAATTAAATATTTTCAAATGTTGCCTGGGCAACTAATTAAAATGACTAAGTGAACACTAAAATTTAAATAAAAAATAAAGTACAACTATTTAATAAATATTTATTAAATATGAATTATCTCATAAATACGGAAGCCCATTTCCGCCACGTAAGAAAAAAATGCTTTGTTAAATCATAATTATGAGATTAATAAATCATAGTAACACAAAAAAAAAACATAAAAAGTCACAATTATGAGATACATTTCTAATTTATAATATTAAAACTTAATTATGACAGTAAAAAAAACTAAATTGATAAATTTTAAATTATGAGATAAAAAGTTCAAATTATGAAATATGTCATAATTATATTATAATTAGGACAAAAATCTAATTAAATGTGGTTATTTTAACTTTGATGTCATGCTTTTGACTTTATCTCATAATGTCGATCTCATGATTATGACTATGACTATTTAAAATGGCAAAAGCACATAATTTTTACAAAACTACTAAAAAATAATTAAAATTAAAACGAAAAAGTATTACAAAAAATATATATTATTAATTTAAATGATAAACTATGTACATAATAATACTATAGAAAAATACAACATCATTACAAATGGATGGAAATGTAAGTCATTATTTGCTGACAACTGATTCTTTTCAAGTGCTGCTAATGAATTTTGGAGACATTGAGTTAAACTTGAGAATCTGATCAGTTAGCTTCGTGAACAAAACAGTTAGATCAATTTTTGTGAACCAGATTTAAATTTAATGACATATTGTAAATTGCTGCTTTATTAATGAACTCGTTTGAACTGTCGAAGGAGAGCTAGGGTAGATGCTATGACTTTTAATAATTCTTTACAGTTTAGTGGAATATAGTGCATGAGTCAGATAGATAACATTTAAGATATTTTTACAATGCTTTTCTAATCTTGAAAGCATCAGTCTCAGTATCACGAAGCTTTTTAAAACTAGTAATTGTTCTAGTAAGTTTAGTTAACACCCCTGACAGTCTATACTGTGTCGAAACTGTTGGTAGGACACAAAATCCATTGTTAAAACCCCCCGTCCCCTAAAGCATATTGACCAATCATAGGGAAGCTGGCATCTTCACTGGCTCCAGACTGTGAGATTTCCTATCAGTAGATGAAACACAATACAGTGTGATGAAAACAACGTGTTCCTTCCAGGATCCAGAGCTGAACTCCCAGTAATGGGAGCTATGATTTCTTACAATGAGTTAATTCACACATGAGGTGCAGCCGCCCGACAGCCTGCTTCACACCTCCACCCAGAGCACCGGAGTCTAGCTGTGTGTGTCTGAGCTCCCACAGTGCACTGCTGTACCTGAGGCTTCATCACAGTGTGGGGACATTCATCCTGCACTTCATTATCAGAGGCAGATGGGAAGAGTAAACAGCTGTCGACTCAGGGTTCTGTATTTGTCAGGGTTTGTCAAATATATAAACATTAAATTTTTTTGTTTGTTTGTATATTATATATAATTATAGAAAAATTATCTAAAATAAAGAATACATACACGCACGCATATATATTTAAATATTGCAAGCATCAGATGTATGTACTTGATTTGCTATATTCTTTATATCAAAAGTACATTCTTTGTATTTATGAATAATTATGAAATATACTTCAATATTATTTAATATTTAATAATAATATGTATTATTTAATAAAATATATGTATAATAATATTTAATATTATATAATATATAAAAATATAAATATTCCAGAATTATATACATTAAATTTCACACTAAGTATTTATTAATGCTATGTGTGTGTGTGTGTGTGTGTGTGTGTGTGTGTATATATATATATATATATATGTGTGTGTGTGTGTGTGTGTGTGTGTGTGTGTGTGTGTGTGTGTAAAATCCATGTATAATCTATATATTATATTAATTAGTATATTATTTATGTGTTCTATTTTTAGTAATTCTATTCAGTAATCATATATATAAACATTGTTTGATATGTAATTTTATCTTTTTGACATCTGAGTAATATGAATAATCTATAATTGTATAGATTAAACATACTTTTAATGATATATTATATTGTTATGTATTTTTCATATATGCTTTGTTTATTACATGGCAGAATGCATAATTTTTTTTACCTATATATATATATATATATATATAATAATAATTTTTATTAATTATTTTATTTTTAACTTTTTTTATTTATGTAAAATATATATACATTTATTTTATACTTTAATTTTAGTAAAAAGTATTTTATTTTAATAAAAAATTTATTGTATGTTAAGTTTTGTCATTTAATCATTTTTATTCATTTTAAAATGTGTTTATAATTTATATATTATAGATTAATATTTCAATTACTAAATATAAAATTAAATATAAAACATTGTTTACATATTTGGTGTTTGCTATGTGTTTGTGTGTGTAAATATATATATATATATATATATATATATATATATATATATATATATATATATATATATATATATATATATAATTAAATTGTATTATTATTATTATTTTTTTATGGTTTGCATTAGAATAATAAGAATTTTGGGGAGGGATTGTGATTTTGGTTGGTCACTTCATGGTCATGTCACGTAGACGATCTCTGGTTCAAGAACAGTGGTCAGACTTGCTGATAGTCGAAAGCCTAGCTAAGCAAGACTTGTATTTAGTCTGCATGTTCAGTGCCCTTGTCACTGATCTGACAGCAGTCTTTAACGTCTGGACAGTCGCTGTCCTCAGTCCGTTGCTGTTTTGACTGGCTGTGTTTGTGTGGCGTGGGGTCAGCTGGGGACGGATGGGTGGATGTGAGGAGGAGTTGGGGTTGTTTTGTTAGTGATGGCGAGAGAAACGGACTGACGTCTGACAGGAGGCTCCTGCTTTTGTTTGTACTGTAGTGTTTCATTGTATTTCAAAAGTATTTCCTAATTCATGCTAGATTAAGAAAATATATAATTATAAAGAAATAATGAAATAAAAAAAAATGCTCTGTAAAATAATAAATAAATACATGAGTCTATTAAATCTTCATGGATTATTTAAAATTAATAAACAAAATATCCCCTAAATTATTCAAAATTAACAATTACAAATTAATAAATAATTATGTATATTTATGTCATTGTTTAAACTTTTTTTCCTTATGTTTACGGTATTCTCATGCTTACAGCTGATGGAAGGATAGTAAATAAACATTGTGAGATTGCATCCAGCTTTGACCTCCGACCTCTGTGTCACGTGTCTAGTCGCTTCCAGAGCAAACTCACAGAAAGGCATCTTTTGTTTTGGGTTTATAGAAATCTGGTCATTTAACAAGAGAAGTTTCATTCTGCCTTTCCCCATAATGCACTGGTGTTATTTTTCACTGTGTGGACGGCGTCCTCCCAGCTCCGGCAGAGAGCATTAGCTGATGTGTTTTTGTCCACTAGCAGTCCATTTCCTCCGCGTAACGAGCTCTGATCACCGAACATTAATAAACCAACCAGAGACGCCCGGTCATCCACTCACATCCTCGCGGGTCGTCATGGTAACGGACATATGACTCCGTGTGTGTTTGTGCTATTTTTGAGTGCAGGAAGCATCTCTGCTCGGCTGGATGTGTAAATCACCCCTCCCCACCCCCAAACCACGGTACGCCTGTCCTCGGACCCGCTTCCCAGCAGGGAATGTTCGATTCAGGCATCCCGGCTCCTGTTACAGGCATGGAGAGAGAGTGTGTGTGTGTGTGTGTGTGTGTGTGTGTGTGTGTGTGTGAAAGAGAGAGAGGGTCAAACTGAGGTCTGTCAGGGATTAATGTGCTTGGAATGTGAGGAGAGCACACAATAGGTGTATACAAAAATTGTAGTTGGTAACGTAATCCATTACACGTTTTAGGAAATATAAATCAGACTACTTTTAGATTACTTTTGATCTATCTCATTTTTCACATTGATTTAAATAGGGTAACATTGCACCATATTGAAATAAAAATACAAAGAGTAAGAAAATTTGTTTTTAGTGCATTAAACATTACATTACGTCAAGGTTTGTGAAGGCACTGCAGGGCCTTTGTGAGTTCAACTAAAACTAATATATAATTAAATCATAACAATGTTGAATTGAAACAAATCATTTTAAAATGAATTAAACAATTTCAAGATCACTCTGTGATCATGTTATGAATGTTTTTGGTATCTAGTCTCCATGGCAACACCTGCGGTCTTCATGTATCTAATTTCTCATAACAGTTATTGGAAAGAAAGCTGTCAAGGCCTTCGTCAAGCACTCTTTGAAATGTATTCTGGGAGTCAATCACTGCGGCCCAATCACAGAAAAGACCAGGGGTTTTCTGAGAGCATCATCAGGTCAATCTCACATAGTTCACCAAAAGATATGTATACCGGTATTTATTTAGCATACAATGAAGCCATTATTTTATTCAAGGATATTATCCCCCAAATTTTCTTGACTGTAATTAAATCTATAAATTAAATCTGTAATTGAATCAATCTACTGTTCATCCTTAATGATGAGTTTATAGTTTTTATAGTGAAATAATTTATGTAGCATGAAAAAATATATATTTTTATTTGTTTCCATTTCTAATAGACTCTCATTTCCACATTAAATTGTAGTAATTAAATGTAAAATTAACATTTTGCAATATATATATATGATGAAACCTCGGTACAAGAGAGAATTTGCTGGGTGTCAGAAAAACATGGAAAAAAATGCCTGGGTATATATTTATATATATATATATATATATATATATATATATATATATATATATATATATATATATATATATATATATATATATATATATATATATATAGAAAATAAATCAATTAAGCATCCATATTTCACAAAATATTACTGTTTTATTGCATTTATTTAATTTGTGGATGAAATATGTGAAATATATACCCAGGCATTTTTTTCCATGTTTTTCTGACACCCAGCAAATTCTCTCTTGTACCGAGGTTTCATCCCATATACTGTTGCCATGGCAATAATTCTACAGTATCTTTAGGTGTAAAGTAGCTTATTATGGGATGTGACTGCTCCGACATTGAGCCTGGGAGAGAAAAAGACAGGATTAAAGTAAGTAAGCCAGCATTTTGAGATTTCACTAAGCCTGATGGCCAGAATTAACGCTGAGCCCAGCTCTGCCTTCTGTACTGTTGAGAGTTGAACGACTGGATTTCAGTAATAGGACAGTTTCAGTGCCGCGTCTTCAGCTTTAGGACAGATGAGTATCTGTTGCTGGAGTAATTAAGCCACCGGCTCCGTGCTGTGATCTTTACTGCTATCATAACCATAGAGGATGCTGGGAATTAGTCCTTGTGTCTTTGTGTAAGGGCATCAGAGGGAAATGAGCCATCGCTGCAAAAGAATATGAACTTATTGATGTAGAAGCTATTTCTTTTGCTTTTAATCTTTTAATTCTCCAGCAACTTGGACAGAGAAAAAAAAGGTTATATCCTTGACTAAATGCAGTTCATGTAGTTTATTTGTGAACTTTAAAACTGTCTTCTTCCTGTCTTTGCCTGTTATCCTGCCACATTTTATCCCACAATTAAAAGATAAAAAATTAGAAATAATAATTGTCATAAAGAAAACAATGCCTTGTTTTTATGAGCACTAACACTTTCTTGCATTATAATTTAACTAAATATTCTCTCTCTTTCTTTCTCATCTCCCTCTCATTAGAACACATGAATTGTATATGTTATGAAAGTTCATTATGTGTATATTAATCATGTTATAACAGAGCAGTCTACCATGCCAAACCATGTACGCAGCAGCCTGTGCTCGCATTTAGTTAAAAATCCAAGTGTTTTGTGAATGTTGATGCTTTAATAACAAATATTTATCAGGAGCGTTTATGCTGGGATGTTGTGGCTAGGGGACACAAAATGTACTTTACATGTAAATTTCATGGATGCACAGTAAAACGTAACTACTTAATTTATTTCAAAAGTAATCAGAAAAGTAACTTGATTGCTTTCAAAAGAAGTAATCAGTAAATTAATGACATTTTCAGAGTAACTTTCCCAACAATACTGGGATATCGCGATACTCCAATATATTTTATATAATCAATAAAATAATTACATATCCTTATTGTGTTAAATAGAGGTGTCGCAAACACAAACAAAACTTTTTTTTGCTTCCTTGTTACACGTTACATGTACTTTCTATATTAATAACAATAAATTATGCATTACATAAATTATGCATGCAACTAACTGTAAACCAATCCCTTACCCTAACCATATATCAAGTGCAATTACACATATATAATTTATTATATTACTAGTAATATAATATATTTAACGAAATATATTAATAATAATAATAAAATAATAATATAATATATTAATTATAGCCTCATATATGCAGTACATATTTGCCATTGTTTAATATATATATTTATATACTTTTCTAATAGTAAATTTAATTAAATGAAGCAGTATTTGTTGTTTAATTTTTGCTAATTAAAAAAAATAATTGTGCCCATTGTGTCATTTCTATATTATATTACCGTAGTCGGAATGAAATGAGAATTCCTAAATTAATATTTATTTTTAATATTATAATATATGATCCACATTTCTATTTCCATGACTCCATGACTCTTCAAATCAACACTATGATTCTCTAAATATTTAGAAATGAAATCTAGTGCATTTTTTATGGTTTACTTCTCTCTGAATTGTGTTCAAAGAAATGTGAAAGCCATTGAATTCATTAGCTAATATGACAATCAAGTTCAAAAGAGCCAAATAACCTCGAAAAGACATATTTGTTATTATTAAAGAAGAATTTGTTTCTTGGGGAATCTTTTGTTCCTTTGTGTGATGGGGCAAAATCATGAGGTCTTATGGTACAACAGAGCAAAGGAATAACATCCCAGCATGCCTCGGGAATCACACAGCGTTCTCTAAGCACACATGACACTTCTGTCTTCAAGACCATGACCATGCTCACCCATCTCTTTAAAGCATCAGTGAAGTCTGTTTTTCTTCCCATATTCTCTTGTCTAGATTGCTGTGCCGTTCTATATAGTTCTATGGTCTGTCAGTGTGTTGCTATGGGAACAGTTTTGCTGTGCATCATCAACTAAACACTAGAGCTCTTGTTTGGTGAATATCACGTCATCCACAAGGACAATGATTCACTAAACAAGACGTCTTTGTCCTTTTTATGTCCACAGTATCATTTCCATGCACCCTAATCCTCCTTTTCTTCACTGTAAATTTTTTTTTGTATGTAATTAATGATTTTGCATAATCGTAGATAACAGACAAGAAAAGAATGGATTGGTAAGGACGCATGTGTTAAAGTTAACAGAGTGAATAGGGGAATTTAGGTGACGAAACCAGTTCCCCTTGAGAAAGCATGCTTGCTCCTAGTTGCAGTGGCGATGGGAACTGTTATGTAACCATGTTGCCGGGACACGTGCTTCCATGGTGATGCAGGCTTGACCACACCCACCAGTTTTGGAGTCCAAGACGTCTCTGTAAGACTGATTCACCAGTGTGATGTTGTACACCAAGCAGTCACATGACTTTGGAGTTATGAGCGCCATCACCATCAACTGAGCAAATAGTCTATATTTAAAATATAAACTATATCTTGTTTAATTTAATAATTAATTTTTTAATGCTTTTTTTTAACTTTGTAAGAATACAATTTAATGTATTTAATGATAAAAAATGAATTTAAATAAATTACTTAAAATTATAAATCTATCTATAAAGTATCATCGTTCGCAGGTTTGCTTGCTCATTTTGTGTGTACTACACTGATCTGATTGCCTATCAGCGCCAGCTGGGCTGACGAGCAATCAGATCAGTCGCAGGTGTGTCTCGTTTACTAGTCCTAAATGTAGGGCTGTGTCAGTCAGGTTCAGTGTCAGATCGTTTGGTATGCTGTCTGTGTTCTGATCTCTGTTCTGTGTAGTTTTGGTCACGCTCTTGGATTGCTTGGAGATCCAGCTTATATGTCTGCTTGATCTGTGGTCTGCTTATGTTTGAGGATCGTCTCAGCACATGACATTTCTTGTCTGCCCTGCTTGGAGTCTACACTGCAGCTGTTGTGTTCCCTAGGACCTGCCAGTAATTCTGTTTGGTCTACTGACTGTTTAAATAAACCTTATTTCTACTCGCTACTGGATTCTGTCGAATGATTCCTGACATAACGATCTGACCACGTTATGGATCCAGCGAGTGTAAACGAACTGAGAGAAGCCCTCCACAATAATAATGCACGATTTGATCGACAAGACGAACAGATCATGGCTTCTGGTCGAGCAATACAGGCCTTGGTGGGATAGGTATCTGAGTTAACCAAGCAGTTACAACATCTTAGAGTTGAGCCTGCCCACGTGCCCACTGTGCCTATTCCACCACCCGCTGTTCCCCCCACGGATCATCGCACCTACAATATGGAGCCCCGTCTGCCTCCTCCTGCTGCCTATGCTGGTGAGCCACATCTATGTCGATCATTTTTGACAAAATGCTCTTTGTTTTTTTCTCTTCAGAGCTCATCATTTCCCACTGAGGAATCTAAAGTGGCTTTTGTCATTACCCTTCTATGGGCGCTATGGGGAACCACTGTTTGGGAACAGGGACATGACTGTTTAGAGTCTTTCCAGACTTTCAGCACTGAGCTCAAGAAAGTTTTTGATCGGGCAGTTACAGGCAGGGAAGCAGCCCGAGTGTTGGCGGATTTACGTCAGGACCACAGATCGGTTACTGACTATTCCATTGAATTCCGGACACTAGCTGCAGAGTGTAAGTGGAACAGCGAGGCGCAGTGGGACATGTTTTTGCATGGGTTGGTCGACCGCATCCAAAATGAGATATACACCCTGGAGCTACCTGCAACTTTGGATGGGTTGATTGATCTAGCTATCTGAGTAGACACAAGGTTACAACGTCGAAGTCTTCTGGTGCAGCAAGGTCGAGTTCCAGATATGGAGGTCCATCCGGTCTTTCCTTCAGGTGATGTGATTGGTGACTCGTTCAATCCGGAACCCATGCAGGTGGGCAGAGCTCGTCTCTCCAGAGAGGAGAAGGAGCGCAGAAGAGCGCAAGGACTGTGCCTATACTGTGGAGCCGGGGGTCACTTTGCATCTATTTGCCCGGTAAAAGCCAACATCAGTCAGTAGAACGGAGGTTACTGACGGGTGGCATATCCTGGGATGAATCCTCTCGTGAAGCGACGCTCCTTCCAGTAAGACTGCAGTGGGGCTCCTCTTATCATCGATGTGAGGCTCTGGTGGACTCCGGGGCTGAGGGGAGTTTTATGGACCGTGACCTGGCACTTCGTCTGGGAGTAACTATAATTCCCGTCACTCACCCCATCTCAGTTAACGCACTGGGTGGACAACTCCTGTCATCGGTCACCCACTCCACCGGACTGGTGAGTCTGATCATGTCGGGTAACCACGTTGAGGAGATTCACTTTCTCCTCATTGACTCTGCATTGGCTCCTGTGGTGTTAGGACACCCTTGGCTCACACTGCACAACCCTCACATAAATTGGCATCAGAACTCTGTCATGTCTTGGAGTGATAACTGCCATGCATCTTGTTTGGTGTCTGCGTGTTCTTCTGTGTCTTGTTCTGTGTTGCAGGATGAGCAGGTGGATCTGTCTAACATGCCCGGGGAGTACCTCGACCTGAAGGAGGTGTTCAGTAAGTCCCGAACTGCTTCTCTTCCTCCGCACCGTCCTTATGACAGTGCTATAGACTTATTGCCAGGTACGTCTCCGCCTAAGGGCAGATTATACTCTCTTTCCACTCCGGAGAGGGAGGCCATGGAGAAATATATTTCTGATTCTCTGGCAGCCAAACTCATCTGTCCTTCCTCTTCTCCTGCAGGGGCGGGATTCTTCTTTGTGGGCAAGAAGGACGGTTCCCTGCGTCCTTGTATTGATTACCGAGGGTTGAACAGCATCACGGTAAAGAATACTTATCCTTTGCCGCTGATGTCTTCAGCTTTCGAGAGGCTGCAGGGTGCTTCTTGGTTCACCAAGTTAGATCTACGTAACGCCTATCATTTGGTCCGTATCAGGAAGGGGGATGAGTGGAAAAACGCATTTAATACCCCCGGGGGCACTTTGAATACTTGGTTATACCCCTTCGGTCTTTCCAACTCCCCCGGGGTTTTCCAGGCACTCGTTAACGATGTGCTGAGAGACATGGTTGATCAGTTCATATATGTTTACCTGGATGACGTATTGATTTTTTTCTTCGTCTCTCCAGGAACACGTTCAGCACGTCAGACGAGTGCTTCAGAGGGTGTGGGAGAATGGACTTTTTGTCAAGGCGGAGAAATGCGCTTTTCATGCACAGTCTGTTCCTTTTTTAGGATATATCGTGTCGTCTGAGGGGGTGCGCATGGATCCCGACAAGATTCAGGCAGTGGTTAATTGGCCAACTCCAGATTCCCGCAAGGCCCTGCAGAGGTTTCTGGGCTTTGCCAATTTTTACCGACGTTTTATTCGCAACTAGCCGCGCCTCTAACAGCCTTGACCTCCACCATGACGACTTTCAGGTGGTCTAGTGCAGCTGATGTTGCATTCTCTAAACTCAAGAACTGCTTTGTTTCAGCCCCCATTCTCGTAGCTCCTGATTCCTCTCGTCAGTTTGTGGTGGAGGTCGATGCGTCAGAGGTGGGGGTAGGTGTGGTTCTCTCCCAGTGCTCCTCTGTGGATGGCAAGGTTCATCCATGCGCTTATTATTCTCATCGTTTGTCTTCCGCTGAACGTAATTACGACATTTGTAATAGAGAGTTGTTGGCAGTCAAGTTGGCCTTGGAGGAGTGGCGTCATTGGTTTAAGGGTTCGGGGGTACCTTTCATTGTTTGGACCGACCACAAGAACCTTGAATACATCAGATCTCCCAAACGACTTAACTCTAGGCAGGCTCGGTGGGCACTTTTTTTCGGTCGGTTCGATTTTTCCATTTCCTATCGTCCAGGTTCCAAGAACATCAAACCTGATGCTTTGTCCAGCATTTTTGACCAATCTGAACGCCCGGTTTCTTCCGAGTCCATCGTTCCACATAATTGTGTGGTTTCAATGTTGATCTGGGAGATCGAGTCGAAGGTCCGCATGGCCTTAGATGGGGTAGTAGATGGGGGGTCCAACGGGTCGTTTATTTGGGCCAGAGAAATTGAGGTCCAACGTCATTCGGTGGGGTCATTGTTCCAAGCTGGCATGTCATGCAGGAGTAAATCACACCATTTTTCTCATTAAGCAACGGTTCTGGTGGCAAACTATGGCTCGTGACACTCGTCGTTTTGTATTGGCCTGCTCGGTCTGTGCTAGTTGTAAGTCTTCCACTCTCCCTCCTGCTGGGCTCCTTCAACCGTTGTCAGTTCCTTCGAGACCCTGGTCACATATTGCGCTAGATTTCGTTAAATGTGAAATGTTAGATTTCGTCTCCCTGCCTCACAGGGTAACACAGTGGTTTTAACTGTGGTGGACAGGTTCTCGAAGGCTGTGCATTTTATCCCTCTGCCAAAATTACCATCAGCCAGAGAGACAGCAGTTGCTGTCATAGACCACGTGTTTCGTATCCATGGCCTCCCGACAGACGTGGTCTCTGACAGGGGTCCCCAGTTTATATCCAAATTTTGGAGAGAGTTTTGTCGTTTGCTGGGGGCGAATGTCAGTCTTTCTTCTGGGTTTCATCCCCAGAGCAATGGTCAGACGGAGCGGGCTAACCAAGATTTGGAACGAGGGTTACGATGTTTAGCATCACAGAATCTGTCCTCTTGGAGTCAGCATATCTCATGGGTTGAGTATGTGCATAACTCATTACTAGTGTCATCCACGGGCCTTTCTCCGTTTGAGTGTAGTTTAGGGTACCAGCCACCAATTTTTCCTAGTCTGGCATCTGAAGTCGCGGTCCCCTCTGCTCACGAATTCGTCCAGGGATGCAGAGACATCTGGAGAACGGCCAGGGAGACCTTTCTCCAGGTGGGTTTGCGCACGAAGGTCCAAGCCGATCGCCACCGGTCGAAACCTCCCGTCTACGTCGCTGGTCAAAAAGTGTGGCTTTCATCTGCTGATATTCCTCTCCGCTCCGTTTGTAGAAAATTAGTTCCTAAATTCATCGGCCCGTTTACCATCACCAAAATTCTTAGTCCGGTGACGGTCCGCCTCAAACTCCCTCTGGCATACCGTTGGATTCACCCCGCCTTCCACGTATCTAAAATCAAGCCCGTTTTTCATTCAACTATAAATCCGCCTTTACCGATTCCCCCACCGCCGCGAATCGTAGATGGGGAACCAGCCTATTCGGTTAATCGTATCCTGGACTCAAGGCGGAGGGGACGTGGATTCCAGTACTTGGTGGACTGGGAGGGTTACGGTCCGGAGGAGAGGAGTTGGGTTCCTGCCCAGGACATATTGGATCATTCCCTTATTGATGCTTACAATCGCCAGGTAGGACCCTCTGAGAGCGTCAGGTGACACTCCTAGGGGGTGGGGTAATGTCACGGTTCGCAGGTTTGCTTGCTCATTTTGTGTGTACTGCACTGATCTGATTGCCTATCAGCGCCAGCTGTGCTGACGAGCAATCAGATCAGTCGCAGGTGTGTCTTGTTTACTAGTCCAATGGCTGTGTCAGTCAGGTTCAGTGTCAGATCGTTTGGTTTGCTGTCTGTGTTCTGATCTCTGTTCTGTGCAGTTCTGGTCATGCTCTTGGATTGCTCGGAGATCCAGCTTATATGTCTGCTTGATCTGTGGTCTGCTTATGTTTGAGGATCGTCTCAGCACATCACATTTCTGGTCTGCCCTGCTTGGAGTCTACACTGCAGCTGTTGTGTTCCCTAGGACCTGCTTGGTGCCCGTTGTCTGCCAGCAATTCTGTTTGGTCTAATGACTGTTTAAATAAACCTTATTTCTACTCGCTACTGGATTCTGTCGAATGATTCCTGACATAAAGCTATATTTTTGTGTAAATATATTATTTAGTAATTTTTTTTGAAAACTTTGAAATTATTGTAAATAATGTAGTAAATAATTTAAATAAATTCTAAAATAAAGTCTGTCTGTCTGCCTATATCTATATGTTGTCTAAGAAGTCTTTATTTTTATAAAAACATATCTATAAAATTTATAATTTTTGTTAACTTGTAAAAAAACCTCTAAATGTATTTTTTTATGAATTCCTATTTGTAAAAAATAAGTTTATTGTTTTTTTTGTTTGTTTGTTTGTTTTACTTTGTAAATTAAATATAATGATTAAAAAATGAATGAAAATAAACTACATTAAACTACATTTTTTTTTTCATAAAAACATTTCTATAAACATATCATCGTATCATTTAAAGGTCCCATTATTTGGGCTTTTTTTGAAGCTTTGATTGTGTTTACAGTGTGCAATATAACGTGTTCATGTTTCGCGTGTAAAAAAAGCACAGTATTTTTCACACAATTCACCTATCTGTATACCGATGTTTTCACTTTCATAAAAACGGGCTGATGACTTCCTTGTTCTATAAAGTCCTTCCTTCAGAAATGCGTAACGAGTTCTGATTGTGCCAGCGGTTCCTGTGTTGTGATTCGACACCAGCTTAGAGCAGGCTGACCTCCTGGTAAGGCGATTGGACTAGTTTTGAGAAGCAAGTGGGCAGGAACATGTGCTGGAGATGTACTTATAATCACAGGAGTGTTTTCACTGACGAGATGCTCATGAAAATCGCATTCGTTTTTTTGCACAGCCCTAACATCTAGTTAACAAAGCTAAACAGTGTTGCCCTTTGTGTAATAAGTTACAGAAACTGTTAAACGCACCAACTTAAATAATAAAATACACTTACCGGTTGTGGTCCATAAACAACGCCTTCTCCAGGCAAAGAGGGAACTGCTCCATCTTTCAAGAATAATCTTTTTGCGAATCCGGCATTAAACTGATTGAAGTTGTCCTCAGCAAGCTGTCCTCAGCAAAATGTGCAACACATAGTTTTACATGTGGATTATAATTTTCGGGAACCCAGTTAAACATAAATTGTAACCATTAATCTCCAAGTACAGCGTCCCTGGGAAGCCCAAACAAAGATGATTGGACTCCGAGATGAAAATAACAGCGTTCCAACGACATGTCGAACACAAACGCAGCTCTTCCTTCTCCGTCGGAGCGCAACAAGGCCACGCCCCCTTTTTGTGTATTCATGTAGGCGGAGGTTAGTCAAAAAACTGTTATAGTGACGTCATTACTGCAGGAACTAGAGGGCTGTAGTCCAAACAGGTCGTTTTTTGTAAGCAAATTCTGTTAAATAAAATATCTCGCTTGGCATTTTTGGCAATCTTGGCAACTTTGAGCTTTAGAATTTTACAGATATTATTTATACTCTAACAAGAACATTACACACTAACTAAAGTTTAAAACATGCATGGGATCATGAAGAAGGGGACCTTTAATAATTTTTGTTTATTTGTAAAAGTAATACCTCTAAACATAGTTCTCTGTTTCTCTACTTGGGGTCAGATTGTCTCCTGGGGCTGGAATGAATAGAGAGATGGTTCCCTCTGTGACATCACACAACCACAGCCAATCCCCTGTTTCAGAGACACTACGGCTCTTCTGATTGGCTATAGATCAGGACATTCAATGGCACTGTGCAGTTTGAGCATTTGGCTCTCAGACTGTGACAAAGACTATTTACGTTACGGTTTTAATTAATTATTCAGAAAGACTAATTTAAGCCTTTAACGGACAGATTTTAGATCAAAGTCTTGGAGATGCAAATTGCTTCTCTGGATGGGTTTAACAATTCACTGCTGAAATGGCCTTTCAGGCTTCCTTTGCTTTGATGGATGGTTAACGATCATTTCCTCTGACCTTTTACCTCACAGTGACAGAGAATACCCTTAAATAACCTTTATTGTGGAGCCATTAACTGAAACAGATTTACTGCTTTGAAATGACCTGTCTGAAAGCACTCAGTCTCCCAGAATGCCCTGTGATGGGGGAATCATTTGATCCCAGAGTGATAATCTACTAAAGACTGGGCGAGGGAGGTTTAAAAAACGATTTTGATCTGTATGTTCATGGGTTCAAATAAAATATTTTGTTGTAAGAGACAATAAAAACTAATTTGGGCATCAAAACCACTAAAAAAAAAAACGTATTTTTCGAAAGTAAAAAAATTAGCGACAGCTGAATGTAATATTTGGTCTGTAATATTATGAGAAGCCTGCTACCAGATTTTTCATTACATCTTCACTCTCAGAGAAGAAGAACATGGCAGCCTAAGTAGCTTCAACATGATGTCAGTCAGAAACATAACTTATCTAATACGTAACGCATTAGAGAATAAATGTGTTCTTCATTCGCTGAGATTGACAGGTGTTATTTCATAAAATGTAGTAATGAGTTTAATTGTGTTTTATTAAATTGTTTAGAATTCTTTTTGTATCTGCACTGCCTTAAAACAAAGCTTAAAAATCCACAAAACACACAAAATCTGTTTTAGTGCTTTTTATTGTAATTTTTTTATTGATTGATTTTTTTTTTAATTCCCTCATCAGAAAAAGACACAAAATTGCCTTAACAATATGTCAACTCAAACCATTAATGAAAACACCTGGTTTCAGATAACTATCCATACTATCCACTGCAATGTGCTGAAAAACACAAGGAACGTCTCATAAAACGGCACAAACGTTTGGGATGCCGCCTTTTGCCAGGAAGTTCGATGTTTACTCTGTCCAAAAACTGTGCAGTCCTAAAGATTGTGAACCTTTGGAGGTTTTATTATATACGGTTGTTTGTGCTCTGCTGTGGTAGGGTCTTTGAACAGTCCAGCATATTGTAAAGAAACGACCAATGTCGACATTTCCCGTGATACAACTGGCAGTGCACTAGTTTGGTCCCAAAGAATTGGGTTTACTTCACATTTTCACAACAATGAAAAATAAATGTCGAAACAAACTAGAGACTCGGCATCGGATCCTTTCGTTTATACAATTATAAACCCTGTATGTTCTCTATAAAGAGTTGTGTTTTTGTTCTGTGCAGGATTGTCTCTCGTGATGGTGTCTACGAAAACCTCCAAGTTTCAAAAGTAAACTAAGCATTTATCAAACATTTTCCTCATCAAACTCAATGATGGTTCAATTCAATTCATTCAAATATTCTGAGTTTGGTCCCAATAATGTGCTAACAAGCTTAAGTTTACCTTCAAATCCAACACCGCGTTCCAACCAGGCACGACACATAAAATTTTCAGCGGTAACATCTTTTTATGCTAAAATACAGCCAATCAGAACACAATCGATAAGGCAGGTTTACAAAGTGATTTACAACAGGATCCTCATTTTCATGGGTTTAAATAACTTTGTGCATCAAAATCACTTCTTTCCTAGTTTAAAAAAAAAAAGAATTTGATTTTCAAAAGTCAACAAAATAAATTTAACATTTCATCTGTCAAAAAATAACCGTATTTAATCAAATTTTCAGCAACTACATATTTTCACAACCATTCAGAACACAATCGCCATATATTAAATGTCAAATATAAATATTTAAGACAAATACAATTTTGAATCAGTAAGATTTCATTGAGGGCGGAGCCTGATTAGTCGCATCTGATTAGTACGCGGTGCATCTCTAAAGTTACCAGCCAATCAGCTACAAAATATATCAAATTTTCATTTGTTCTGCAGAAAGGAATGTAAAAGTGAAGGGTGCAAACAGTGCAAAAGGCATTTTTCTACATGGTAACTACAATAGTACAAAATGCGGGAAAACAGTTGCTAATTTTTTTTTCTCCTTACTCAAACATGATCACAAAGTTTGGTGATTTGTTTTTTTTGAAATGTGATTAGTGACTGGAGTAACATTTTTACAACATTTAAACAACCTAAAACAAACACTTCAATGAGATAAAAGAAAGGTCATGTTTTCACAACACTAGCACACACAAGTACCATGTACAACACTGACACTCACGAACGGAAAAACAACAGGCACTTCGCACAGCACAATAAACCACGTACAAAACAACGCTACATACGGCTGAACAGCTACAGCTTCTCTTGGTAACTGTGCTACATCTACGCTGAATTAATCCTTAGGCACAACTCGGAAGAGAAGTGCTAATCTACAACAGCACACACTTACAAACGTGCTAAATACGGTACTATCAGGTGGGGGATGTGGCTTTATGGTTGACACACATAGTGGTTGGTACACCATGGTTCATTACACACACTGACTCGGTTGGTTGTCTGCTTCGGTTGGCGCGCTGGGTCTCTAAAAAAACACGGAGAGAAAACAACAACAACAAACAACAAGGAAAATCATATTAATACACCAAACGAACAGCACAGAAACATGGGAGAGGGGGGTGGGCAGATGAAGAAGTTTGGCGGGATTGTTGTGCCTCGAACAGTGCAAGCAATCAGGGTGATGTCTGTCAAGCAGGTGAATATGACCTTCTTTACAGGCTCATGGTAAACTCAGGGTTTACCATGCACTCTTCCATGCTGCATTCATTCAGATCCGGTGTAAGTCTACAGGTTATTGTTAATATGATTAACTCATCAGGTCATGCTGTGATTGGTTTTGTGCGCAATGGGACGGTGTGACATGCTCGGTTAACGACTTGTGGCATGCTACCGGTGTGCGGAATAGGGCATGATCACCGCTAGTCCTGCCTCGGCTCTCCTGTTTCAATCCCCCCACTTTACCGGGAGGTCACACACTCTCTCTTTGACCTTTCTGACTTTTTAGGATGCAAGTGTGATTGTGCATCCTTTTACCAGGATTGAATTATGAGCTAGTAACACTGGTGCATAATTGCAACTTTAAATAGAGACTGTAAAGTCCAAAAATAGCTGACGGGAAAAACAGCTCAGTGATAAAGATAGGGTGAAAGATCAAAGAGACATCACAAAAACAGGCACGGCTTATTGCCAAGCAACCGGGGGAGTCATGTATGCATGTTCTGTCAAAGAAAACCAGAGTCTATATACAGATTGGATACAAAATTTATTTCATGCAAGATTCATATTTACAGTTTTGTCATTCGCATATGTATTTTTGCATAAAAGTGCATGCATTTACCTCTCCCCAAATAATCCCAAAAGTACACTTGATTATTTTCTTTTTTTTAAAGACGTTTTATTTTTGTCAACTGCACGATACATCTATATTGTATATTTTTTTTGTGATTTGCTACAGTGCTACACGTTTGAAAATGTGATATACACATGTATGAATTCCAGATAAATCACATTTGAAACAGAATTTATGAAAAATATGTTTGTTTTTCTTTGTGAAAATAAAACCTTTTTTTTATTTTTTTATTGAAATTCTGCTATTTAAATATGCCTGCTCTGTTTCAAGAAAAAAGTTAAAATGCTTTTTTTCACTATTTGCATCTTAATTTGTTCGTCAAAAAAGTCGAATGTTCGACTCAGTTGCTGCTACTAATAGATACCAGGTGTTTAAAAAAACACCAGAGATTATAGTTTGGGGAAAGGCAAAAAATGTCTGCAAAAATAAAAATTGCTACATATATTGTATGTCATTGTAAATGATATCATACTCTGCATCAGATATATTTAAAGAAGCTTTGGATGAAAAAAACTATTTTTGTTACACAGTTTCAATAAACTTACATTGTGTTCTCAGATAGTTTCCCATGCAAGGCATGCAAATGCAAATGAAGTTTCTTCAGTCAAGTTTCAATGTTGGTGACATGTGCATCACTTGAATCATGATTGTTTAGTGTCACTTCAAACTAACTTATCTTATATCATATATGAAATAGCCATTGTCTCATCTTTTTTCCCCCCTTTCAATGGTGTCCAATAGCACCTAATGAAAACCACACCTTAAAACACTCAGGGTTTGGGGAAAAAAGGAGTTATGAAGGTGAGAGAAGGAGAAGAATGAACAGTGCAGAAAATCGAAAGTGAGAAAAGAAATGAGACAGCATAGAAGGGGGGGGGGGGGTCAGATGAGACCATAGGGAGATGAGAGACTGTGGAGAAAAGAAAGAAGAGAAATGGAAGAGGACAAGAATAGATGAGGAGAAAAAAGGGAAGGAAGAGAAGAGAGGAAGAAGGTCACATGAAGAGGAAGCGGAAGGGAGGAGGAAGAAGAATGCAAAGAGTGGAAATAGCAAGGAAAAATGATGAAAGAAGAGGGAAGAGGAAATAGCAAATGAAAAGAGGAAGATGAAGGTAAAGAGAGAAGGAAGAGGAAGGAGAAAGACAGATAACGAGGAAGTAAAAGATAATAAGAAGGAGCAGAAAAGGACAAGGGAAATGAAACGAGGAATGATAAGGAGAGAAGAAAGAGATGAGGAAGGACAAGTGAAGTAGCAGAGGAATTTGAAGTAGAAGATAGGAAAAGAGGCAAAAAAAGAACAAGGAAGAGGATTAAGAAGGATAAATTGAAGATGAAACTTTGGAGATTTTAGAAAAGGGCAGAGAATGTGGAAGTGAGAAGAAGAGGAGGGAGAAGGAAAGAACAAGAGGAAGATGCAGAAAAAGAGATGATAATATACGAAGTAGAAAATAAAGAAGAAGAGGAAGGAAAAGTGAGAAGGACAGAGGATTAGAAAGGAACTAAGAAGGAGAAGGGGAAGAAGAGAGAAAGCAAGAGGAACAAGAAGAAGTTTTCAAATGAAAAAGAGTTTAATGAGAGATGGATGGTACACAGTGACACGGTGTGAGCAGGCGTCTCTGCGCAGCACTGCGGAGCGAGGGCCTCTGATTGGTTAGTTTTGTTGTCCATGCTACAGGATGGATGGGATGGGAGAGTGGACCTGCTGCATGAGACAGGGCGGGCTGCAGGGCAGGGCCGACACTGAGGCCACGCCTCCAGACATGCGGCTATGGCTCCATGGCTTTTCATAACCTTCATTTGAAGAGAAAAAGGGCTTTCAGTAAAACCTCAGAGCAGTCTTCAACTCTAGACAAAGACTCTCTGCCAAGGTTTGCTTTTGAATAAATATCCTTCTTAAAGTAGGTTCATGGACAGATAGCTGAGGTGTGTGTACTGTATGTGGTGTGTATGCACAGATTAGATTTGGTTAGTGTTGCCTTGACATGTACTTGTTATGTGCATTGTTAGCCAGTTGACAGTGACTGATTGCCAAGTCAACTGCATCATCCTCCATGCGTTCTATACTTCAAACTGTCTACTGCATGCATGGGGTGGTTTCACAGTGCTGACCAGCACAACACAGGTTCAGATAGACATCAAAGAACTCAGCCAGACACATCAGCCCAACAAGAAACAATCGTATATGTACACCCAGTTCTTTGGTAATGCAGCTCCTTAACTACCAGATGATGCTACTTCTGTTAAATATAGGGCTAACTACGGGCTAAATATAGGGCTAACAAGCAACAGAAGTATTTCACTTTTACTTAATGCTTAGACTAACACTTTCTTGTCTTCAAGGTGTTATCTTTATTGCAAGAGTTAAGGAAAGACTTTGATTCCCTGGCATAGTCTTATCTTGACCACCCTATTGAAATGACCTGCATAATTGGTTGTGTTATGCATAATCGTAGCAGTGTCCAGAGAAAACTACTTAACTAGCTCTTCCAGCAAGTCTTCTTTTGTCATCCAGCATCACAATTCTGGCCCCAACAGTTGGACTAGCACATAACAAGTCTGGATAAGCATGGGAATTCATGCTAGGAAACTGGTCTTTTCAGTAGGGTATCATGGCTAATGGCACCTGTTTGCTGTTAATGTTCAACTGAGAGCTTCTGACTGGCTGAGTTCTTGTCATGTGATCACATGCCCCATATCCCATGCTGCATCTCTTGTGAAGTTCACCAGGACCACCCGCCATTGTGAATCTGCATGCAAACAAGCACACTGCTATACATTTTACTGAAACTTATTTCATTTACCGTATATAAACATTGTTTTCATTAACAGTGTTACTGTTTATTTAAAAGTGGACTCTCACATAATGGTCCACTGAATCTGCCTGAAATACATACTGTAAAATGTACTGCATTTGCATGAATACATTAGGAAAAACTGGCACGGAATGTTCTTCTCAAAGATCATGTTCAGACTGAGCTATAAATGAAAAGAAGCCTGTTGACGGCTCACTTGGATATCTCATTTCTTTCGCAGCTTTTCCTGTCAACCTTAGAGTAACGGCAGACTTGAGGAGCTATCAGACTGCAAGAAAGAAGGCTGAGTGACAGTCGGTCATTTTGCACTGAAAGAGCATCTTTGATCGACAGCTGCTCCACTTTCAGACACAGCACTGGCAGTGCTCTGATGGCTATCAGTGATTGGCTGGTTACGTACCCTTCCTGACTCTCCCCCCTGTGTGACTGGCTCGTTCTCCTCCGGAGGTGAGCAGGAAGCAGGGTCTCTCACGGTCCACGGGGCTGAAGACTTCCTCGGGCGACACTGCCTGGTCGATGTGAGGACAGTCCTCATTGGCCAGGGCAGCTTTGGACGGCTCCCCGTTCACTTTAAAATCTCCAGTCACAGGCAAAGAGAGATGACTCATTATAGATTGATGCAAGGTGACATGCAGGATTTATTTCAGGCTATCAACACTGTAAAACATCCTGAAAACCAAACCACTCTTACAATTCAAACCTGCTGATTTGTAAATGACATTTCTGCAAAAAACAGAGATGCTTTTTCCACCGTGCATGATGGTATCCAAATTCACCTGGCTCTAATATTTTCTAACATTAGAAAGCCATATTGTCCTGGTATGTCATGACCTAGGTCAGGGTTACTTAAGGAGACCCAATGTCCTGTCGAGCTCCAACCTTAAGCAAACAAACTTGAACCAGATAATCTCTTTCAGAATTACTTGAAAATTAAAGGCAGGTTAGTTAAAGCAGGGTTGGACTTGAACTTTGTAAAACATTGGATCTACAGGAGCAGGAATCAATACCCCTGACCTACATGTAGAATTTATTGTCAGTTTCACAAGCCCTTTCCCTGTACATCCGTAAAACATACCATGCCCTTTCAAATCAATAGATTTTCAGCATTCTCTGACATAGCTTAATCTCTAGTGTGTGTAGTTACCCTTAAGTGCTAAATTGGACTATATGTAGTTTAGATGCCTGTGAAAGCTTAGAGTAGTGGTAAGCTTCCATGAGAGCAAATCCACTGAGAAATGAAAAGATTTCTGCATTTCTAAAACTATTACTACTTTTTAATTTTCAAAAACAAGACCACTAATTACTCAGAAATATTAATGACAAGGTTCTTGTCTAAAATCAAAACTACCAGTACATTCATTATTCAGATATGTCCAACTCAAGTTCAGTTCATTCTAGCTAAACGTCTAGAGCTCAGCAGATCCACATGCTAAACCAGGGGTGTCCTACACAATTACTGGAGGGCCAGAGTCCTACAGAGTTCCATTTCAACCCTGCTCCAACACACATACCATGTAGTTTTTAAATAAGCCTGAAGGACTTGATTAGTTGGATCAGGTTTGTTTAATTAGGGTCTAAACTCTGTAGGGCTCCAGCCCTCCAGGAACTGAATTTGACACCCCTTTGTTAAATTAACAGAATAACATTAAAAGAGTCAAATGGCACTTTTCCACTGCATGGCACGGCTCGGTACGGTAAAATTTTTAGGTGGTTTTCCATTGGGTACAGTACCTGGTACCTGGTTCTTTTTTTAATACCACCTCAGTTGAGGTTCTAAGTGAACTGTACCATTACCAAAATGTGATGTGTAACCTCTGCTGATCACTTATTGTCCTGAGATTTAAATCAGCAAACCCAGCAAAGGGTCGTATGCATTGTCTTTTTAACAGCCAAAAAGTTTCGTTGTGTGTTGCAGAAGTACAGACGTTCCTCTCGTTGATGGCAGAGTTGATCCAGTGAGAGCTTGATGGGGTGACGCGGAATAAAAAAAATGTTTTCACAGGTCATGGCAGTAGAGGCGGCACAACTATAATGACGTGAATAATCCCACCCACTCTAAAGTGATACTAATCTGCAGTGGAAACCCAAACCGTGACAAGCCGTGCTGTGCCGTACCGTACCGTACTGAGCCGAGTCATACCACGCAGTAGAAAAGCACCAAAGGTAAGAAAAATATCTTCTATACTCTTCTTCAGAACTTTCTACAGTCAGAAGAGAGTAAAGAACTTGGTAAAACCAAATAATTGAACCTCTGAGTAAACCAAAAAAGAAAATAATTTAAGTCGTTTCACTTTGACAGAAATTCACAGATTATAAAATATTAGCTCCTACCTTGGTATCTGATCTCAGAGACCTCTTCCTGCGCCAGGGGGCATGTGTCACTATGTGTGCTGGGTCGTGGGGAGTTAATCGCTGACTTGCAGTAGTTGGGAGACCCCAGTTGAGGTGCTCGTGGGATATGTTTATTTTTTTTCTTTGGTAGTTTTTGTTTCGCCATGGCTAGGGAGTAGTACATGCCGAAGTTGTTCACAATTACAGGTACAGGCATGGCAATCGTCAGCACACCTGCCAGGGCACACAGTGCACCCACCAGCATGCCGGATGTCGTCTGAGGGTACATATCGCCATAGCCAAGAGTTGTCATTGTTACCACAGCCCACCAGAAGCCAATCGGGATGTTCTTGAAGTGTGTGCCATTACTGGCATTAGGATCATTGAGGTTTCTTCCAAAACGTTCAGCATAGTAGATCATAGTGGCAAAGATTAAGACTCCGAGTGCAAGGAAAATAATGAGGAGGATAAATTCATTGGTACTGGCACGGAGTGTGTGCCCTAGTACTCGCAAACCCACAAAGTGTCGCGTCAGCTTGAATATACGGAGAATTCGAACGAATCGTACCACACGGAGGAAACCCAGCACATCTTTTGCTGCTTTGAAGGGGAGTCCGCTCAGCCCTACCTCCAGGTAGAAGGGGAGGATGGCCACAAAATCGATGATGTTGAGGGCATTTCTGACAAATTTTAATTTGTTTGGACAGGTAGTCACTCTGATTAGAAACTCAAAAGTGAACCACACAACACAGACACCCTCAACGTAGGTTAACTGCACCATAGTCTCCGTCACAGGAAAGACACGCTCCATCGTTTCATTGCCCACCATGTAAGTCTCTGTGTGGTTGATGATGGGATTGAAGGCCTCATGAGTCTCCAAACAGAATGTGGTAATGGACACCAAAATAAAGAACAAAGATGCAAATGCTACCCACTGTGGGAAAAAGAGAGAGAGAGATGTTACGTAAGACCTTAATGAAAGTCTAAAAATTACAGTTCTTTCTATTTGTCTTCCAAAGTTGTATAACGTTCTTTTATTCTGTGGAACACAACAGGGAAGATTTTGGAAGATAGCTCTGGTCTACGCTGATAGCTTTCTATAACTTCAGAAGACTTTATGTTACTTTTTCAATACTTCTAACAACATGATAGAATGACAGAATTCTTTTAATGCTTGTTTTTTTTTAATTCCTTACAAAACAGATGTAACACACAGTTCAGCTATAAATAGGTTTTCCCAACATCAGAGCAGACACAAATAAATCCAATTACAACATCATGAAAACACCCTTTTCAGCAGAATTCAGAAGCACACTTGGATAATGTCACATCTTCAGTTTCTCAAATGTGCTCCTGAAAAGTGCCACGTCTACAAATGGGGGGTTTAACAGATGAAACTCAAAAACACTGTGTGCCCTTAAGGAAAGCATTAAATGACAGAAACGCACCAATACGACTACCCTCCACCACTTTGGGATAAATCTAACCATAGTTCCCCTCACCAGGGACTCTTGGTCAGCCTCTTACAAGGTTACCACATGCAGATTTGGTGAGATGGTCCCTTGAGTGCTTTGAAAGAGGATGGAGGAGGTTTGCACCACTTACATGGCAGCTTACTGTAAGATAGAACGACAAGCATGGACAGATGGAACTGGATTTCAGTAGGGGAGCCCCACCACAGGATGACTGAATACTGGCTTGTGGTGGAATTACATAAGTGCAAGTTGGCCATGTTTTCCCTACCTTGGGATCGTCTTCTGGCAACTCCATTATGTATGAATTTAATATTCTGCTCAAATTAAATATTAAATTAAGGCTGTAAATCTGAATGACAAATCATCCATCAGTGCATAATAGAAATTCAGTGAATACTTGGAATTTAACAATAATTTAAACAACATTTTTTCATTCTTAAAAAAAAAAAAAAAAAAAAAAAAAAAAATTGGTTTATTCTTGCTTGCCTGATTAAAAGTCAGTACTACAATACTGGGGTTTTCTGGAAGGCTGCTTACCAAGTCTCAGTTGCTCCCTTTAATATAAATATATTGGATTTTCTCACCCATTTTATCTTCCACCGGGTAAAAACTGTGAGTCAAATCACTCTGAAGAGTAATAGCACCCCTCTTCTTAACAGTCCGCATGGTTTGATGTGACATTCTCAAGTCAAGGCAAATTGTTAATGCTTGGATCAGCAGTATCAAATGCATTGCATGCTAATTTCTAAACAAAAATACAATTCTTGACCTATTTTCAGTTATAAAAAGTAGAGCTGTCAAATGATTAATCCCATTCATAATAAAAGTTTTTGTTTACATAATATATGTGTGTATACTGAGTATATTTAATATGTATACAGTATATAAATACAAGCAGATGCATATGTATATGTGTGTGTGTGTGTGTGTGTGTGTATGAATATGCATATATGAATGTATAAATATTAATATTTTCAAAATATATACTGTATGTTTGTGTATTTATATATACATATTTAATATACACAGTACACATACATATATGACTGATGTTGGATGTGATTAATCACAATTAATTGTTTGAAAGTACTAATAAAAAGCAACAATTCCAGAATGACCATTTTTGTAAACAATTCTCTCAAATTTTTACTACTCACTCAGCCAACTCATGACCAAATGTCATTGTATCATTACTGAACCAATTACAAGCGATTTTCATTCATATAATTATATGCATTTACAATATGTAAGCTAGTATCCAATATCAATGTTTTTTTTTCTCATATACCATGTTTCATGAAGTTTCAAAGCATTAATACACCTTCTCTGCCCTGATCTGCCTCTGGTTCTGACGGCTAGCAACACCTTTCAGTTATTTGCTTCACATAAATTCTTCTTCCACAGGCAGTTTATATCTGGGTCAGCCAGTGCTTAGTCTAACAGACACTATTCCCTAGATGTGCCTCGTTTCCTGTGTTTGTAGGGAGGAGAAACATTTTGTCTGAAGACAGAAAAATGCACATAAATAACATTAAAATAGCTTTGACCTGTGGAAAAAGTTGCTGAGTTATAGAAATGAAGGAACTCTATCTGGCAGCAAAAAGCAGATTTCTCCATTGATAAACATTCAAAAGAATACATGTTTTTTGATGGGGAAAAAATGTGCAAGAGAGATTTAAATTGCAAATATTTGAATATCCTATTGTATGTGTTGTTAACAGTGCCAGTTTTGTTTTTGGATGGCTCTCAAAAGTGTAAAATAGACACATTTTTCCATCACAGCTCATTGCCGTGGCAATTTCCTACAGCTGCACAGTAATTATGCTCTGATTCATTCAAAGACGGATGTGGGATACAACTTGATATCTTAATGATGCTCGAAAGATGACGTACAACATAAGGGAATAATTAACATGGCATTGCTACACTTCTCAATGAAGACTACTATTCAAGCATTTGTTCTGAATATTATCAACATAGAGGAAAGTTTTGTTTTACAAACCTGTCTCTGCAACCAATGCCTTTTTTACATGCCATTGTACCTGGAATTTATAGTTTTCACAAGTTCTTTCCAGTTTTGTATAAAAAATGCATCAGATGGTCATTGAACAGACTGGGGCGGTAAAAAAGCAGTTAATAATTCATCAAGGTAAAATATGAATTACATCATCTCCGCTGCTTTTTTCTCATTTACAGATGCTTAAACATTTTGTGTAATTCATGTAAAACAACAAATACTACAGATATCACTTCAAATATTTGAAAAGGGGCTTTTTTTATATTGCTGAATCACTTTTGCTCTCCTCAAACTGAGGGCGAGAGCAGATTCTCACGACCTTGCAAATCCCAGAGGGCAACAGTTTGATCCACGAGAACGTTTTATCCTCACTCTCTCATTGATCAAGATAAACACAAAGAACAGCTTGATCCCCTTGAGCTCAGGGGACACAACATGATCCATTTCTCCCCTTTGCCCTCCCATCCCACACTGATGAAGTGACAGTCCGTTTTAAGTTTTAACCCTCCACACACATCTACTTATTCTGAATGGTCGTCAATGGAGGAAATGTTTTTTTTTTTTTTTTATTAAGTCCAGATGGTGTATTTACGGCATCTACCAGCAGGGGCTAATGCAACCATGCTAACCAGCCAAACCCCGATCTCTTGCAGTTTCCAAATGAATATTAAAAGATTATTTTTTTAGAAACTTTCTGGCAATATATCTTTCTGTGAATCTAGTGCTTTTTCACACCCATAGCGATGTTGACTGCAGACATACTGACAGTCAATCTAAAGCATCATCATTTGAAGCCATTTACTCTGGGTTAAAGAGCCCATTTTCATTTTTCATCCCTTGAAAGAATCCTGTGAGCGCCAGTGCTGGGAATGTTGAAACTCATTTAAAGTGCTGGTAACTGTGTTAGTGGGTGGGCGGCCCGACGCTGATTCATTCTGCGTGCAAGTGTATGTTTGTGTATAAACCGATGTGTTGCTGCGATGCTGATGCAGCTGAGATATGAGATGTTCTCATTAAATACACTTACACACACCCCAACCAGGCAGACTAATGAATGACGTGCAGCTTGATAATTACTGTGAGGATGAGTCTGGACAATCTATATGCATAAGAAAATGTTTAATGTAAAACAATGTTATTTGTTAAGGCTTAGTAGTAGACCTCACTGTGTTAAAAAAAAAAAAAATCAATTGATTTCTTCTTTCTCACTTTTGATTTTGGGGTTAAAAATGACCTGGACATGTTCTTGACCGGTTTTGTAACATTCACACCTTCTCAGGCAATACTGTAGGAGAACGACAGGACACGTTATCAACCACAGAGTGGCATCTGTTGTTTGCAATGCAACGGACAAACTAGCTAACATCAGAAAACCACAGAACAACCTCACTCGAAATGATCCTATTTCCTGTTATATTTTACAAAACATGCAACTAAGACAAAATGACAGATTCACCTGATCCTGTACTGAGGTACGGTGCTGTAGCGTCATCATTTTGAAAGAGGACCAATGCCAAGTTTCCAACAGTTAGCTTTATAACAACCTTTCTGTAATACTGAGAAAATGCATTGATTTATTTTATTTAAAAAACAAAACAAAACAAAAAACTGATCCTCTATCGTTCTTGTCAGTTTCTATCTCTAAGAAGCCTAAACCTTTTGCTTGTCTTTACAAAATGCATGCCCTGCAGGCTTCTTGGCTTTTAGTTTAGAGATAAAGATAAAGAAAGATGTCATCTGTGATCACAGCAGGTAATTGAGTTGTCAAGTTGTAATGTAATTAAGATATTCTTCTTGATGGAGGCGACCTAAAAATAACTCAAAACAATTGAATTGACTTGATCTAGAGTAGAAACGGCATGTACAATGCAGTTTCCAAGGCTGACCGCGCCACCTATGCATATGGAGTCTAGCAAAGACTCCATCATCCTAATTCATTCATCTGAAATCTTTGTATTTTTTCCAGCCCCCTCCACTTGAGAAGCAGAGAGGCGCTGAATTTAGAAAACGTGGTAAAAATAATCCAGCACCGTTGACAGGAATGCATATTTGATGCAGAAACCCAACTTTCCCAGCACGCATCAGCGATTGTTCAGACTGTGTATTAAAAACAAGTCATGTAGAGGATCTGAATCACAAATCCTGGCTGTGGTCGATGTCCATAAGCGGACTTCATCAGACCCATTACTGCTTGATTTGCTATCAGGCAGCCTGGTTCATGTTTCTCTGTGGTGCTGCCAGGAGTCGAGCCACTTTTCCTCAGATCCAGCAGACAGTGTTGGACAGCCTGGCTCCTGGCAGAGCAGCCCAAAGCCAAATGAATAATACATTTCCTTCTAGAAAACCAGTCTCACCTACAATTTACTTGTTTAGATGCATCATCCACATTCAAAACCTATACCTGAAACTCTTTCTACACTGGTGGCTAAAAATTTTAAATAATGTAATTTTTACATTTTTTGAAAGTCCACTCTTATGCTTACCAAGGCTTCATTTCTTAAAAATAATATTATTGCATTTGAAAAAAATCTGTGTTCTATTTGAATATATTTTAAAATGTAATTTATTCATGTGCTCATTTTTTTTAATGGTCATTTCTTATTTTCATCAATGCTGAAATCGTTTTTTTTGGTGCTTAATGTTTTAATGGAAACTGTGATACTCTACAATAATTTGTGGTAAGTATCATTTAAAAAAGAAAGAAGAAAAGAAAAGAAATGGAAAGAAATTAACAATTTAAAAAATAATAAAAATGTTTGTACTTTTATTCAGTTATGATGCAAAAATTCAAAAGTGACATTAAAAAACATTTATAATGTTATGCAAAAGATATTTAAAATAAACTCTCTATTCATCGAAGAATCCTGAATTGTTTTACACAGTTTCCAAAAAAAACAAAATAAAAAATATCAAGCAGCAAAAACTTTTTCAGCATTGATAAGAATAAGAACCATTATTGATAACTGAGTACCAATAATAATTGAGCAACCAGCCAGCAAATTAGAATGATTTCTGAATGACTGGAGTAATGATGCTTAAAATTAAGTTTTCCATCACAAGAATAAATTACATTTTAAAATCTGTTCAGATATAAAACAGTTCTTTTAAATTGTAATAATATTTCACAATATTACTATAAGTTTCGATCAAACAAATGCAGTCTTGGTCAGCATTAGAGACATTTTAAATCCTGATTATTCTAAACTTTTGGCCACCATTGTAAGTCTAAGTTTTCTCTACAATCTGCTCGCTTAGATCTTGGAGGACGTCCATCTCCTGCTCTGTCAGTGCCAAAGCGGTGGGCTAGAGTCAGTAGAGCTGACCTGTTTTAACCTGGCTGCCAAGACTAGTAGAAATGCTGGGATGGCGTTCATCTCCGATTAAGAGCTTATAGGGTTCCTGCTGAGAGAAATGATGGGACAGCGGTGAGGGCAAAGAGCTGACATTTGAAATGAGCTAATGAAATGCCCATAAAATCTCAAGGGGAGAGTGTCTTTCACAGCACAAGTGCCCTTAAATGCTTTATGTGAGTGCATCTTTAGTGTTTGCGTGCCTTGGGGTTGTGTGTCTCTAGGGGTGAGATGCAAAACAGACGAGCTGCAGTTAGTGGCTGCGTGCTCTTGAAAAAAACATGATCTGTATGGACAAGCAAGGATGTGAGCAATCTTTATTTCCAACCCCTAGTCAGTCAGCAAATCAGTCACATGATAACCTTCATCAGGCAGAGGAGACAACAAAACTAAGATGCAGAGTGGTAAAGACTTGTAAACAAATGGAGTTATTTTTTTACTATATGGCAGTGCATGACATCATTTATGGCCCATCTTATGGCTTCTTTTAGCTTGTGAAAGAGAAGGTGGGTATTATTTCAAGGTCAGCCAGAGTTGTGGGATGTGCTCAGCGATGTGGTCTCTGTATCTCTCCATAAGTCTGAAATTGAGTCATTCCATGGGGGAAAACAAATCTCAAGAATATATGAGTAAAAATTACTCGAGTTTTAGTAGCCATTTTTCTCGTCAACCACAAAAAAATATATATATATATATTTATTTTCATAATTAGATAATTTATTTTCCTGTTCAGTTCTATAATGAGGATGTGTTTTTGGCCTACTTATAATTAAATAAATAAATAAATTATTTTGCATTTATTCTATAAACATTTTAAAATTAGATTGTAGCATTACATTTTTATTTATATAGTTTGTAATATATATATATATATATATATATATATATATATATATATATATATATATATAAACACACACTACACAATGTATTATATGAATTATAATATTTTCAATAGGCAATCTTATAGTCAAATATAATAAAATAAAATGTAGCTTCACTTTGTAATTTTCCTTCAGAATGTTTCAAATCTGGCAGAAATGTACTTTGTACATTTATTTTATTTTATTTTGAAAATTACCTTTTCAAATGAGAGAGGACCTAGTGGAATGACCCAGCTGATATGGTTGTATCCATTACTGATTTCTCAAATGATCAATCAAAATCAAGACACTGATGGGCTCATTAGGATCATTTGTCTGACACGGTACTATGCCTAAACTGTTTTGCTGGTCTGTAAACTGTTTTTAAAGCGGTTTAGTGCACTATTCACGCTGGAAGTCCAGCAAACCATATCATTTTCCGAGAACACGTAGCCTAATAGCATTTCTCAATGAACTCACCCGTGCGTATTTTGAGGAATACGGGTCCTCAAAGAGCGCCCACGTCTTTTTCTGCCACCTGCTCCAGCGCCCGGACCTGTTATCGGGCGAGTCGCCTTGCGCCAGTCTCCGGGTCATCTCAACGCCCTCATCCCCCTCGGCCGCTTCAGCAACCCCCTCAGGCTCCGGGTCTTCATGCCCGAGATCCAGAGCAACCCCGGCGAAGCTGTCCAAAGCCTCCTCCGCCTCTCGATGCTGCCGGTAGGTCATCCAGCAACACGGTTCCACGTCTGTCTCGTCGATCCCCCAAAACGCCAGCTCCTCCTCATACAAAGGTCCGCACACGTCCGCCGGGCAATGCAGCTTGCCCGTGCGATAATAGTTAAGAATGTGGGAGAAAACGCCGGGGTGACGGTCGAAGAAAAACTCCCCGATGTTCGCATCATAATCGAAGTTATTAAGCGCGTCGGGCTCCGCCAGCCAGGAGAGTCGAGTGCCGGGCAGGGTGCGCAGGGTGCTGCGGTAGGTCTGGTGCTTGATTCCTCCGACGTTGATCACGATGCGATCCTTGTCGTCCCCTTGGCCCATCGCGTACCCCTCTAGTCATATCTCCAACCCGTGGACCGTCATCATAGCGCTGGGACCCATGTTCAGAAAATTCAAATGTGTTTACGATCGTGCCAGGTGCGCCTCAAAGTGTCAATGCCAACAATAGAATTCCAAAACCCTTGAATGACTTCTAAGATGCGAACGCGTTTACCCTCCAATATCCCAATATCCCCCCCGACTCGGGTTTGAGGGCGTCAGGGAGGGTTTTATTATGGTGTCATTGGGCGCAGGGTGGTGCTGAACGGACAGCGCCAGTCATCCGTCGAGCCTTCATAACTCCAGCGTCCCTATTGTGTTACAGCTTCCCCTGGAAAACAAAAAACCCGCTACACGTCCGTTTTCTTTGAGGACGAACAGACGAACCAGCAGCAGATCTTGCCTTCAGCAATTCCAGTGGCCTTTAAAAAGGTATGCACAATCGATGTTGCTTTGAATAGTCCGAGGTCCCATTCAAGCGGATCGTTCGTAATGACGGTCTGAAGAACCAGGCGTCGCAGCAACAAGGGAGGGTCTTTCATTCACAGGAGCAGAGCTCTATCTAAAATGTGTTTCCACGCGAACAAAAACTCAACATCTTCTCGGGGTGGAAGACGCACTGTATGGAAAGCCGTTTTAAATTGTAGACCTTAGAAAGAACTACAGTCTATTATGTTGCTATAGCGCTTAATGTACTGAAAGCATCACTATGCATTGCATTCTTTGTCCTTCGAAAAATGAACATCTTCTAATGAACTATTTAATTATGTAATTTGTAATGTCAATTTAGAAGTTAACCTGGTCACTAGTTAGCCTAGTTAAGTAATATCTGCAGTTAGCCCAATTAAATACTGTGAATTTCCTAGTAGGTTGTATGTTTAATAATGCACTTAAAATTGGTAATTTGTGTGCTAGTGCACTAGAATAAAGATATACTATGGAAAGTGGAATGGTTACTTTTAAAAATGAATAGGCTACTTGTAAAGAATACTTTGAATGCATAGTGAATACAAGTGAATAGTTAATATTTGAACCAGATGCGAACGCGTTTACCCTCCAATACATGTTGAGAACATGTTGAGATCTCCATAGAATTCAATAAAAACTTTAAAAAAAAAAAAACTTTGAGAGAAAAATTTATTGTGAGACATAAACTCACAAAATTTTGAAATGTGAAATATTAACTCACACTTAAGAGAGAAAAAAAGTCAGAAATAAGGAAGTTTATTTCCACCACAGATTGAAAAATAAGAAGGTTATTGCACAATTTATCTTTTATATATAAATGTATATTTTTCTTGCAATTGTGAGCTTGTATTCTGAGAAAAAAAATCAGAAATATTCTGTGCCAGAAACAAAAAAACTGAATTGTAATATGTAAAATTAGAAGTTAGAAAAAAAAGAATTCTGATAAAAATAAAAATAAACTTTTAAAAAGCTTCCATAAATAATGACTAAAATGTGACATTCAGTAATACATCCAGTATTTAAGAAGGTGTAGTTACTAGTAACATAACAGACACTGGTTAGTTTTAAGGAATAAATCTTAAAACAGCTTGTCATGCATACTGCGTCCTATTTGTATGAGCAGCAGGTAACCTTGTGCTTATGCTGGAGCTCAGCTTGTGAATTGCTCCGAGTTTATTTTTAAAGGACAATGTGGCGATGAGGAGGAGGTGCAGGACTAAAATCAGAGCATAATTTGCCTGGGAGGCGTGTATGACCGTGTACACGTGGAGCCTGGACTAGGGAGGAGGTGATTTGTTGCATTTTGGGGACATTTGTGTGCTGCCTCCCAAACGCAGACCTATGAAAGGGAAATAATACATGCATATGAAATATCAGAGAATTCATACAATCTCACTGTACCTTATGGGTAACTCAGAATTCATAAATTAATGAAAAAGCTTTTATTTTTCCATTGAGAGAAGCTTTAAGCTGTTTGGGGACCAGATACAGCAGCCCATTGCAATTGAAAACATTTCATTAAAATAGATTTTATATTCTGATACAGATCTAAATTGACTAATATAAAAGTGCCTTCGTTTTAGATATAAAGCTAATTATTTCTGAGCAGTCAGAGTCTGCAATGCTTATGGCTGTCTATAGGTGGAAGCAAAGTGTGTAAATAAAAAAATTAAAAAAAGATAACTTTATTTAATAATTATACTAGCCGAATTTTACATTCCAAAAATACTGTCTGTTTAGATTTTTTTTATATAAATAAATAAAAAGAAAGCAAATCAATTTTAACATCAACACATAACGTTTTCTTAATAAATTCTTATTGTGTACACTGTTAATAGTCACTTTCACCCTCCAAGAAAAAAATAAATAAAATAAAATGTATATATATATAAAGATTGTGCATTATTAGCATTAAATATAAGACAAAAACTAGACAATGTCATTTGTATTTTTTATTATGTTTATATATGTACATATTTGTGTATGTGTATTGTGTATGTTTTCATTTTTAATAATAATAACAATTTATTGTATGGGAAGACTTTATACTCTTTGTTGTTCCACTGGATTCTATAACAAAATTAGCTTATAAAGGAATGAATGAAAAAATGACTGATAAAAGAAATAAAAGAACACCCACCCCAATGTTTAATTGCTAATGCAAAATTTCTAATGCAGTTTTAATTATTACTTACTGTATGTAACTGTTTTTTTCACTTTTTTGTTTCTGTTAACCTTTAAATTATTAATGCATCCAGGAGATTACAGACATTGTACAGAAAGCACAGTGAGTGAGTGGCCTATTTGACAAGAATATTGAAAAGGAGGCATTTGTAATAACTTGTCAGTTGACTTGGTAAAAAAAAAAAAAAAGACAACTCAACATCTTATCCAAAAGTAACATGGCATCATGCTGTGACCAGTCTGCAGACCTTGAGGTGAATGTTTCTGGGAGATACAAACTGTAAACTTGAAAATGAAAACAATAATTTTAAGATAAACACAAAATATTATTTGTATTTTACTGTGTTAAAAATAGCAATAAATGTATTTTTATGAGATGCTCCCGCAGTCCCGCTATTTTGGTTAATTAGTATTTGTAACAAATCCTCCATGCTACTGTAAGTTCTGGTATAAATTTCATAATACACAGTTTCGCAATAGGCATTCTTTCACCTAAGCCTATATATATCTGTGTGTGCAGTTGTCCTTAAGTAAGTCAATATCACCAATAAACAAACTGTCTTTGTCATATACATACTCAACTTCTTAGAAACACCCCTCAGTTCAAAAAAACATTTGTCTAGAAGTTTGCTAAACATATATTCTAAGTAGACATAAACCAGTTGACCTATCCAAACCCTCTTACAAACCAAAGCCTCAATTCCAACCAATAGGCGATGAGCAAATCATCACCTCCCCTTCTGCCACTGTGTATTAGTGATGCTCACTGCGATTCAATGTCTCCAATCGGTTCTTTTGAACAGTTCATTTCAAAGAACCGGTTCAAAAGATCGATTCATATATTATTTTACCTACGTGGTTCCTTCCTTCCTAACAAGACGATACATGTTCTATGTGCTCCTATATCACAGTTTATTGCGTTTTTGTATATATTTTTTTTTATCAATCAGGGTGTTTATTATATTTAAGAAAGTGTCCATTATTTATCTAATAAAACACAGTTATTTAAACCTAAATATTATGTGCTACATTATTAGCTATACACAGTTTTCAGATTAAGGATTTGCTGAGTTAATTAAAAGTCTACAGATCTTTCGCGGTTTAACGAGTCAATTAGTTACATTACATGGAGAGCAGTAGCCTGATAACGATCAAAATCATCTTATTCTAACAACTAATCAATGCGTTTAGTTGATATTTGAAGTTATAAATGTTTTAAGTTAGCAGTTAAATTGTCAATGTAAACGCTCCCGGTCAGTTGTTGATTCGGATTCTATCCGTTTCATTGAATTCAGACTGATTCGTTCTGAAGATTCGACTCACAAGAGTGATTCATTCACGTATTGCTCACCGCTATCGTTTAATATGGCTGCGCGCTAGAATGCGTGGCTCGTAGCGAAACTTTCTATCATATTTTATCGGAGTCTTTTTTATTTATTTCCGCCATGTCAGGGGGCATTATGCTTATGAACCTACATCGACTTTTGCACCGTTCTTTCGGTGCCAGACGGCCGTTTTTAGCGAGTTTATACCACACTCACCGGGGAGTCTATGGTTTCAGACCGAGAGAGGTTCCGGAGAAAGACGCTGGACTTCCGCAGATCGCCGCGCTTAACCAAGGTTGATAACTTAACAATAACCTGCCTCTAATAATGTCTGTGTTATTATAATGTTCATGCTTCAGAGACCTCAGAACGGTAGCGTGATGCATTCCTAAATTTGCATAAACATTAGAGATGGAAAGCAAAACCTGCAGTGCTAGCATAAGGAGTGTGATTATGTGTTACAAGCTGAATTCACGGCTGTCTGATGTAAACAGATCACGGACTGGCGAGACTGGTGGAGGCCTATCGAGCACATGGACACAAGGTAGCTAAAATTAACCCCTTACTCCCCGAAACCCCTGTGCTGGACAGTGTTCCGGAGATCGGCCTGTTGAACAGAGCCGTTCATGGAGTCCTCAACACCAATGGTGAGTTTTGCTCGATTCCTGCTAATTTACAACATTTTGAAATTGATCATAAAATACTTCTTACATATTACTAAACGTATGTTCCGGGTTCAAAAGTCTGGGAACTAACGGTATATGGGAGCATGTATTTAGTAGAACATGTCGATTAGCACAATAAATAATTTCCACATGTTCAGTTTTTTGCAGAAATGGGTTTACAGTAATAGCATTAACTTAAGTAAGGGGAAAAAAATAGTCCAGGTGAAAGGAATTAGGGTGTGCACTCTTATATAATAACGTTATTATTTTAATTATAATGCTATTATTATTATTATTTATTATTATCTTATTAATTTTGAATCATTTATTAGTTATTTTTATCAATATTATTATTTTTAATCTGATTGTGTTTATCTATCTATTTATGTATTTATTTATTTTAGTGCTTTCAAACGATTAATCGCATCCAAAATAAAAGTATTTGTTTACATAATATATGTTTGTCTACCGTGTTTATTTATTATGTGCATATAAAATACAACCACATACAGTATATATTTTTAAAATATTTACATGTATGTACATTTATTTATATTCTTATATTTTATTTTATATATAAAGAAATGTAATATATGTACATGGATGTGTTTGTATTTATATATACATAATAGATATACACAGTATGCACACACACATTGTGTAAACAACTTTTATTTTGTATGGGATTAATCGCGATTAATCTTTGACAGCACTACTATTTATTCATTTATTTATTTATTTAAGATGACACATGTGATTGCAATTTAAAATCACAAAATTTAACACTATAATATATAAAAACATTTTATATATTATAGTGTTCTAAATTCAATTTGTTTAGTTTTTAAATAAAAAGTTATAAATTGATAGTAGTATAATGTCTGATTAATCTGTATCTGCAATCAAATATCCTAATATAATGATAATATGGCAATTAGCCACTGAGTTTGAGTTGTATTTACCACAGAATATTTTTAAATAACACTCCTTTATTTTGGCCCATTTAGTTCCTTACATCTCCTCTTGTCTTTATTGCAGGACTGCGGCATTTTGGGAAAGCCGAGGCGACCACAGAAGAGGTAGTGGCCTATCTGGAGAGAACATACTGTGGGAGAATCTCAGTGGAAACCACTCAGCTCCAGAGCTTGCAGGAAAGAGAGTGGTTTTCCGACCGGTTTGAGGAGCTCAAGAAAGAGGCGTTTTCGCCAGAGGAGAGGAGACAGCTGGCTAAACTGATGCTCGAATCACAGGTAACACAACAGTTTGCATTTAGACACTTTTTCTTTGAATGCCTCAGGATGCCTGTTACGCTTTGAATAGCATGTAAATCATTACACACGTGATTTCACTGGCATCAGCAAATGTACCTGTGTTTGCTTTTTTTAAAGGAATTCGACCACTTTTTAGCCACCAAGTTTGCCACTGTCAAACGATATGGAGGTGAGGGAGCAGAGAGCATGATGGGGTTTTTCTACGAGCTGTTCCGCTCTTCGGCGTACAGTGGAGTGACAGACGTGGTCATGGGAATGCCTCACCGCGGACGCCTCAACCTGCTTACCGGACTACTGCAGTTCCCTCCAGAGGTTAATAATTATTTCTTCTGCCTATCTAGATTGAAAACTGTATAGACTGGATTATTTTACAGTTTAAAGCATGTCTAGATAGCCTGCTGCTGTAACATATTAAGTCAATATATACAGTCTACACATAGAGAACACATTATATTTAATCCTGGAGATTAACCGTTTTAGTATTTCAAAACAATGTGTTTTATATACTAAAGGTAGCATTTAGAGGTGCTTTAGTTAAAAGGATAGTTCAGCCAAAGTCATTAATTACTCGGCCTCCTGTCGTTCCAAACCTGTAAGACCCTTTGGAACAAAAATGTACTTATTTTTGATGAAATCTGAGAGCTTTCTGACCCTGCATAGACCACAACATAACTATCACGTTCAAGGCTCAAAAAGGTAGTTAGGACATCATTAAAATAGACCATGTGACGTCAGTGGTTCAACCGTAATGTTATGAAGCTACAAGAATACTTTTGTGTTCAAATAAAACAATAGTAATGACTTTATTCATCAGTTCCTTCTCTTTCATGCCAGTCTACGATGTGTGTTCCTGAGAGTTAATTACAGTTGAACCACTGTTGTCAGATTTCTGGACCTTGAACGTGTCAGTTGCGTTGCATTCTATTTCTGAATTTCATCAGAAATATTTTAATTTGTGTTCTGAAGATAAACAAAGGTCTTATGGGTTTGGAACGGTGTGAGGGTGAGTAATTAATGACAATGATGCTTAAGGTCTTGTGGTTAGCACAGTGACATATAATACAATCTGGCCACTTGTTCAAGTCCTGACTCATAGTCCTTTGCCAATCCTGTTCCCAACTCTGCACCTGTGCTTTCCTGTCAAATTATTATTTTTTTGGGTGAACTATCCCTTTAAGACAAAAAACAAAAACAAAAAAACAATGCATACAAATAAATGAGTAAACAAAAAGAAAAAATTCTACACTAATGAAGTCACAATAATCAGTGGCGCATATCAATTTAAAATGAATGTAAATGTTATGCTGGTAAACTTACATGATTGTAATGGAAATGTGCTTGTACTATATTAATGCAATGTAATGTTTTCACTACTGATCTTATTGGGTTAATTTGCTGTATGTGATGACTCTTAAAGGGATATTTCACACAAAAATGTAAATTCTCTCATTATTTGCTAACTCTCATGTTGTTCCAAACCTGTATGAATTTCTTTCTTCTGTGGAACATAAAGGAAGATATTTTGAATAATGTTGAACGGTTTTGGTGACCATTGACTTCCATTATAAACTCAAAATATCTTCTTTTATGTTATAAAGAAAGTCTTAGAGGTTTGGAACGACGTGAGGGGGAGTAAATGTTAACAGAATAAAATATTTGCATGATTTGTCCCTTAAAATTGTGTTTGCATGCACATCTTCGGTTTGGAATCGGTTCCTTGTTTTTCTTCCTTGTCAGTCATGTTTGTGTAAGGCATTGTTTCTTCTTAACACCTAATCCTCTGAGTCACATTCTCCACCTCCTCATTCTACATCAATAGACTCGTTCTCCAAGAAATGACAGTTTATTTTGTAACGGAAAGTTCTGGGAGAACATTATAATTGAGTCATTGCCTGCAGCCATCACTAAGCTTTTGACGAGCCAACCCCATCTTCATTTCTCGCCCTCAGCTCATGTTCCGTAAAATGAGGGGTCTCAGCGAGTTTCCGGAGAACTCTCCCTCTATTGGAGACGTGCTGTCTCATTTGACCTCCACGGTGGAGCTGGACTTTGGGGCGGGAAACCCTCTCCACGTCACTATGCTGCCGAACCCCTCCCACCTGGAGGCCATCAACCCCGTGACGCAAGGAAAGACTCGTGGCCGGCAGCAAGTCAAACAGGACGGCGATTACTCCACTGACCCTCATGCACAACCAGGAGATAAAGTCATCTGCCTGCAGGTCCCGAGCAGAGATCAATCAGTCTGGTTTTAGTTATGTTTTAGTTTCCGGATTAGTAAATTCACTGACTATAACATTATACACCATGCTAATATAAAGTAGTTGTGGTAATGTTATAACATTACAGTTTTTCTTTATCTGTTACGTACAGGTTCATGGCGATGCTTCGTTTTCAGGCCAGGGCATAGTACCAGAGACCTTCACCCTGTCAAATCTCCCCCATTTTAGAGTAGGTGGAAGCATCCACCTCATCGTGAACAATCAAGTGGGCTACACCACTCCATCAGAGAGGGGCCGATCATCTCTGTACTGTAGTGATGTTGGTATGTATTTGTCAGGGGTGTGAGATAAATGAAATAATTGGGCAGGTTACATTTCAATCACATTTTGCAATCCTAATAATAGGAAATTATATTGTGGTTATATTATATTATTAATTCACCCAACAATGGGAAATGTGACTGCACCTTTTTCTGCAGTTTTAAGTTTGATAAAAATAATTTAAAAGCAAATAAATTACGACTATTAGATACTATTAGGATTGTAATTGTATTGATGTACATTTAAAATAAAAGTATTAATAATTATTATTAATAATAGTAATATATTTATGACAATACAGTAGTATTAGTGCAGTAATGATATTTCTTTAATTTAATTTTGAAACAAATTTTATTGAATTTTATTTACATACGTCGTCTAAATTGTAAAAACGTGATATTATTCAGCCATAATATTTATTGCCATGAAAATAGCCACAGTAGTTGGAAAGGCATTTATTTATATGCATTGTTTTTTTATTTGCATTATTTATAATTTAAATAATGAAATATTATTATTTTTATGTATGGTCATCGTAAATGGGTAAAAAAAACAACTGGCTTTCTTTTTTTGTTTTAGCTGATCACATGCCTGAATTCCGACACCAATGTTATTTTTAGTTTCATTAAGACATTATATATAGAATTTTTAGTTTAGTTTTTATATTTCTATTTTATGTTATATATTTTAATAGTTTATATTTTATGTTTGAATTTTAGTTAAAGTTTTTATAGCAATTTTGTTATTCTCATTTTTATCCGGTATTTTTTTTATTTCTATATACGGTATTATTTATTTTATTTTATTTTTTTAGTACATAGAATTAAACTAAATAAAAATCTGAAATGTGTACCGTACTTGGAAACTAGCTGAAGTAAAATAACATGATTTAAAAACTTTTTTTTTTTTTTTTTTATTCAATTCTGTTTGTTGCTGCTCAGGTAAAATGGTGGGATGTGCAATAATCCATGTGAACGGTGATGATGCTGAGGATGTCCTCAGGGCGACCCGCCTGGCCGTGGAATACCAGCGACGTTTCAGAAAAGATGTTATTGTAGACCTGCTATGCTACCGCCAGTGGGGGCACAATGAGCTGGACGAGCCCTTTTTCACCAACCCCGCTATGTATAAAATTATTCGGTGGGTACCTCTACCAGTCACGGTTTTGGAAAGTAGCATTTGTTTTTTTATTTCATTTAATGTACCTATTTTCTTTGCCATTTCAGGTCGAGAAAAAGTATCCCTGATTCATATGCCGACCAGCTCATCGCTGAGGGTCTGATGACAGAGGAAGAGCGTGCTCAGATCAAGACCACCTACTACGCTATGCTCAACGAGCGGCTGAACAACATGACCCTCTACAGCCCTCCGCCCACCAACCTCCAGGGGTGCTGGGGAGACCTGGTGGAGCCCCAGAACAGAGTCTCGCTCTGGGACACGGGTGTAGCGCTGCCCCTGCTGCAGTTCGTAGGAGCCAAATCAGTAGACATACCTGAGGAGATACAACTGCACAGTCATCTGAGAAAAACACACGTGCAGGTATTAAAAGAACATCTCGCTTGATCTTTGCCCCCATTCTGTGCTGTTTTATGGCATTTTGTAAAAGAAAAGCAACATGACAGTTGAGCGGTTTAACTTTTATATATATATGAATGGCTCTTCAAAAATCAGTAAAGAATTGATGCAGTCTGTATGATTGATTTGTCTCAGGCACGCCTGCAGAAACTGGAGGAGGGCACAAAACTGGACTGGTCCACAGCGGAAGCCCTGGCGTTTGGCTCAATGCTCTGCCAGGGTGAAGTCTTCATTTCTCCCTCCTTGCACTGAATTTATATTCCTTATATAACAGATCATTTATTTTAACGGTACTCTATTTGAAAGGATTCTTTGTCCGCTTAATACAAACTACATATTTTCCAGATAATATTTTAATAATTTCAAACTCATAAACCTGTTCTTGAGTTTAATGATGATAATATAAAAGTCAATAATTGTTTGCAAATGTACAGTGTACAGTTTCTACCTTTTATAAAAGTTTAAATGAATTATAAATTAAACATTCAAAAGTTTGTGGCCAGTTTAAAGATGTATCTTATGTGAATTTATTTAATTAATTAATATATATATATATATATATATATATATATATATATATATATATATATATATATATATATATATATATATATATATATATATATAATATACAAACACACACACACACACACACACATATATATATATATATATATATATATATATATATATATATATATATATATATATATATACAGTGTGTGTATATATATAATATAATTATTATAATATAAATATAATAATATAATTTTTATATGCTTAAGAAACATTTCAGTGTTAAAAACAGTTGTTCTGCTTAATATTTTGATGGATGAATAAAATGTTCAAAAGAACAGCATTTATTTGAAATCTTTTTTTATAATAATGTAAAAGTCACTTCTATCCATTTAATGCATCCTTGTAGAATAATGTCTTTAAAAAAAAACCCATCCTACTGACCCTAAACTTTTGATCAACGGTGTACATGAAAATAATGTTAACATCAAAAAGTAAAAAAATATGTATGTATATATTTAATGCAGGATTTAATATCCGTATCAGTGGTCAGGATGTTGGCCGGGGGACGTTCAGTCAGCGTCACGCTATGGTTGTGTGTCAGGAAACCAACGACATGTACATCCCCCTCAATCACATCGACTCTGAACAGAAAGGCCACCTGGAGGTGAGCCGAGCCTAACCAGATAATGTGATGGCTTTGAATTATAACTCAATACAACAGCTGCTCCTTATTCCTGAGCTGAGTGGCCAGCACATTTACTGCATATAATTATGTGTGTGTGTGTGTGTGTGTGTGTGTGTGTGTTTCCTCGCAGGTGTGCAACAGTGCTCTTTCAGAGGAAGCTGTTCTGGGGTTTGAGTATGGAATGAGCATTGCTCAGCCCAGACTGCTGCCCATCTGGGAGGCTCAGTTTGGAGACTTCTTCAACGGTGCCCAGATAATATTTGACACTTTCCTCACTGGAGGTAAAAATAAAATGCAATTAAATACTAACGATCACAGAATAATTTGCACAACCTTTAATCAAATAGATAAATACATATTTAGAGCCAGACAAAAACGTCTTTTTTAGGTGAGGCGAAATGGCTCTTGCAGAGTGGGTTGGTCATCTTACTGCCACACGGATACGACGGAGCCGGACCAGAGCATTCGTCTTGCCGAATCGAGCGTTTCTTACAGGTGAGTTAACGCATGCTCTCTTACAGGAAAAGCACAGACTTAATTGACCAATGTCACTGATAATCTGTGTAACCGCACTCTCTTGCTCCCGCAGCTCTGTGACAGTAAAGAGGAAGGTGTGGACGGTGACACGGTGAACATGGCAGTGGTCAATCCTACCCTTCCAGCTCAGTACTTCCACCTTTTGAGGAGACAGATGATTCGAAACTTCAGGAAGCCGCTGATCGTGGCCTCTCCTAAGACTCTGCTGCGCTTTTCTGTGCGTTAGAGATATGAATATCCTTTATATAAATTTTTGGGTGAAAATGTTTTGTGTTGTTGTTTTAATAAGGAATAATCACCTTTTTTTTCACTAGGGGGCAGTATCAAGCTTGGCTGATATGGGACCAGGAACTTCCTTTAAGCCTGTCATTGGTGATCCTTCTGTAAACGCTGCAAGGTATCTTCATTCAGTCCCTTTTTCGAAAGAAGAAGAATACGTAAATTATTATTTTTTTATTGGAGCATATTTTCAAATGTAGTTTATTCCTGTGACGCAAAGCTAAATTTGTAGTATCGTTACTCCAGTCCTTTCAGTGTCACATGATCCTGCTCAAGAAACATTTCTAATTATCAACTGTGCTGCTAATAAAAGTGCCTTTATTTGAAATAGGACTTTTTTAGTAATAAAATAAACCTCTTTTCTGTCACCTTAAATAATTTATTGCATCCTTGCTGAATAAAAGTATTGTTTTCTTTCCGTATCTTTTGCTCTTGTCTTGCAGTGTGCAGCGGGTTCTGTTTTGTTCAGGTAAACATTACTATGCCCTGCTGAAACATAGAGAGACGTTACCAGAGGCAGAAAGAAACACGGCGCTGATCAGGGTGGAGGAACTGTGTCCTTTCCCTACAGAAGCCTTGCAACAGGAGCTAAATAAATACCCAAACGCCAAAGGTGAGTTGGCCATATACGCATCTTTTATTCACGGAACAGTCTCATCATTGTCTTCTGTGAGGGGCCTTTGTAAGGAATTGGAAATGTGTTCCCAATGCAGAGGTGTTGCGAAAATCTTAATGTTCATGAACTACACACTACACAGATGAAAAAGTAAATACACAACTATATGTTTTTCATTATTTAATTAAATATAATCATTTAAAAATAACTGAATCTGATTAATGAAAATACAGTTTTACCTGATATTTCTGTTTATTATACACATGAACAATTTTAAATAATAAAAAAAAACAGTCTGCATTTGAAGTATTTCAAAAATGAAGGAAAAGCTAATTTAACATAGTTTAAAATAACTTTTCTATTTAAATATATTTTATTATTTTAGAAATATGCAAAAATAACTTTTCTATTTAAATATATTTTATTATTTTATTACTTTAGAAATATGCAGATTTTGTGCTCAAGAAACATTTTCTTATTATCAATGTTGAAAACAGATGTGCTGCTTAAAATTATTGTGCAAACTATGATATATTCGTTTTTTCTTGATGAATAGAAGATTAAAAGAACGTGTTAAAGCTTTTTAAACATTAGAAATGTCTTTTAAAATAACTTTGAATCTATTTAATGCATCTTTGATAAATAAAAAAAAATTAAAATACACTTATTTTAAATTAAATACATATATAAAAAAAATTCATATAAATAAAAATACCCCCCCCCCCCCCTCACACACACAAATTTGTACAGTTTTGTATATTTATTTCCTATTACAGTGTTGTGTTGCTAGTTGTGAACATGAAAATAGCAAACACTATTGGAAACAAATGCATTTATCATATTACATCACATGATATATTTTCCTTTTCCATTACAGAGTTCATCTGGAGTCAAGAGGAGCCACAGAACATGGGCTGCTGGTCATTTGTGTCTCCGAGATTTGAGAAACAGTTAGCCTGCAAGGTCAGGTTCACCACTTCAGCTAACAGAAGGCCTCTTAGCTAATTCCTCAATCACATCTTAGCTTGAAATCACGGCATTCGTCAAATGAACACTGATTTATTGCAAAATGATTGATGTTGATCTCGTCATTTTGTTTCCTCAGTTGAGGTCAGTCAGCAGACCAGCATTACCCGCTCCTGCTGTGGGCATCGGGACTCTCCACCATCAGCAGCATGAAGCCATCCTGACCGCGTCGTTCTCCTGAAACCACGCAACTTCAAGAAATGATCGTCTTATTGTAGCAAACAAGCTGTGACTGGTACACTGACAACAAATGTCGAGCTCTGTTTGCCTAAACCGAGGCGTATTGCAGGTTTGACTGTTTAATGCGTCCCCTTATTAGGAACAAGGGAACATCTGTTGGCTGAAGATTTCTTACAGATATCTAAATCGGTTCTTCAGAACAACCATAATTGATATTTAGTAATGATTTTAGTAATATTTGGCACACAAAAATGTTATTCTATAGAAGATATGTAGAAAATGTTTTCCAAGCACTTTTAAATTAAATTTGAACTACATGCAGAGGGCGGAAGACTAAATGGAGGCAAAGAAGAGAATATTGATAATTATTGTCACTGCGATGAGATGAATATTGTGTTGTGAACTGGCAGTGGCTCACGATCAAATCGTTGGTGCATTAAATGTGTGCATGTGAATTAAGGGCTGCTTGGAATGTAGAATCAGTGGCAGGCAACAAAAAAATAATTGATTGTTACGTGCTTACGAAGTGAAAGTGTTAACTGAAAAATAATACCTCTCAAAAATTTTACAGAGATCAAACTTTGTATGCAGAGTTGCCGTTTGATAACTAGTTTACGTTGCCATGAATGTTTGCCCATGATAAACCCATCCAATCCAATTTATAATGTTGAATTATATGAATTGTTCTCAGTAGTCACAGTGTTGCGTGGATGTAACTGAATTTGTATTTGAATACTTATTCTGGAGATAAAAAAATAAAATAAAAAAGGAAAAAATGCTGATAATTTACCAAATGAATTACAATTCATGTACCTAGACATTTGTGAAAAAAGTATAACTTTGAAAAGTGAATTCATAAAAAGCTAAAGTATTACTGTGTATTCCGTTTTGGAATATTAGGCTGGTAATATTAATTAAAATTGCTTTTATTTGATGCACCAGTCAATTATGAGATTTTGAGCTATTTTGCTTCCTTAAAGTCTTTCATTGGAAAGAAGAAAATATCCCAAATATGGGCCTACATTTAAGTGTTTATTTGTCTTTTTAATGCTTTTTCCTTGAGAATTTTTCACGCCCCGAAATGTCTACTTCAACTGATTTATATAACATTGTATTTAATATTTATTTATTTATTATTTATGTTGTGATAAAAACACATCCAAAACCCCTTTTGTAAAACCTTAATATTTCAGCAAAATGAAACTGTAGAATTTTTAACCTAGCTTTATTAATGCTCAGACATATGTTCTACAAATGTATGCAAATTAGTGTATATTTTAATAGCCAAATCATCATTTGCATATTTAAGCACACTATTTCAGAGAACTTGTAGTACTCTAAACCAAAACAACTGTCTTAATGAACGGTGGTAATTCAAGATAAGTATGGTGATGTCTTGTTTGTAAAATTGTACCCTATTCACCAGTAGTGTCTTGTATTATTCTTGGCTGTGTTAGTGTGTGCTGTTTATTGAAACACTTCCAGAGTTTGCATGGCTAAGGATGAATGCAGTATTACTCTTGATGCATCAGGTGTACCGTTCCTGACGCAGTGTGCTCAGCCGTCTGCTGTCATCCCTCACACGCCTTCACCGGGTATTTACCGGGCAACAGTTGCATCATTTGTCGACCGCAGCGGTACAGCAGCCCTACTTCGCAATACCTCGAGAACACGGAATCACGCATTTGCGCGCGCGCTACACGTTCTGTTGGTTCAGCTCGAGCGCGGTGAGTCAGTGAGGCGGGACTGGATTAGTCTGTGCGCTGGTCAGTGCTCGCTCTGTTAACGGTACTGTAACCGGGTGGTATGAAACGGAATGCGGGCAACAATTAAAGCCGGTCACACCGTCACAGAGACCGACACTCGCGTTCGCGGCTCTATCCATTTGTGTTTAGTGCTTCCTGTAAGGCTGGAAAGATTGCCGCGTTAAGAAGGTTATTCGGAGGCAGCGCTCACCCTGGAAGCACCATGGCCAGGGGAAGCGACGAATCTGTGAATGGATCGTGGAAAAAGCAAGTGGATGACATCAGGAAGATATTTGAGTTCAAGGAAATCCTCGGGACGTGAGTATGAATGATGCTTTGACATTGTGATCTCCATATTTCAGAGAGTCAATATTCCTCCAGTTTGCGTTCTCAAAGTTTGACCTGTGAGAATATTAATGTTACAGACAGGTGAAATAATTAACTTTATCATCACATCAATCACACATTTTCTGGGTAATACATGGCTCAAAAAGTGAAAGCTTATTTTCTGGATCAGTGACTCGAGAAAAGGTTGCATTTTTGTGCCTCATGAATATAACGTTATGTGTAATGTCAGGACACTCATTTGCATATGTATATATAGCCTATGAAAATAAAAGCTGGTATAGACTATTGTATTTAGCCTACTCTACTTATAGGCATATATCATTTTTTCAGACGTTAATAGAATCTATCTATCTCAAGAAGTCGATCATAATTAAAAATATAATGTGTGTGTATATATCTGTGTATATGTGTGTGTGTGTATATATATATGTATATGTGTGTATATATATATATGTATATGTGTGTACATATATATGTATATGTGTGTACATATATATGTATATGTGTGTATATATATATGTATATGTGTGTATATATATATGTATATGTGTATATATATATATATATATATATATATATATATATATATATATATATATATATACTGTATATATAATGTATGTATATATGTATATTTGTCAGTCAATCCTGCCACAATTTTATACAGTAAATAATTGCTGACAACTGGATTAGTTTTTTTGTCAAAAAAATAAATAAAATTGGATTTTTTTTTTTTTAAACATCAGCATTAAATATTTTTTCTAATAACACTTTATGTTCCACAGATGCTTATACTATTCATTGAGATGTTATTAAACCGGTTGAGAAAAAAAAAGACTTGAATTTGCATCCCCCAGGTATCCATCAACCCTGTTACCATCATAAATAATTATTCAAATGAAATGTAATTCAATACATTTTAAAATAAAACGATCATGTTATAATAATAATAAAAATAAATCCTACTAGTGATTAAAAATCCTACCTTTTTTAAAATCACTATCTTACATTTTGTAGGGTTTGTCAGTCAACCCTGTTACCATGGTTTGTACAGTAAGCAAATCAGTTATTGACAGCTGGTTGTTTGTAATAAACTAACAAACACTTTTTGTTTCTTGAGCGCAGGACTAGTAATAGCCAATGGACTGTAAAACTGTCAACCCTGTGACTAAGGTGAAAGTTTATCCTAGCATTCCCTTATTTGTTCATATAAACTGCAGAGTTGCATATTAAACCAGACATATATTAAGGTGTTTTGGTGTGGGCAATGTGGTCTGTATCACTGCATAATATGTATGCATTTTAAATCCATACTTAACCTACTTGGCATAGCGGGTTTTAATGTGTAGGCCTTGTTCTGTCACTTTTAATATCCCACATCCGGCAACATGGCCTTATGTTGTCATGAACAACTGTTCCTCTTTTTGTTGTAGAAGCAATGAAATACAGGTTCACTGGGTTTTCCCTAGTAATACCTTGAAATAGACCAAGAGATGTCTATTTATATGATGTACAGGGACCATAAACAGGACAGGTATTTTTATGTCCCTTAGAGAGTGAATTTTTTTTTCATCTTTCACCATTTGTGATTATTATTTATTCCTTTTTTTTATCTTTTTTTTAATACTTGTCCTGTAAATTTGTGGTAGTCCCTTAGCTGACACGTTCAGCACCATTGTAAAATGAACTATGTATAATTTTCTAGATAGTTAATCAGGAATTGATTGCATTGCATCTGTGCTATATCATATTCTTCTACCATTCTTGTACTTAATTAAATTAAATTTAGATATTTAGTTTTTTTTATTTAGTTATATATATATATATATATATATTTCATATATATATTTGTTTCAATTTATTGTCTTTTTTAAAGATTATAAGGCACAGAATTATGATACCTCTAGTATTTGTTTTATTACTTTTTTGTTGTTTTGTTTTGTTTTGTTTTATATTTAATATAAGTTTTCAATCTAGTACCTTTTCCAAACATCTAAAGATAATATGTGTTTAAGACAGATGATTTTGGTCAGGTCAGGCATAAATCATACCTCAAATATCTTTTATTTTTTTTATAAATTTAATATATTTCTATCTAAGGCAGATTAGCGCAAATGTTTAATTTGTTAATTTAATTTATTTCTATATAAGGCAGATTAGCTCAAATATTTATTTTATTTTATTTTTTATTTCCTTTCATTTAAAAAAAAAAAATATTTAGTTCATTTTCCAAACATCTGAAGATAATGTGTGCAGTCAGATGAGGATGCTTGAGTTTTGCATTATGTAACATTTTTTACAATCGCACACCACATATGCCCAGATGTTTGACTTATTTGACTGCAGAAGAGGGGAAAGAATACACCGTTTCCAGGTTTTCTGTTTCTCAAGTCTCGCTCTTTGCATGTCCAGATTATAATAGTTTTTTATTGTGTTGTGCACAATATGCCATTTTCCCCCATCATTCCAGTCATTTGAGTTCTTCTGATTTCAAAGGTGATGGTGATTATGTTTTCTTAAATATATATGACAAGTTTTCAAATCTGCTCCTGGAGAAGACCCACTTCCTGCCGAGTTTATCTTAACAAGCTAACTGAGGTCTTCAGGACTATACTTGAAAATCTGTAGCAGGAGTATTGGAGCTCAAACTAATGGTGCAGTAGGTCCTACGTTTGACTTACTTCTCGACTATCAAAAAAGTAGATTCTATATAGTATGAATATGGGTAGTATACATGAAATCCTCTCCCGTGGCCTCATGGGATAGTAAAGTGTCTGCTCTGTCTGCACACTTCAGAAAGTAAGTTTTTCGGGGACTTGCTGTTTTTTGAATACTATGAATTCAGACATACTATAATTTTGGTATACCGCTTTTGTTGCTGTTTTTGTTTATTTTATTTTGCATGCTATGTAGTAGGGAAGTATTTGATTTCGGGAAATCTGAATATCACAGTGATTCCTGAAGGATAATATGACACTGAAGTCTGTAGTGATGCTGAAAATTCAGCTTTGAATCACTGGAATAAATTAGATTGTAAAATATATTCAAATAGAAAACAGTTATTTGAAATTGTAATAATATTTCAAAATATTATGTTTTTTATTTTTTTATATATACTGTATTTAGATTAAATAAATGCAGCCTCGGTGAGCATAAGAAACTTATTTCAAAAATATTTAAAAGATCTTAGACTCCACATTTTTGAATGGTAGTTTATACATTTAATATAGTCTAATATAGAAATTGAATTCCATTTGGTAGTAGATGTTAAAAGCTGTTGTAATGATGTGTGCTACACTTGACCAAGAACAAGCATCAATCTAGAACATGTTTTACTTGGATTATCTCTCTAGGATTTCCCATCCTGAAGATGACATAACAGATTCTCTAATACACCTTACACAAGATTTTCCAGACGCAGCTTTCAGACGCACTAAACTGAAAACAGCTCTCAGACATGTTTGTTAAAAAATACATTCTTAGAAATCATAGAATTCAGCATGAAGATTTATAGTATTTCTATAATAATAATGTACCAAGTTCCTAAAGCACCTGTAATCTTTTTACAATTAGATTACTTTGGCAGAAAAGTTGTTTATTCTTCGTATTATTATTCATATTAAATTACATTAGTTATTATATATATATGTGCCTTTTATCATATCAGCTTTGCTAAAACTATTATATATTCTGTAATGGGATGGAATCTGCATGAAAGCATGTTGTGGATTTATACAAAGACAGTGACACCTGTTGTTTTGGTTGTATGACTTTGGTCACATTTTATTTCTTGTCAGAAATAGCTCAGACTTTCCTACACACAGTAAGTCAACAAAAACCTACACAAAATCTCCACCCATCCACACAGTCTCTATTGTTCAAACTCTGTTTGTAGCGCGTTAGGCATTTCTAAATGAGAAAATACCATCAGTGTAGTGTTAATCTGTTAATTTTAGATTAATCCCGTCGTAATCCTGTTACCTTTCAAGTGGAGGTGCCAGTTTTCCTGAATTCACCTCAGGTCGTGGTCGCGCAAGTTCAGCATGTAATTGCTGAAATGACAAAAAGCTCCTTTTTGGATTGAATTATTCCTCTTAAAAAGATATTTTTACCTGCTCTGTTCTGAATTGACGTTCCCTTACATCCCATAATATGTGATTACACCCACATCCCAAATGCTTATATATAGAGTTATAAAATTGACATTTTCTTGAGAAATTCACCATTAACATTGAGGTCATGGACCACAGAGTCATGATATATAAAGACTAGTTCCTCGTTGAGCGTAATAGGCAAACATATGCATGCTTTCCAGAGAAGAGCTTTGTTGCAAATATACTGTCAGGTGCATGTCAAGGAACACAAAGCACATAAAGGGCAGTGGATGTGGGTAAACGGTCATGCTTTCGTAGCCTTTACCTCAAGGTGTGACACACATGGCTTTTCTGAGTTTACACTTCCTGTGGCTTTGATGATTTCCTCTGCTGTTGGTTTACTGACATCAGGCTGATGGCAAAAATGGAAATAAATAATCTATTGCACTGACTATATACTATATAAATTAGAAATATGTTTATAATTTTTATTTTATTAGGGCCATTTTGGAATTGCATTGTTTTTTAGTTTTGTTTTAGTTTTTTAGACAGCAACACAATTGTAATGTTTCCAGGTTCAGAAATGCAGTAAGGATATGAAAGTGACGTGACATACAGCCTAGTATGGTGACCCATACTCAGAATTGCATTTAACCCATCCAAAGTGCACACACACAGCAGTGAACACACACACACACACAGCAGTGAACACACCCCCAGAGCAGTGGGCAGCCATTTATGCTGCGGCGCCCGGGGAGCAGTTGGGGGTTCAGTGCCTTGCTCAAATGCACCTCAGTCATGGTATTGCCGTCCCGAGACTCAAACCCACAACCTTAGGGTTAGGAGTCACAGTCTGTAACCACTAGGCCACGACTTCCCCGTTTGCTTAAAACAGTCCATGTCACATCAGTGACTCGACTTCAATTTTGTGAAGCTATTAGAATTATTTTTTTTTTTGCACAAAGAAAACAAAAATGATGACTTTATTCAACAATTCTTTTACCCTGAGTCACTGTCTTCCAACATTTAGCATTATCACTGCTTTACCCTAAGCGTAAGCAACAACTGATTATGCCAATTATGTCCATGCACACTCTTTCCCTTACGAATGTCAACAATGCATTGATTATGTTCTTGGGTACTCTCCAAAATGGCGGGAAGACATACATATATATATTTTTTTTCTTCATGCTGCTTGTTGACAAGGTGTGTCTGTCACTTTTATTTACTATGTTCTGACTTGGCCCAATAAACAGTCACCTAGCAACCACCCATAACTTTCTAGCAACCACATAGCAATTCAAACCACTCTAAACATCTTAACAACCACCTAGCAACTACCTGCCAACCATCCATAACACTCCAGCACCTTTTTTTGCACCGGAAAACACCGCTCACATTGACCTGTGAAAGGTGCCTCAATTACATATGCGTTAAATCTGATGTTTAATGCACTCTGCCAAACCACACGCTGTTGTTTTTCTCCTGGTTTAATCCTTTGCAGAGATGAACGCTGTACCCAATGCAATCTCACACACTTATATGAACACATAGATTACAAAGTACTCAACCTGCTGGGCGCTCTGCCAATGAGTCACCACATTTCTAGCCTCCTGAAGGGCTTACGTTTCAATCACAAATGAGAGTTGAATTTTACAGTTTAAGAAACAGATGACAAATGCTTAATTTTGGCAAAGCACCAAGCTCTATATTTGGTAAACGGTTCAGGAAACCTTTTGACTGAAATATGGCCTTTGGTTGCAAGCTTTCAGGATTGCGGCGAGTGCTCGTGTTAGTGTTTGTAAATGACTGTGTGTGTGCCGAGGGATTAGAGCGGATTTTCAGTGACCAGTAAAGGCTTAGCTGCAAGCCACGGTGGTCAACTGATTACACATAGTGCATCTGATACAACACCCCTACAGAATCACAGCAGACATGAATGTCTGCGTACAGCTTTAAACAAATATTTGTACGGACAGAAGTACAGACATTTGAAGTGGGTCTTTAGTATTTGAAATTATGTTACTGTCCGTCTACTGTTTTTTATTTTATTTAGTTGTATGCTTCCGTCCCTTTATAGGGTGTCTGAAGCACTGTTATTTTATTTTATTTATTTTTTATTTTGTTTTGTTTTGCTTTATTTTGTGTTTGGTTAGTTTGTTTGAGTTTAGTTCTGTCCCTTTGTAGGCTGTCTAAAAACAACATTTTTTATGCTTCTGCCTCTTTGTAGTCTTTCTAAAACATTTTTTATTTGTTTATTTTGATTTTCTCTTTGTAGCCTTTCTAAAGGCCTGCCCCACAACTGCTTTATTTTATTTTAGGCAGTCTTGTTTTATTGTATGTTTAATTGTATTATTATTTTATGTTTTATTTTATTTTGTTATATTTAATTCCGGCTAACTAAAGCTAATTTATTTATAATAATAATAATATATATTTTTTTTTATTAAATTGTCATTGTTGTTACACCTTACTATATATGCTGCTTACCTTGCAAGCACCTTATTTTTTCTCTGTCCTTTCTCTGTATTCCCAAAAATCTCCAAACACTATTTTACACCTAGCCTTTCTTTCATGCTTTTTATTTTCCAGTGGGGCGTTTTCTGAGGTGGTCCTGGCCCAAGAGAAGGCCACAGGAGAGATGTATGCGGTGAAATGCATTCCAAAAAAAGCACTAAGAGGAAAAGAGAGCGGAATAGAAAACGAGATTGCAGTGCTGAGGAAGTAAGTATTCTAAAAGCTCCCAGAAAAGGCTTAAAATAACAAACCCGACGCCCATTACATGCTTTACACAAGTTCCTCAGCTACAGACAGAAACACTGAAGTTCAAAGGAAGCTGTTAGTGGGAGTTTGAGCTTTTCTCCACAGAGCAAGAGAGATGACTCAGACTTTATGACACGCCCCTTACAGCCTCCTACCTTTACTGACTCCTACCTGTCCCTGTCAAAAGCGTCGGAAGCATTTTTAAGACTGTACAAATGATTCATGTGGCCTCCGCCGCAGACCTCTCTATTCACTGCACGTTGAGGCCGAGCGAAGGTCCGCGGTTGTCATGGTAAAACGTTGGTGAGTAAAAACGCTGCAGCTTGCAGCTGGATTGGAGACGCAGTGGTCAGAAAGATTGAATCTTTGTCTAGCGAGTTACATTTGGGAATTTATTTTGTTTTCATCATCTGCATGAATAAAATAGCTTAATAGCTCAACGTACCAGCCCAAGAACGTATGTGGTGGTGTACGGGAACGAACTTCTGCCATCCATAACAAAGCCTTCATAATCCACTCATGTGCGGATCCACTCTGTAATTGATCAAATATTTCATCTGTTCTTTTCAGGGTCAAGCATGAGAACATTGTGGCACTGGAAGACATTTACGAGAGCCCCTCTCATTTGTATCTTATTATGCAACTGTGAGTAGAATCTGTTTGCTTCTTCAATTAATGCTTTAAGTCTGCAGAGTTTCTGAAAGGGAGCCAAACGATGTGAAGCAGGTTTGCTAGATGGAAAGCTTGAAACACTTAAGAAGTAATCTGTTCTTGTTGTGTGACTGTTGAGTTCCTTTTAATTGCAGTCCAGGATATATTTCTTCCTGTCATTTCAATTCACATTCCCATTCAACGTCCTGTGGGGCGTCCAAATCATGACTTGAAAGGAAGCCAATTCTTATTTTTGATCATTTTTTTGATCTGAACAACTGATGATTTCCCCAATCTACATCCATAATCTGTAGGTTGACATGAGAAACATTAGAATTTTTTGTTTTTGAACCCAGATTTAAATATGGGGTTTATTTTATTTTATTATTTGCTATTTGCATCTGAATTGGGTTTTCTTTTTTGTTTTGCTGTGTTTTTTTGTGAGTTTTTTCCCCCTTTGATTTGTTTAATTTTCTTCACATATCATATTTCTTCACATCACATATTAATGCATATATTTTAACAATGAGTTTTAATTTAATTTAATTGTATAATTTAATTTAATTTTATGGTTTGCTACTTGTTGAATTGAATCATCTTCAATCAATCAATTATTTATTTTTTTGTGTTTTTTGTTTTTGTTTTGCTGTATTTTCTGGGTGTTTTTTTACCCTTTGATTTGGTTTGTTTTGCCTTGCTTTTTTTTGCTTTTCAGCCAGTAAACAAATACTTAACCACCTAAAAAAATATATTTTATTTTATTTTATTTTATTTGCTGCTTGTTGAAATTAAATTAATAATGTTTTTTGTTTTTGTTTTGATTTGCATTGTTATTGTTCTTTTGGCGTTGGGTGTTTTTTTTTTGGGGGGGGGGTGTTCCTTTGTCTTGGTTTGCTCTTTAGTGTTTTTATGTTTTGCTTTTGGATTTGTTTTGTTTTTAATGCTGCTTATTGACTGAAGGTGTGCTATTACTTTTATAAACAATCAAATTTGCTATATTCTGACTTGAAAATATTTCAGGTCTTTTATTGTTTTAATACTGATGATTGTGGCATACAGCTCATGAAAACCCAAAATGCCTGTCTCAAAAAATGAGCATATTTCATGCGACCAATAAAAGAAAAGTGTTTTTAATCCAAAAAAAAGGTCAACCTTCAAATAATTATGTTCAGTTATGCACTCAATACTTGGTCAGGAATCCTTTTGCAGAAATGACTGCTTCAATGCGGCGTGGTATGGAGGCAATCAGCCTGTGGCACTGCTGAGGTGTTATGGAGGCCCAGGATGCTTCGATGGCGGCCTTAAGCTCATCTAGAGTGTTGGGTCTTGTGTCTCTCAACTTTCTCTTCACAATATCCCACAGATTCTCTATGGGGTTCAGGTCAGGAGAGTTGGCAGGCCAATTGAGCAAAGTAATACCATGGTCAGTAAACCATTTAGCAGTGGTTTTGGCACTGTGAGCAGGTGCCAGGTCGTGCTGAAAAACGAAATCTTCATCTCCATAAAGCTTTTCAGCAGATGGAAGCATGAAGTGCTCCAAAATCTCCTGATAACTAGCTGCATTGACCCTGCCCTTGATAAAACACAGTGGACCAACACCAGCAGCTGACATGGCACTCCAGACCATCACTGACTGTGGGTACTTGACACTGGATTTTTCCTTCTCCCCAGTCTTCCTCCAGACTCTGGCACCTTGATTTCCGAATGACATGCAAAATTTGCTTTCATCCGAAAAAAGTACTGTGGACCATTGAGCAATAGTCCAGTGCTGCTTTTCTGTAGCCCATTTCCTGCACATGCCTGTGCACGGTGGCTCTGAATGTTTCCACTCCAGACTCAGTCCACTGCTTCCGCAGGTCCCCCAAGGTCTGGAATCGGTCCTTCTCCACAATATTCCTCAGGGTCCGGTCACCTCTTCTCGCTGTGCAGCGTTTTTTGCCACACTTTTTTCCTTCCCACAGACTTCCCACTGAGGTGCCTTGATACAGCACTCTGGGAACAGCCTATTCGTTCAGAAATTTCTTTCTGTGTCTTACCCTCTCGTTTGAGGGTGTCAATGATGGCCTTCTGGACAGCAGTCAGGTCGGAAGTCTTACCCATGATTGCGGTTTTGAGTAATGAACCAGGCTGGGAGTTTTTAAAAGCCTCAGGAATCTTTTGCAGGTGATTAGAGTTAATTAGTTGATTCAGATGATGAGGTTAATAGCCCGTTTAGAGAACCTTTTCATGATATGCTCATTTTTTGAGATAGGAATTTTGGGTTTTCATGAGCTGTATGCCAAAATCATCAGTATTAAAACAATAAAAGACCTGAAATATTTCAGTTGGTGTGCAATTAATCTAAAATATATGAAAGTTAAATTTTTATCATTACATTATGGAAAATAATGAACTTTATCACAATATGCTAATTTTTTTAGAAGGACCTGTATTTATCCACATATTTTAACCACTCTTTTATTTTTTTTTATTTTTTATTTTTTCATTTAATTTCATTGGGTTTTTTTTTTTACTATAATGTTAATGATTTTTTTATTTTACAAAGTGAATAAAAAAGTTATAATGAAGTTTAAAACATACTGTTCAAAAGTTTGATTGTCAGTATATTTTCTTTGTAAGAAATTCAATCTTTTATTCATCAAGGATGCATTCGATTTTAGTGACAGTAATCAGTAATATATATATATATATATATATATATATATATATATATATATATATATATATATATATATATATATATACCTGCATGTAATTTTGACTTTCATAACTAACTATAATATGTTATTAATAAAATATCTGTTTAAAAAACGATTTCTTTTATTTCTTTAGTGTCTCAGGTGGGGAGTTGTTTGATCGTATCGTAGAGAGGGGTTTCTACACCGAGCAGGATGCCAGCGCTTTAATCAAGCAGGTGGTGGATGCGGTTAACTACCTGCATACACTGGGGATAGTCCACCGGGACCTGAAGGTGATGATTTCCTTCACACCAACACGAACCAATATACTTACACTATACAGTAAATAGGAAGCTGGAACAGCACTGCGATCAATCACTTCCACTTAAGTGGAAACAAGAAGTATGTGACTTTTTAACCTTACCACCTTCTCTCTCATCTCCTGACAGCCAGAGAATCTGCTCTATTATAACCCCCATGAAGAATCCAAGATTATGATAAGTGATTTTGGGCTGTCCAAGATGGAGGGCGCAGCCAATGACATCATGTCCACAGCCTGTGGGACGCCTGGATATGTGGGTAGGGCTGTCGATCCACTAAATATATATATATATATGTGTGTGTGTGTGTTATTCTGCACCCAATCAAATTTTCTTGGTAAAAAACTTCTAATTGGTAAATGGTAAGTTTCTTTATATGGTGAAAAACGAACAGATCTATACTGTTACAGTAAAATACTGTTAAATATACAGTTTTTTAAAAAGTGAGCTTAAGGTACAGTCTTCTACTGTAACTGTACACTGAAAAACCATAAACTGACATTCCTAGAGTTCTCTGTGACAGCTCACATTTGATGGTTGTTCGCTGATTTTTCCGATCAGATATTTTCTTTACCACCTGTGTTTGTAAAGTATTTGTCATTATATTGTAAAGGTATATATATATATATATATATATATATATATATATATATATATATATTACAATTTCTGTGCAAATTGTATACTATGAAGTGATAATGTGCACTTGTCTGTCAAGTTCAAAAAAAGCACAAAATACTGTAGTCTAGATGGAAATAGGGGTCCACGCACACCCCCCTGATTTTTTATGCCACCTGATTTTTTTTAAATCCTTAAAGTGTCTATTTTCATAATCTGCCAGGTGCCAAGCTGAAATAATGTCCCAAAGGGTTCTTTTTTAACCCTTTGCTGCACCCAACCGGAACCCAAAAAATCTAAAAGTGATATAGAAAGTGGCATAACATTAAAAGTCAACAAAATACAGAGACAAATGAACACATTTTCCCATACAATTGTGACCCCAGGAATTTAATGGAATGGTTATTTTTGACATTTGACAACATATTGACCTTATTTCTGGACAAAAATAGCAAAAAATGGCCAAAGATGTGTAGAGGATCAACTATTTTTTCGTTTTCTCAATCGCATAGGGTGATTTTTTTTTTTTCCCCACAACATATTATTTCTTTATCATCCAAGTGTCTATTATAAGATTAAATCAGGTACCAAGCTGAAATAGTGTCCCAAAGGGTTCTTTTTTAACCCTTTGCTGAACCCGACCGGAACCCGAAAAATCTAAAAGTGAAATAGAAAGTGGCATAACATTAGAAGTAAACAACATACAGAGACAAATTAAGATAAGATTAAATTGGGTACCAAGCTGAAATAATCTCCAAAATGCTTGATTTTTAACCCTTTGCACCAAACATCTTGTAGTTCTTGACCTTTTTCTTACGATTGCGAGTTTATACCTTGTAATTCTGACTTTTTTTTTGAATTGTGAGATAAAAAAACAAATTGCAAGTATCTTTTTATTTTTATTACATGACAGAAAAACAAGCTTCATAGACATGAACTGATCTAAATGATGATTCAGTTTGTTTTGGGGTAAATTATCCTTACACTTGAATAATTTCATTTGTGTTCTCTGTCACTGAATACTTCAGCTCCTGAGGTGTTAGCGCAGAAACCTTACAGCAAAGCTGTGGACTGCTGGTCTATAGGAGTGATTGCTTACATCTTGTGAGTGTTTTTAACCCCATATGAAACACACTTGGCTGTGTTCCATTTTTACAGTCATTATTTTGAAAAGAAGTTTAAAATCCTGACCACTTTTGAATCCTCGACCTCCGCAGGCTGTGTGGATACCCTCCGTTTTATGATGAGAATGACTCCAAACTGTTCGAGCAAATACTGAGGGCAGAATACGAGTTCGATTCCCCGTATTGGGACGATATTTCTGATTCAGGTGTGTATAAAATTGGAAATCACTTTGAAATGAATCATATATCAAACAGACCTCATTTACTCATGTCATTCCAGATCACAAAAGAAGATATTTTGGAGAACATTTGTGACTCATTGGGTCCCATTGACTTCCATAGTATTTTTGTCTATACAATGGAAGTCTATGGGACTATTTAGTTTCTGGATTTTCTTTTTTTTTTTTGGGGGGGGGGGGGGTGATTTATCCCTTTTATGACCCTTAAATGAGATCAACTTTTACATTTATTCATATCAGCTTCAGTATTGGAGAAAATGACACCCTTCTTCACCTCTTTTTGTCTCTTCTACCCACTTAAATGCCATCATTAAGTGTGACTTGGCTTTCTTGTGTTTACTTGTCACTGATAGTCACGACTTTATTTTCCCACGAGCAACACTTTAATAAGGGTTTTTCGAAAGTAATAGCCAAATATAAGTCAGCAGATGAAAAGCATTATATGGCGCTAGGCCATTCGGCATCGGTTTGAAAATAACAACTCGACACCCACACCACAAGCTGTTCCCTGGTGTCTGGGGAAGAGTAGGAGGGTGTCATTTTTTCACAATTAGAACTGCGCCCTTGTGTAACTGATTCCGGTCTCTTTATTTTCCCATTTGTGCTGTTTCATAGCTAAAGACTTCATTAGGAACCTGATGCAGAAAGATCCAGAAAAGAGGTTCACTTGTGAAGAGGCTCTTCGGCATCCGTGGTGAGCGACCGGGAATATAGACGCATCGCGTTTACATCCTTTCTCATGAAAAACAATGAGGTTTTATTAGTTGCTGCTGGTTTAAGGTTTTAGTTGCTGTCAATAACATTAAGCATAAAGGAAATAAGTACATTGAAATGACTGGGAAATAATGGTCCAATCATCCTAAATTATATAATATAATCCTATTATATTATATTATATTATATTATATTATATTATATTATATTATATTATATTATATTATATTATATTATATTATATTATATTATATTATATTATATTAAATCATATTTATTCATATGCATTACGATATTGAGAACTGGGAATGTCAAAATACACAAAAAAAGTGTTTTAAAATGTAAATGTAAAATTTAAGATAAAAGTCTAAAAAAGGCCTGTTTTGTATAAATTATGTAAGAATTTATACACAGTTCAAATGTATTTTTAACGGAAGTGAATCGTTTTATTTAGACAAGGAGGCATTAAATTGATCGAAAGTGACAGTAAAGACTTTTATGTAACAAAATGTTTGCATTTCAAATAAATGCTGATCTTTTGAACTTTCAATTCATCACTGAATTCTGAAAAGGCACAAATCACCGTATTAGAATAATTTCTATATATATATATATATATATATATATATATATATATATATATATATATATATATATATATATATATATATATATATATATATATTTTAGATACATATTATTATATATTATAAAGGATTACCTTACAAGAACTGAAATTATATTCATCTCATGAGGTTACTGAGCACAGGGTTAGTGTATTAAAACTAAACTGAATAATATTTTTTTTTTATCAAAATATTACTTAAAGATTGACTTTTATTTTATCTTTATTTCATTATTTAATTTGAGCCAGTTGCCAACATTTTTCCTTTTAACTTGATCTACTAAAATAACTAAAAGTAAAATACGAATTAATAAAAAATTATGTAGGCATTTTTTTTTAAGTAATAAAAATTCAACGTAATTAAAATAACCCAAAAAAATTTATAAACAACAAAATGGGAAATGTAAAAATGACACTTATTTCAAATATAAATGAAACTATAATAGTATATTAAAATAACACCGGAGCACAAGTTTTTACGTGATACAGTTATACTCAAGACTCAAGATGATACAACAGAAAGTCCAACCCCTGACTCTCCTCTGATTTCAGGATAGCTGGTGATACTGCACTCTGTAAGAACATCCACGAATCAGTCAGCCGACAGATGAAGAAGAACTTTGCCAAAGCAAAATGGAGAGTAAGTGACCACTTCCTGTTTCCTCCAAAAATAAATTTTACATTGAACAGCATGAAAGGTGATTTAAACTTCTGTTTTCTTCTCTCACAGCAAGCGTTCAACGCTACCGCAGTGATCAGACACATGAAGCGTCTTCAGCTCGGCAGCAGTATGGATTCCTCTCAACGCAGGAAGCAGAATCCAACATCCATGCCAGGGAAGAGTCAGTCGGTCGATGTTTCCTCAGTCCACCGCAGCGATTGTAAGTCTTTCCCTTCGTTTTTCAAGAAACTCATGAGACTTCTGTTGGCCAGCTTGAGTTACTCATCAGCAGTGGTGTGTTGTGTGTTGTATTATGTCGTATTGTCGAACAGCCCTTGAGGAGGGTGTTATCTTTGTCTAGGTTCGTCCATGCAAGCGGCAAACTCTTCCTCGAAGACGCCCGAGCGGCACACGCGGCCATCCACGGTCACTACCATCATCACTGGCTCCAAATGACATCACTTCCTGTCAGACTCTTCCACTTTGTGGAAAGACGTGTTTTCTTCTATGTAACGGTAACTTCCATTGTCCACCGTCGCCCAATCAAACCAGTTTTCCTTTCTGGAAAGCCAGTGGAGTGCCAGACTGAATCCAAACTAGTGGCCGGTGGGAATTTCAGGGGGCTGTTTTATGCGGCTGTTGAATGGAGATTACAAACCTTGAGATGAAGAACATCTGCTCTGAGATTTAATAGAAGATTAAAAAAAGGTGTAGATAAAACGATTTCCATTCAGTAAAGAGTTCTCGTAACGTTTTGCTGCTTTATTTCAACCTGTTGCGGGTTTGAAGAACCAAACGATAAAAGAAGTTGATGTAGTAAATTCACGCTTTAAACCAATAGCCACGTTTATTGTCATCCAAAACGTATAAACTTGAAATTTGGTCCTTGATGCCTCTCATGGCATTTATTAATGAGAGAATGAAGCATGTGGATGTTGTATGAACAGAGACGTGTTTAATGTTTTTATCAGCATTCAGTGATTTGTGTCAAATGTTTCTGAAGGTATACAATGATGGTGGAAGAAGAGCTCTATTTTGTGTATGTTTGTAAGCTTTGCTTTTTTTTTAAATGACGTTTGGTCACACTTCACATTGCAGTGATTATGTTGCATTGTAAATTCAGGTATTTATTGCGATTGCCACTTACTATTAATAGGACATTATTATTATTATCATCAAATATATGTAATATAGACACTGTAATGTAAACGGTTACCATAATTTTGTGCTTTCAATTGTGGCTAATGATGAGATTGATAAACGCTTGACCAATAACGTGTTTGTTTTATCAAAAGTACCAGCTCCAGTGACCAGTGATCTTGTGTTTCAGTGAAGCGAAAGCGACTCACATTTCACACATCGGCCAGTCTTCACATGCAAACATCGCGGTTTTCCAGTTAAATTTGAAGCTGTTTTGGTATGATGTGTCGACCGTTTCTGCTCTAAATCTTGCGTGTCATCCTGGTCTTCGTACCAGCTCTCTGAATTTAGCAGCTGAGTGCTGGTTCTTTTCATTCAGGTCGCAGAAATGTTGTAAGCAGTGTTTTCTCTTTAGTAGATTTGTTCTGTGGTGAGTGTTTTTCGGTGCGTGTATGGTTTCAAATTTTCATTAAAGACAAAGATGACTCCAGTATTATTGTTGACTTGTCGTGTTTCAACCTAAAGTAGCTGTTACGAACATGAAATGTAACACTTTACATTATCCCAGCACAAAATGAATACATATTCACTTTGAAATTAAGAATTAATAATCATTAAATTACTTGTGTGTGACGAAATGTACAACACATTGCAATAAAAATAAAGTTTAGTCATACAGTAAGGGTTAAGAAAGCCTACATATGAATAAATGTACATCTTTTTTAAGAACTATGATACATGGATTACATACGTTCTGTATGCATGAATACACATATAAGGCTACGTTCTTTTGCGCTATTGTGTGCATGTTAACTGCAGACATTCTGCACAAACACCTTCACAGAGATCTACTGTAAAGCTGTCCACCCGTTCTGTCGTAGTTCTCCAGTGTTTTACACCGTGTGTCGGTTGTACTCGTAAGATGGGTCGAGGCCGTCGTAGTGAAACTCTCTCCACTGCTCTGTCTTCTCTCTGGTGCGCTCGTCTTGCTCTGGAGGAGAGTATAAATGCAGGAATTTGAGCTCTAACTGTATATTCAGATGATTACACATAGGCCTTCACGGTACCAGATATAATATTTGAGGAATTGTGTAGATATGTGATGCTATGCTGCACTAACATGACCATGTGCATTATTGGCATGTATAGCTACTGTAGTCTACAGACATGTAGACATACATATTTAAATAAAGCTTTAGTACATGCTATTAGTTTTGTATTGACATAATTGATAAATTCCAAATATTTGTATATCAGGCAATTTCTCTCACATTGCAATGACATTTGTTGTATTATATAGGCGTGGTGTATTTATTTTTTTCTGTAGGGTCTATTTTGAAAAGTATATGCAAGACATTAAAACAATATAACAGTAAATATCAGATTTTTTAAAATGAAACTAACCAATATTTCTATAATTTTCTTTTTTTTAAATAATGAAATTGTGAAATACGGCATGGAATGTTGCAATTAATAAATGAACAATACAATGCAAACACAAGCAAATAAAGTAAATAAGGTGTTAAATAAAGGTGTTTATTAAATACATGAGAAACCACCTGAAATTATAAACGCCTTAAAATTAAAAACCTAATGAAATACGAAATTAAATGCATCTTGAAATAAAATGTGACAATATGAAACAAATCTATCACAAAATATTCAAATATTATTTATATATATATATATATATATATATATATATATATATATATATATATATATATATATATATATAATTTGAATATTTTGAATATATATATTTGAATATATATTTATTTATTTATTCCTAAACAAAAGTGAGTACATAAACTGTATTTATTTACATCACATGGAATATGAAAAATATTCTGAACTAAGTTTAATTAAAGATTTTATATATATATATATATATATATATATCTCCAATATGGCTGTCAGGTGAGTGATTTGAGTTCTCACCATCATTTTCCTCTTCTGCGTAACTCTCAAACTTATTCCTCTGTCCCTCATGATACTCTCTCCTTCTCTCGTCTGCGGCCAGTCTCTGTCTCTGTTCAGCTAATAAGACAACAAAATATGACAAGATAGATAAGGAAATAAAAACAGAAGTAAGATTCAGATTCAGAACATTTAGCATAGTAAGCAGACCAGTTTTTTCATTTCATCATAGTTTTTATTATACCCTACTTTAACTAAATGCAGTTTATCCTGACTTCATGATATTAAATATAATGTATTTTCTGTTTCACTGTGCTAAATAGTATAAATAAAAAAGGCTGTTTGTTATTACATCATTGTTTGTATTACATAATAGGATCACCTGATTTGCTGTGACAGCAGCAGTGAATTATAAAGCACCAAAGCTGCATACTAATGAATTTTATTTCATTTGAAATCCGAAAGGAGCTATTTATGATTCCACTTGGGATCTTCCACACAAAAGAAAGTCCTCTTGTCCTGATTTTCACCTCACAATTTTAATACAGTCATAATTTCTCCTAGATATGAGTCAAACATAATTTCTGGTGAGCCCATAACCATAAACTAACAATAATCTCAGTCCAGGTCGAAGCCTCAGCAGCAGTAGAGCCCCTCCTCCAGCACTGGCAGGTTTCTCCAGCCTGTCCCGTGGTTCCTGCTATGTGCACAGTCTGCCTTCCTTACATTCCTCAGCTGCCTCAAAAAAGCAGCACCTGCGTGGCCAGCGCTTGCCGTTACTACAAAGCCTCTTTCTTACCATTTAACACTGGCACGCCTAGCCAAAAAGTCCTAGAAGCCACAAAAGTGATGTGATCGATGAAAATTTATCTTGCAAGACTTCAAATTGTGACTTTTTTTGTTGTTGTTGTTGTTGTTTATTTAAAAGTTTGTGGTCTGTAAGATTTTTGAAATTATTTGAAAAATACGTCTCTTTTGCTCACTAACACTGCATTTATTTGATAAAAAATACAGTAAAAACTATTATTTTGAAATATAATATTTTAAAATAAAACATTTTTAGTTGAATTTTTTTAAATATTTATTTATTCATAAATTTGAATTTATTTCTGTGATGCAAAGCTGAATTTTTATCAGTTTTATGGCTTTTTTTAGGTGAATAGAATTTTTGATCAGTTCAGTGCATCTTTGCTGAATAAAATAAACAACTCTTTCAAAATCTTATGGTAAACATTTAAATGCTTTATAGTGTTTCTATATTTATATTTTTATTTCATATCATAATTAATATAAAATCCTCATAGTAGCTGACAGTTGCTCAAAGGGTTGCACATGAATTGAGTTTTTACTCGAGCACAAATAGTCTCACCGTTTATCTCATCTTGAGTTTTCACAGCCCTCTTGCCTCGCCGTTTGAAGAAGCTGGAGGCATCTGCCTCTTGCATGAAGACATTGCTCAGTGCACCTTCGGTGAAGAATAACATTAATGAGGCAGAAGAACTCTTGAGAAAGATCTACAGCAACATTGTGAAGTTTTGTCACCTTCAGGATTGGCTGCCTTCTTATCTGACACAGCGGCACTGTCAGCTCCATGGAACACTGTAACAGAAGACACACGGATGAGGTGAGTCCAAAAGATTTGCCACCCTTTCCAGGGACTATTAGGTCTGTGGTTCCCCACATTGGTAAATCAACACTTCCGTTGGTCAGTAAAGTAAACCACGGTCTGGTTACTCACAGGTGATGACGGACAAAACAACGAGACAGGTGAGAAGAAGAGGTCGAGTCCAGGACATTTTTAGATTTAGCTGAGCAAGAGTAGAGAAAAAGTGTCGGACGTCCTGCCTGATATTGGGCTTGTGGTCATGAGAGCAGTGAATGGAGGTTGACCAGGAGGGTGAAGGAGGGGTGGAGTCTTGGGAATGTGTTGCTTTTGAGCTGGGGGTGGCACTAGAAAGAAAAGGTGGCAAGGATCGAGCTCTGTGGGATCTCACTTTTTTTTTTGGTGGCGGGGAGGTTGGGGGGCGGTTTGTATGGCCTAATGATGTTTTTTACTGGCATAACTGCTTTAGGAGTTTATTAATAACACTCTTTTTTACAGGGTTTAACACTTTACAGTAAGGTTCCATTTGTTAACATTAGTTAAATACATTAGATAACAAACTAACAATGAAAAATACTTGTATTGCATTTATTTAGCTCATTTCATATTGATTACAATGTTTAGTAATACATTATTAAAATCCAACGTTTAATTTGTTGATATTTATTAATGGTTGTAATCTAACATGAACTAACAATAAGCAGTTATATTAAAATATCAAGTTCAAGTTCAAGTTCATTTATTTATATAGCACATTTAAACAGCCGCTAGACAGACCAAAGTGCTTTACAGAACATATACAGAAAAAAAAAATATATATATATACGTATATACATATATATATATATATATATATATATATATATATATATATATATATATATATATATATATATATATATATATATATATATATATTGACGTTAACCAGGATGAATTGCTCATTGTTCGTTAATGTTAGTTAATTCATTAATTAATGTAAACGAATGAACCTTATTGTAAAGTGATACCAAAATATGCAAGTTAAGGGCATCTTGTGGCATAATGTTGATATAATTTATATAATTACATAATTTTTCTTTTTTTAGAATACATTTCTTCCTTTTCAAACAAGGTTATGTTGGGGAACTTACTTAAAAAGTTATACAATTGTTTCAAACTTTACACAGAAAAGGTTATGTTAACATCTGCATGATGTTGTATAATCCTAATTGGCATAATCAAAATAATAATAATTTTTATTTACAAAAATATTGAATTTCAGTAAGGTAGGCACTTACAATTGATTTTTTCTTTTTTTTTTTTTTTTTTTCTTTTTTTGAAGGTTTACATTCAGGAATATGAAATTAATCATTTTAAAAAACCACATTGCATAGATGTCACATGTTATATTAATTATTCTGTTAAAATGATTCTGTATTATTCATAAAGTTGTCATTTTAACAGTCAGTTTAGGGATTTAGGCATTATGTGGAACCATAATTGTAAAGTTGGCTATAAGTTTACCTAGAAAAGATTAGCAAGTGATTTTTCACAAAAACAAATCATGTTAACACATATTTCTTTTACATCTTGTGTTGTTTTAGGCGTTACTTCGTCATTGCAAATGTGTAAAATTAGATATAACTTATATAACAGGTACAGATTTTCTTTTACATTTTTTTGTGATAGCATCATGACACAAATGAATGCTTATATTCCAAAAACATAACTTATATTACTACAACTCTAAATCAAATCTGATGTTTGGATGCATTATACAAGTACATCATATATTTAATGTTCTCAAACTACAAACTGTTATCTTATTTGATTTCTGATATCAAAGTCTTCATTGTGCCCAAAAACCTTTTTACACTTTACTTGTTTTTTTTTACGTCCAACATCAGAAAATCATATTCCCCCTCATGAAAATATAAACTTTTCAGCAAATAATTTCAAAACATGTTTCTGGCCTCAGAGGTCCAAAATATGTAGAGTGCATTGCACCTGAGAGGTGTTATCCAACACAAGGGGCTCCTCTCATGCCTCATGCCCCAGGCTCGAGCAAACATCCACAGTTCTGTATTTACTTAGGTTTTTTTTTTTTTTTTTTTTTTTTTAAGCTGGAGTCTGGCCAATGGCAGGATGCAGTGAATGATGAAATTGTGAGGGCCTCTTTCCGAGAGTCTGGGGCCCGGAGAAACTGACATGTGAGAATATGTTAAGGAGATGTGTATGTATGTGGTTGACTGGATGACAGAGAGAAGACTTTTGAAGAAGCTGCCAGAATGTGTCACACATGCCTGCTTAAAATATTCCTCACTGTCACCGGACAGTCGTAAACATGCCAAAACTGCTGCCTTTTTCTGTCCCTCAGAGTCAAGGCTGTGTCACTGGATGATCTTTCGAGTTGCTGAATCTATATAGACTTTGTGGAAGCACAGTAAACTTAAAATAGACTTTAAATGGTTATTGAATCTTTGTTGTCAGGGTATTTTGGTCACTGAATGAATAAAAAATGCTAATAACATTTGATGAGGACACATTTTAACAACAACCACAGTCATTCACCGTCTGTCCTGGAGGGAGCGCCGACTGTCTAGATTCACCTGCTTCTTTATTAGAATATGTTATAAATATACATACAGTACAGACCACAAGTTTGGACACACCTTCTCATTGAAAGAGTTTTCTTTATTTTCAAGACTATGAGAATTGTAGAGTCACACTGAAGGCATCAAGGGCTATTTGACCAAGAAGGAGAGTGATGGGGTGCTGCGCCAGATGACCTGGCCTCCACAGTCACCGGACCTGAACCCAATCCAGATGGTTTAGGGGTGAGCTGGACCGCAGACAGAAGGCAAAAGGGCCAACAAGTGCTAAGCATCTCTCGGGGAACTCCTTCAAGACTGTTGGAAGACCATTTCAGGTGACTACCTCTTGAAGCTCATCAAGAGAATGCCAAGAGTGTGCAAAGCAGTAATCAAAGCAAAAGGTGACTACTTTGAAGAACCAAGAATATGACATTTTCAGTTGTTTCACACTTTTTTGTAATGTATATAATTCCATATATAATTCCACATGTGTTAATTCATAGTTTTGATGCCTTCAGTGTGAATCTACAATTTTCATAGTCATGAAAATAAAGAAAACTCTTTGAATGAGAAGGTGTGTCCAAACTTTTGGTCTGTACTGTATATATATAAATATAACAACTAAATGATGCAAGATGCATAATTTGGAGCATTTGAGGACATTTCGGTGACACAGGGTCATTTTAGTATCATTACTGTTATAGTTTTATTAATGTTTTGAATTAGTTCTTATTTTTAAATTTAGTGAGTTTCGTTCGTTTTACCAATTTTTTGTAATTTGTAAAATGTTTAACATGATTTGGCTTTTCATGCACATCTGAATTCATGTACATCATGTTGAAATGCTGATGAAATGTTTTTGTATTGTAGCTGCACCACAAGCTGAAACATTTGAATGCATCTCTTTGGTCATGAAGGTGAGTGTGTTTGTGACTGATTCATTAAAGAATTTGAATCTGACAGTTATTACCCAAAAATTGTTGCCCCTGAAAAACTACATAAATTCCAAAATAGCAATACTACTGAGAAATTTATATTAAAGTGACATAAAGACAAGGTAATATTTGATACACGTTGGTTTTCGGTTATAATTAGCTTTGATCGACCAAACACTGCAAATTAATAACTTTGCTTAGACATATTATTTGAATTTAATTTATGACAAAAAGTAGAAAGACTGTTGTGGATATGTGTTATGTCATCAGCACTGCTGTCAGTGTCTTTGCAGGGCTCTCGACTTTTAAAACTCCTGTAAATGGGCATGGGGACATTTTCTGCGTCTTGTGCAATCATGTCAACTTTTGGAATAGTTTGTCTTTCTTCAGCTTCAGGCATCCTTGCATGCATATGACCTGAGAAATCCTGGACGTACTGCGCATTTTGTAGCATTTACACAAACACAGCTACGAAGATACTATGCAAGATGATGCACACGTTCTCAAACACGCATTAAAAAAAAGGAAGCTGTTTAATTTGAAGAGAGAACATTTTAACATGAATTAGCATTCTGTTTTTTCTCTATGTTTGGCTGTGTATGTGTATTCTGCTGCTGGCAATGCCAAAATGTTACTTTCTACAGACTTAAATTGAATCTCTCAGTCGGACAGTTTGTTGACTGAAGGATTTTAGTCTTTTTGACAAGCGTTTTATAACACAGAACCTTTGGTGCAGAGATAACATATTCAAACATCACCATGTACTCTGTCTTCTGTGGTAAAGGAGGGGTCCACAGAATGGCCTTTGATTGGTCCATTGCATTTAGTGTGAAGTGATGTGCATCGCTGATCGCACTCCTCAGGTATCAGCCTGTGGTGGTTCAGTCCAGCGCGATGCCTCGTTTCACGGTCCACGTTCGGGACGAGTGGCTAACCGTTCCATGCAAAGATGCCACCTGCTCCATCAAATGGTTGGCTTTTGAAGCTCTCAAGCGCTACATCAAGAACAAACCTGACAATGGAGGGATCCAGCACATCAAAGATGTGCATTTTGTGGTCAGAAGATGTCAGGGAGCGATCTTGCTGGACAATGACGATACCATAGAAGATGTGCTTGAGGATAATGACTTTGTTGAACTTGGTAACATTAACACTTTGGTTTACATGTTCAGTGTTTTGTCGAGAGATTGATCAGTCAGTCAGCTCTTGGCTGGCTTTGGAGAGATTGTTCTTTGGAGACTGTTTACCGCAAATACTAAATCCTGTTTTGCAAGATGTGTCAATAACATGTTATTTTACTGTTATCTTCAGCTATTGAAGGGGACACCATGTCACAAGATTTCATTCCAAGTCAGCCTGCAACGTCACATCTGTATCCTTATATTGACAATCATCATGTTTTAATTGAATAAATTATATTGTCAGAATAGTTGCAATTAATCACATACATCAGTTTTTGATGAGAAAATCCCAGAATTAAGATCACTTAAAGACATCATATTTAAATGTGGATCAGGAAAATGACACTTAACGCTTAATTTCTGTGATGCTTTAATGAATTTGAAGTACATTTTTATTTTATTTCATTTTTTTGTGCAGTTTATAGCATTTTTTATTAATTTAGCTAAATGGATGCATTAATTTGACCATGCTTGTTGTTGTTGTTTTTTTATTTTATGACTGATTTCTAACCTTTACTTATTATCACTTATATAACATTTCACCCAGTCTCACATTGGGAATCATTAGTTGATTTTTTTTTTTTGACAAAATATCGACTTGCATGTAAATGATTGTCGTATGTTTTGGAAAGCCTCTCAAAAGCTTTTAGCTATTCTTTCCGTGTGTAAACTTTAACAGCTCTAAAAAAATACCCTTAATGTGAATGTTAAACCAGAACAAGAGCATACAGAGAACCAGAACAAGTCAGTATGAAATAACAGCATTTTTACTCTCATCAGTACTACAGTATTAATGACAGTGGTCTGTTTTTAGTACATTTCTCTAGACGGGAACAGCCTGACCTCAACTGATCTTGTGAACTTAGGGAAAGGCCTGTATATGATTAAGGTAAGTGGATTTATGATGGACTTTTGTGAAGATTTTACATTTATGAACAATATTTCTCAAGGGAAATGCATCACAACTGTGATCTGTCCCTCAGCTGACCCCAGAGGCTGAGCAAAAGGTTGTGCAATCAAGAGAGCTCCTGGACACAATTGTGAAGGAAAACAAAGGTAAGCATGACATCCACTTACGTAAAGGAAATATGTGTTGATTCTTTTGTAAGTGATCACACTTGGCCTTTTCCTACAAATAAAGGTCCCAAAAGAAGGTCTTCACAGCAATTTCATAGGAGAACCAATTTGGGTTGCTCAAAGAACCTTTCAGTAAATAGAACCATTTGTGTATAAAAAAAACAATTTAATAATGTAAGATCCTTTTGTGCAATGGAAAGGTTCCATGGATGTCAAAGCTTCTTCATGGAACAATAGATGTCAACAAATAACCTTTCTTCTTTTTTTTTTTAGATTAGAGGTGCTTAAATGTCGCAAACATAAATATTTTTGACTTGGACTACTTTGGCACAACTCTTTCTTCTGAAAATGTAGTGCAAAACAGCACATTTGCCCAAGCATGCATATTTAAATAATCTGCATAAATATTAAATCGTGTAGGATTTCATAATAATGACCCATCAGTCTTTTCTTTTTCCTTTTCTAGTCGTGTATGGCATCACTACGGGGTTTGGTAAATTTGCTCGGACTGTCATCCCAGTCAGCAAGCTTAAGTAAATATAGTTTTTGAATTTATCGAATATTTTTTACTCCTGAAATCTCTTGCATTTAAATTAACAGCATCTCACATTTTTCTCTTTTTCAGGGAGCTCCAAGAAAATCTTCTGCGCTCACACTCCTCAGGTGTAACATATTTTAGTCAAATTAAATATACAATACCAGTCAAAAGGTTGGAATTTTTAAGATTTTTTTATGTTTTTGAGAAGTCTCTTAAATATAGTAAAAACAGTGTAGAATAACAGTATAAACGACTGGAATAATGGCTGTTGAAAATTCAGCTTTGCATCAGAGGAATAAAAGACATTTTAAAACATATTAAAATAGAAAACTTTCATAATATTACTGTTTTTACTGTATTTTTGATTACATAAATGTAGTCTTGGTGAGCAGATTCCGAATCTGGAATCGTAATGATTCCAAACTTTGGACCGGTAGTGTATATGTGAACACATTTCCGTTTATGTTTTTTTTTTTTTTTGTGACATATTTATTCATCATAGAAAAATTCCTGGGATGAATTGACTTGACATCATTTATATTTATTATTATATTTGGTTATATGTCACTGTAGGTCTGGGAAGCCCTTTAAGTCCTGAAAGAACTCGAATGCTGCTTGCACTGAGGATCAATGTTTTGGCCAAAGGGTACAGCGGGGTTTCACCGGAGACCCTGCACAGAATGATCCAAGCCTTCAATGGTACATTAATCCATCCCTCATTATTTTAACTGAAGAGGGTGTTGTTGTGGCTTTTGGTTTCTTTGGCACAACATATGACACATGGTGTGTCATTTCAAAGAATACTTTGTTAGTTGCTGCGTCTTTGAAATGGCATTAGCAAAAGGTTTCTTTGGATTTTTTTGGAAGTGGATATTTTACTGTTTTCGTTCTTCTCTCTTCTCAGCATCCTGTTTATCGTACGTCCCGGAGAAGGGTACGGTAGGTGCGAGCGGAGATCTTGCCCCTCTTTCTCACCTTGCCCTCGGCCTGATGGGAGAAGGCAAGATGTGGTCACCCAAGAGCGGCTGGGCGGACGCCAAATACGTAAGATGCTTTGGTTGCACATCTTTGTCCTAATGATAATGAAAGCAATGCATAAACACATGTACTCCTCATTTAGCCCTTTAAAGTCACGTTTGACCTTTGTATTGCCGCAGGTTTTGGAAGCACATGGTCTGAAGCCCATATCTCTGAAGCCAAAGGAGGTACGGTTAATCCCCCCCATTGTGCAGTCAACATGTTTATCTCTGTTGACTTAGAGCTGTTTTTTGGGTCAGAAATATGTGTCCTTGACCTGCCTGGTCCATTTGAACAGTGAAGGCCCCCTTAGAACCCACTGTCCCACAAGTCATTTTTGTGTAGCAAAGTTAAAAACTAGAAAACATAGAGAAGAAAGACTTTCTAAACCACATATGTGTGCTAGAACGTGGTTGCTCAGCAGTTCTTCAAGCTGTGTGAATAGATTAATAAATGCATAGACTGATTGACAGACAGATCAGTGGTTCACTAGTATTGTTCTGTGATAAAAGATAAAAGTGTTGGCTATGTTTATCTCGGTTCACAGGGGCTGGCTCTGATCAATGGGACTCAGATGATCACTTCTTTGGGAGCAGAGGCCGTGGAGAGAGCTGAGGCCATCGCCCGGCAGGCAGACATTATTGCTGCCCTGACCCTGGAAGTCCTCAAGGGGACAACTAAAGCCTTTGATAGTGGTGAGCTTGTGTAAACATGTGATTGATGTGCTGGATGTGAGCAGACGTATTTAGACACTGCTCTCACTGCAGAGACAGAAACTGTAAACACTGAAGAAAACTTTCAGACTTGTCAGACAAAACATGGCTTGGTAGACAAAACATAGGCCTGTTTGTGTAACGCTGCCTTACATACAAAGTCACAGAACCTGTCACAAATGCAGAACTGCACCAATTCTCTGAGCACATGCTTTGGTTATACAGTGGTGGAGTAATGGGAAGTATACAATTTGATGAAAAAAATAATAATTTCTTACAGATATTCATGAATTGCGACCTCATCCAGGACAGAAGGAAGTGGCCCTGCGTTTCCGATCCCTGTTGGACTCTGATCACCACCCATCTGAAATTGCAGGTGAATGAATCCTGCAGTGTTCATACGCTCCATTACAGTTCATCATTAGCCGTTCGGTGGTAACCTCTCCTGCTTTTTCCGATAATTGCAGAGAGCCATCGGTTTTGCGACAGGGTTCAAGATGCCTACACCATGCGCTGTTGTCCACAGGTAACATAAGAGTCCGTAAGAGTCCTAAATAAATCATAAGTGTTGTTGACACCAGGGTTATTATAGTTAACTTAAACTATTTAAAATATTTTTGTTAATTGAAATTAAACTGAAATAAAATAAAATATTGATATAAGATGAAAAACTTAAACTAGATCAAAATTAGAAATGTTGCACTGGCAACTTGGTGAAATAGGATGACTTTCTAGCTCTGAATTACTAACCGGAAATAAATAAAAACTAAAACTGACATAAAAATCATTTAAACCCAAATAGTAATATAAAAAAGTAACAAAAATAAAAATAAAAAAGCTAATAAAAATGGTTAGATTACTAACAATTTTACTAAAATAAAATAAATTACAAAAAAGTTCAAATAACATTAAAATATGTGAGTAGTATAGTACAATGAACGAATGCATACAATGAAGATAAACCTAGTAATATGTGAACCTGGAGCACAAAACCACTCATAAGTAGCACATGTATATTTGTAGCATTAGCCAAAAATACATTGTATGTAATGATTTTTTCTTTTATTCCAAAAATTATGAGAATATATAGTAAAGATCAATGGCCCATGTAGATGTTTAGCAAATTTCCATGATTGTATCTCGGCCAGATATTATTCTGTTGTCCTAACAAACAATACATCAGTGTAAAAATTTACTTATTTGGCTTTCATATTATCTATAAATTTCAATTTAAAACAGTTTATCCACATGACTGGTTTTGTGTTCCAGGGTCACATATTAAAAAAAATAACTAAAACCAATAATAATGATAAAAGCACATAACAAAATTTCTATAAATTAAACAAAAATGAAAATGAAAACAGAAAATCTAAAAATTAAAGCTGGCTGACTCACATGTGACCAATATCTTAATATATTTTGCAGGTCCATGGAATTGTCAATGACACAATTGAGTTTGTCAAGAAAATCATTAATACAGAAATCAACAGTGCCACAGATAACCCTGTATCCTTTTTTTTTTTAATCTGAATTTTACAATTTTGTAACTTTAACAGTTGAACGTTTACTGTTGCAGTACAAACAGTGTCAGTTGGTCATGTGACCTCAAATCGCCAACCCTCATTGAAAATTTAACAGCTTGAAAATGTTTCCTCCTGAGAATCGGTTTGGTGTCAAGATTGATTGATTGAACTACACCAGCCTCTTCTTTAGTTCAGTACTTCAGCCTTGACTGTAAGTTAGATGGTGTTTGCAGAAAGAGGTGAGACCATATCTGGTGGAAACTTCCATGGAGAATATCCAGCAAAGGTATTTCATCTCAACACAATAGCGTTTATTTAGCAAAACGTTTGGGTGACATTCTTTCCTTCCATTCTTAGGCTCTTGATTATTTGGCGATCGGGGTGCACGAGCTGGCCTCCATCAGTGAGAGACGTATCGAACGTCTCTGCAATCCTTCTCTCAGTGAGCTGCCTGCATTCCTGGTCAATGAAGGAGGCCTGAACTCTGGATTCATGATCGCACACTGCACTGCTGCAGCTCTTGGTTAGCATCACAAAGATCAGGAGAGAATAACTCTCCTTAACCAAATACTAGAAAGTTTAATTTTGACTACTGAACTGAAGTCGTGTTGACCATTAACTAAAACAGATGCATTTTTATCTGCAGTTTCAGAGAACAAAGTGCTTTGCCACCCCTCCTCTATTGACTCACTGTCCACTAGTGCGGCCACGGAGGACCACGTGTCCATGGGAGGCTGGGCCGCACGTAAAGCCCTCAGAGTGGTCGAGCACGTCGAGCAAGGTCCAAAACCTGACATTAACCTCTCATATACCTACTGACGTCATCCACTGTTCAATTTAGCCCCCTATTGGAGCATCAAAGCAAAACAGCACAAATTACTTGATGTTTTGCGACACAGTCTCTTGACATTTCATTACTAGTTTGTTTTAGTGAATTGGTTGCTAATTTCATAATCTCATTTATGTTACACCCCAGCATACGGTTAGGTTTAGTGGTAGAGCTGCATGCTTACTTTAATTTTTTATATATTTTAGTTACTTTAGCTTTTTTGTTAATTTTTGTTTACATCTCTTTTGTACTTTTTTGGGTCTTCTGTTTACGCACCAATTATTGTTAGGTTTAAGGGTAGATCTTCATGTTTTTGTTTTTGTTTTTCATTTAAGATTTTTGAAAATATTAATTATTCGTACAATGTGAACTGTAGAAACCATGCAATTTTTAAAAAAAATTAACGTATAAGTATGATTTTAAGAGAAATTATAATTGAAATTGTATGAAAACATACATTTTTAGAAAAAAAAGTGTTCGCTGGTACATTTCGCTTTGAACAAAATGTAGGATATGTTGTTTTGTTTCTGGCACGTCTCCTAAACATAAACTTCACTATGTTGTAAGCAGATCTTATGAAAATGTGAAAACCAGATTGTACGAATTCATATGAATTAACCACTTTTTTTACAGTGAGATCGGGTTGAGATTTTATTTTTATTTTATTTTATTTTTTTGATTAATAACCACTAACCTTCAAAAACAGATAAGAATATATCGTTTTATCAAATAGCAAACCTGAATATTTTTTTTTTATATTTCCTTACAGTGCTAGCTATCGAGTTGTTAGCTGCCTGTCAGGGTATTGAGTTTCTACGCCCCCTACGTACAACGACCCCATTGGAGAAAGTGTATGATCTTGTGCGAGCCACAGTAAAGTAGGTCAAAACCCCCAAAACCTCCAATACAATGAACTTTCAGGTTAATAATTGGCAAAGCTTCGTCTCTTACTACTTATTTTTGTCTTCTTTTCTCTTTTCCCCAGGCCCTGGTTTAAAGATAGATTCATGGCTCCAGACATTGAAGCTGTACATCGGCTGCTCGTAGACCAAAAGGTAAGCGTCACTGTTTCTTAATATTCGCAACACTATTACTATGAAAACATGGTGGATCATAAAGCAGGTGAAAAGATTTCAGAAACAAATACAGACCAAAACATCCATCCACAAACATCCCAGAACACCCTAGCTATTTTCTAATCATAATTTTTATACATTACTTTCTTGCATTATAATGTGCGTTATAGTTTCTGCAAGCTTAGTTTATGTATAATCATGTGCTCCAATTGTTATAGTTGTATACACTACTGTTTAAAAATTAAGTGTTGCATGATCCTCCAGAAATCAGTCTAATATGCTGATTTGGTGCTCAAGAAACATTTCTCATCAATTTTGAAAACAATATTTTTTTCAGTATGCTTCGGTTAAAAAGGACCACATTTATTTGAAATAGAACTTGTAAAACTACAAATGTATTTATTTACCTTTTACTATTGATCAATTTAATGCATCCTGATTAAAAGTATACATTTCATAAAATAAAAATCATACAGAACTTTTGAGCACGTATATATATATATATATATATATATATATGTATATGTATATGTATATGTATATATATATATATATATATATATATATGTATATGTATATGTATATATATATATATATATATATATATATATATATATATATATATATATATATATATATATATATATATATATATATATATATGTATATGTATATATATATATATATATATATATATATATATATATATATATATATAAAACATGCAATGAAAAAATGCACCTAATTTTACATTTCCATCTTTTTATTCAAGACAATTTACTTTACACAAACATTCTAATCCCATATTGTCTCTTGCCTGTTGCATTCAGGTGTGGAACATTGCTGGGCCATACATTGAGAAATACTGTATGGAATACATCCCAGAGTCCCGCCCCTCTTCCCCAACAGCCTTTGCTCTGGACCCACCCCCATCACCACGGAAACGGGTCAGGCTGGAGTGACAGAGGATGGCATCCTGCTGATACTGTCCTATTGTCTCACATTCAATACATTAACATGAATTTATATAGAGCATGTCAAGCGTGTGCCTATTTCAGCATAGTTCTTAACTCTTTAATGTTGTTTTTTCCTTGAATGAAGTTCATTATATACAATGTGAACTATTCCACTTCTGCTGTGACTCGAGCGTATTTTGCCATTTGTTGGTTCTTATGCGGGTTCTCAGTTTCTGAGTGAAGTGTTAGCGATTAAATGTCTTGTGATTCAGTTTCTGACTGCGGAATAGAGACTGTTTTCATTGAGATATTGAAACGAGTAATTGCATCAGTCTGGTTTTAAAGGAACTGTATTTGAACTTTTGACAAATGGAAGGATGTTATTCTTTGTTCATTGACTAGTCACCATATGAAATATGTTTCATCTTCCCTTTTTTGGCTCTTTGTCAATTCCCTCTTTACATTCTACTCAACATATCAGTTTTAGTTTACCTTAGTGTTGCTAGCAAATCCACTGGTTCATATCTGAGATGAAATGTGTAAAATCAAAATCAAAATTCCATTTATACATATATTTCTTTGTTCTAAGTGTTTTAAGATGTGTTTTCTGTGAATAAAATCTGAAATTTAACAGAGTATGACTTCAGATTATTTTGAATATATACTGTATATTAGTGCATAAATGACATGGACTCCAACATAGTGATTTTTGTCCAGATTAGTAGTTTTATAATAACAGTAGACAGAATGAAACATAGCTGTGATATAGCGATGAGAAGAGCAGGATGGGTCGTACTGAGGGCCGCCCAGCAGGCGCAGGGATGTCAGGGGCAGCTGCTGCTGTACAAGATAGTGAATGTCCATAACAATACTGCCCAGCCTCCCTCTGTATGTCTCTCTCTCTCTCTTTTCCTCTGAAAGGTGGTTTACTGGTCTAGCTGCAACAGCAACAACTTGAGACCGCAAAAAAAAAAAATCTCTCTCTGTATCTTTTTCATTTTTGCCTGTGTATTTGAAAAAGAATATCATCAAAATTAGAAAGGAAATACTTGCTTACCACAAATTTACATCTAAAGGTAATGCTTTCTCTTGTTTAAATGGGACATTGTCTAAACTTTGTTTTTAGACCCATGGATTATTATTGCATGTCATCTATCTATCCATCCATCCATCCATCCATCCGTGTTGGTTTCTGTTAGGCAATATGTGTACATTACAACTGTCTTAAGGAGTGTATGTTTCCAGCAAATGTTTACATGTATGCCGTTATGGACTAAATATGATTCTGAGAGAAGATTGAGACTACATTTGTCTTCGATGAAAACAGTGTGTGTGGACTGTGAAGCAGAGACATGAGTATAGATGAAGACACTCGCTGGCTGGAATGGGTCACCAAGCAGTTTGAGAGCATTGCAGGAGATGATAAAGAAATCGACTTGGATGAGTTTAAAACCGCTCTGAAAGTAAAAGAGGTGAGCTTTCTGATCATGGAAACCTTTATGATATTCATTTATTATCTTGTTGATCCCTTATTTTTCCTGTTTGTTGTTGTAGTCATTTTTTGCGGAGAGGTTTTTCGCCTTGTTTGACTCTGATGCCAGCGGCTCCATCAGTCTGGATGAACTTCTCGAGGCTTTAGATCTTCTGATCCATGGCAGTGAGACGGACAAACTACGTTTCCTCTTCCAGGTCTACGATGTGGATGGTAAGGTGTAAAATACTAGAGTTGGGTCCGAGTCCACCTTTGTCGAGTACGAGTCAAGACCAAGTCCACAAACATCGAGTCCAAGTCCGAGTCCGAGTCCAAAAGGGTCCGAGTTGGACTCAAGTCCGAGTTCTTAAAGGCCGAGTCCGAGTCGAGTCCGCCCGAGTCCAGAAAGTAATTAAATTAAAAAAGATTATAAATTGGTATTGTAAATTTTTACATTCTATTAATATTTTAACCTTTCAACCCATTAAACCAATGGCAATATAAAAATGTAATAAAAAAAATACCACTGTTACATCTAGTCATTGCCATTGAACATTTTTATTTTATGTCAACAGAACTAGTTTCCTATCAAAAAAGTTTTCAAAGGTTTTATTGTATTACAAGTGCATGAAAATACAAAGGAACCTATTTTATTATTGTATCACACTATATTGTCCTCCAGTTAAAGATGACATTTCAGTTATTTAATGCCTCTCCCCCACATTTGACAGAGGTAAAGTGCAGCCAATGAGGAGATCCTTAATGATGACATTATGAATTTCTTGTTGTCTTGGAGAACTTGCATCATAAAGTAGCACTGCTTGTTTGGTCAGTTCTGGTCTTGCAAATCCTGCAATGCTGAGCTGTGCAGCATCTGTTGGTTGCTGCTGCTGTCTTTGGTAGTCGGTTGCATCGGTTTTCGGATCACCAGTACACTGAACCGAAAACCGTTTCTTTCGGAGGCGTCCGATTTGAGAACAGATGAACTGATGATACTGCGCATGCGTGTAATTTTTCAAGTATTTTGTTAAACATCGGAAAGTGTGATAAAACTATAACTATATATATATATACGTTTTTTTTAAGATAGGGGCTACATGTTTCTAATCTGTAGCCTATATTGTAGATTATGTATGGGCCAAAGGGGTTTTCAGGGAAGTTGGACAATAATTAAGACTCTAAAGACTCCATGTTTAATATGAATAAGGGATGATTTATGAAATATCTGTACTGTATTTATAGTTAATGATGACAGATTCACAAACTGAGTTTGTAGTAAACAGAACATGAACACGAGTAGAGCAGCTGATGATACTGAACTGCAGCATGTGCCGGTGTCCTGACATTTTATCCTACCCTGTCAGAAAAAACCCGGGTTTTGAGCGATTCTCGTTCTCGAGTCAAGAACCGGTTGTATCTGTTTTCAGATCATCAGTAAACTGAACCGAAAACCGTTTCTTTCGGACGCGTCCGATTCGAGAACCGAGAAGCTGATGATACTGTGCATGCGTGATTCAGCGTGAAGCCGAATGACTCACAGCGCGTCTGAACCGAACTGATTCTTTTGGTGATTGATTCTGAACTGATTTTGTGCTAATGTAATGAGTGCGGGTAAACCGAGGGCTTGAATGAAGGGCAATCTGACGAAACGTAAATTCATTTAATAACAAATACATCGCAATGGATTATGTATCCGGTGAACTGTTTTTTTTTTTTTTCAACCGGTTTATTGAATCAAACCGTCCGAAAGAATCGGTTCGCGGAAAAGAATCGAACTTCCCATCACTAATCCACATTGATATCCAGTGAGTGGTGCGTGCGTTTCGTCTGCAAGCATGAGACTTCTGCCTGCTGGTGTGGTGCAGTAAATGACAGAAGGGGAGACATTCATTAATTTATCATTTCAATTTTATGATGGTTTTATTGTTACACATGACGTGGACTCGACTGTACTCGGAATATTTTCCGAGTCCAAAATGTTCAAGTCCGTGTCAAGTCCGAGTACAAATTCACCCGAGTGCGTGACAAGTCCGAGTTCATTCAAAATTGGACTCGAGTCCGGACTCGAGTCCGAGTCCAAGTTCGAGTACCCCAACTCTATAAAATACCATCAGCTTTTACGGTTTCATTCTAAAATTTAGTGGTAATTGTAAACGTTTTAGCACAAAAATTGTCTTACTTTTAGCACAAGAGACAAGACATACAAAAAAATTACAGAATCTCACAAATATTGACAATTGAGTTACAATGGAGGTTGAGAATTGCTCCCATAATGCATTCTTTTCTTACGATTACAATTACAATTACAAAAGTCCCTTACAGTTTGTCAAAGATTCAACGTTAAACTATTATTGAAATGATTGTGTTGACCTGTCAAATAGGAAGTGGTTCCATAGACCCAGATGAGTTACGTACGGTTCTGAAATCCTGTCTGCGTGAGAGTGCGATCTCGCTCCCCGAGGAAAAGCTGGATGACCTGACGCTGGCGCTGTTCGAATCTGCCGATCAAGATAACAGCGGCTCCATCACGTTTGAAGAGCTGAAGGCGGAGCTGGAGAACTTTCCTGAAGTTATGGAGAACCTCACCATCAGGTGGGACACGGTTATATTACAAAAGAGAGAATATTTAGACCAACAGCACAATTGCGATGATTTTTGTATACTACACTTTAGTAAGAAAGAGGTTAATATCGAGTAACCTTATTTTTTAGATACAGTTTTGCCTGTACTTAGATTTTTTTTTTTTTCTTTGGCAATGGAAATAGTATCAAATTAAGTGAACTGTTGTGCACGTCTGAGCGACATAATAGCAGTTTTCCATTAAGAATGAACTTGAGTTTGGAGTTTTTGAGTTTTGAACACAATGGTTGACAGAACGATTCAATGACTCACTTATAAAAACAATAATCATCATGTTTAGATCCTTAATTAAGTTTTTTTATTATTTAGTGAATTATATCAATGGCTTACTCAAGTTTAGGGTTACAGCCAGAAGTGATGCAAAATCTTGCCATAAGGAACAAGAAATTAAAATAGCTACCTATCACATTGTGCTTTATTAACGTCTACACCTACCCCAAACTTAAACCCTTACAATAATGCAAAAAAAGTCATTATTGTTTAGATTCTGAATGAAATTCCTTTTAAAATAGTACATTACCATGATTTTGCAGACAAATCTCCACTAATCAGAGAATCGAAACAAACAAATAATGCCAAAATAATTCTTAGTGCCCATCCGCTCCCATGAAGCATTGCAAATAATGTAATCAGTCTAACTCCGCTTTCAAACTATCTGTATCTATATGCATATTTTGTTATAAAATCTTTAAATCAGTAGTTTTATATTTATCTGTTGTTTTTAATTCGCTTAATGGGATTGTAGTTCTTAACCCTCATTAAAGTCGTTACATTATACGTTTTGTCCAGTTTTGAAATATTGTTTTGGTTTGAATCAAAGTTTGTGATGTCATGATACACTTCATAGCTGGTTAGTCTGTTACTCTTTACCAAAGACCACAACTAACCACTGTGTAATCAAAAATAAATGCTCCAAAACGTACCAAATGTTTTACCAAAAAATACTACTCTTTCTTGTTTTCACTTAGTGCCGCCAACTGGCTGAAACCTCCTGATCTGGAGCCGAAAAAACGCAAGACTCCTCGTTACCTGACGCGGTCGTACTGGCACAACAACAGCCGCAAGCTGCTCTTCCTCTGCATGTACTCTCTTCTGAACGTGCTCCTCTTCATCATCGCTATGCTGAAGAACAAACATGGAGGCCCCTGGTTCATGGTGGCCAGAGGCTGTGGCCAGTGTCTCAACCTCAACTGCACTTTTGTTATGGTGAGTTGAGCTGATTAATGCATCTAATATTTAATATTTCCTGTAGTGACAGAGGGTTTTGTCTCGCAGGTGCTGATGTTGAGGCGTTGTCTGACGTGGCTACGTGCCACCTGGTTGGTAAGGGTCTTCCCTTTGGACCAGAACATTCTACTGCATCAGATCGTGGGCTACGCTATCTTGATCTTCAGCATTGTGCACACTGGCGCTCACGTCATGAACTTTGGTAACCTGTGATAAACGTGTTAAAAATGGTCAAATTCCTTTAGAAGGATAGTTTTTGAAAGAACTTTTTAAAATGAAGTTGGGTTTAAAAAAAAAAATTACTTTCATTCTATTGACAAGTCAACTTGAACTAAACATGAAGTAAATATGAACCTGTAATAAAACATACTCTCATGTTGTTTCAAGCCTGTTATTTTTCTTTCTTTCTTTTTTTACTTAAAACACAAAAGATTATTGATTTTTAAAGTCAGTGGGGTTCAGAAAACACTGAACACCACTGACTTTCATTGTATGGACAAAAAAAGCATATGATGGCTTTTTCCTTTTTGGGTGTACTATCCATTGAAGTCCATAAAGCCTGACATATGAAATAATACCCCTATCTATTTTTATTTTTTATTTATTTAATTAAATAATGTTATTTATTTTAAAAGTTAACAGTATATTGAATATTTATACAAAATATGAAAAAGAAAAAAAGTTGCATATTATGTTACCATATTTGACACATCAGACTTTTAATGCCTCATATCGGATGATATAGAATGTGGCCCAAAATGAGCAAAAATATGCAATTTTATATATTATACAATTATATAGCAAAGAAGTAAGATGAAATTCTGATAGCTTGTAATGTAAATCTTAATAACAGTAGCAAGCTGCTTAGATAAAATGCAAGTAAACTTCAGTTGTCACTTGTTATCTCCCAATAATATAATTAATATCTTAATAAGATGATGTTGTTTTTATTGTGGGGAATGAAACGTATAATACAATGGCAATTCAATGATGACTGAGAGATGAACGAATAAATGTTCCTCAAAAGCCACCAAAAATGATTCATGGACAAACAAGTAAACCAAAGTTGCTTCAGTTCGGTAATTATCTTGAAATATTAGATTGTGTATCACGTATGATAGCTTTGTAGGATTACATTTAGTGTATAAAGTAGGCTATATGACCTTATAACATCACAAAAGCAATGCATTAATAAAGAATATTTCTTTATCTCCCTTTCCCTCTGTTCTTAGCCCGAATGTCTCAGAATGATGGCATGTACCAGCTGTGGGAGTATCTTTTCACCGTCCGTCCCGGGATTGGCTGGGTCGATGGCACCGCCTCCATCACGGGCGTAGTTCTGCAGGTTCTCATCTGCTTGATGGTGGTGTGCTCCAGCACGTTCGTCAGACGCAGTGGTCATTTTGAGGTGATGGCTTGCTGATTGAATTCATGAGAAGCAACAATCTGCTGTGATTACTATATCAATATATCATCCTTCTGTGAATATCTGCTGATTTGGAGAATATGAAGCTGAAAAAGACAATTGTTTCAAGGCCATGAAAGCAAGTTAGCAAAGAATTCTGTTTGCAAATAGCAGCACATTAATTCAGCCATACATACCAACAAACAAAAGCAATTCAAATATGCTTTATCCAAGCCTTTCAAGGAAAGGTTTTGTTTTTGTGTAGGTGTTCTATTGGTCTCATCTTTCCTACGTCTGGGTTATGGCCCTGTTGATCGTCCACTGTGCAAACTTTTGGAAGTGGTTTGTGGCACCGGGACTGATATTCCTCATTGAGAAACTTGTTGGAATAGCAGTGTCCCGCATGGGTGGGCTGTACATAGTTGAAGTCAACTTATTGCCCTCAAAGGTATCATCTGAGCCAATGTACATATTTTGGTGTATTTTGTTTACTGGAACATTTAGTTAGTCATCCATGCTGAAAGCCTCACCTCTACTGCCTTTTATTTCAAAGGTAACACATTTGGTGATCAAGAGGCCTCCATTCTTTCAATTTAAACCTGGAGATTATGTGTATATAAACATTCCTGTTATTGCCAAGTATGAGTGGCATCCGTTTACCATCAGCAGCGCTCCTGAGCAGCAAGGTAAAACAATATATTAGTCTTGCGAATTCTAATATATGACAGTGATTTGTTTATATTTTAGTAGTATGTGCATTTAAATGCAATTTAAAAAAAATGCACTGCAGAAAAATCTTATTCATATTTTGTCAATGTTTTTGATTGGCAGTTAAACAATCTAAACACCTTTTAGGGGAAAAAACCATCAATTTACACAAAAGTGAAATTATTTTTAACACAATAAGATTTGTTTTCAACAAATCTGCCACAAGTTTTTAGACAATCTGTCTGAAAAAAAATTTCAAACAAAACCAACAAATTTTAGTTGTGAATTGTTTTCAGATAATCAGTCTTCAGATTGTTTTTCTTAATAATTTTTTTTCTGACAAAAACAAACAAAAATTTACATAAAGCAAATTTTCTAAACTATAAGATGTCTTTAATACTGTTTTTAGACAGTCTGTTAATTCAAGTATATTTTCTAACAAAACAAAACCGCACAATAGAGAAAATCTGTCTTGATGAAACGTTTTTCTCTAACAAAACAAAATTTACACAAAGAAATACATAGTACATGATAAAGCAAGTGTTCAACAAAATATTTCTCCTACCCTCAAACAGATATGCTGTGGCTCCATGTTCGTTCCATGGGCCAGTGGACAAACCGCTTGTATGAGTATTTCAGACAGTCGGAGAGTCAAACCGTTAGCAACAAGAGGCTCACCGCCAGCCTGAGGAGCAGACGCCACAAGAGCAGAACGCAGGTCTGGGCTTTTCTTGATCATTCACTGACTGAGCGCTGCAATCTAAACACACAATGATAGAAGTTCATTACTGTGTTTTTTTTTTTTTTTTTTTTTGATGCAATTCTTTATAGGTGGGGTTGTTTTGCAATCACATCTTTGAAATTACCAAGACTACTTGATTTTCTTTTTTATATCAACGGGCTTCTTTACAGTATTTTTTGGAACAAAAATTGCCATTTATTTTATAGAAAGGCAAGTTCACATTGCAAAGTAAGAACCTTAAACAATTTTAATACAATAGACATTAGCACTTCTTCTGCAGAATTATTGAGATACTGTTATAGTTTTCATTCAGTAACAATGTTGCTTTTGTAATTTAAATATATTTATTTATTTATTTTATTTTATTTCATTTCATTTCATTTTATTAATTTTTTTAAAGTTTTAATAAAGAATGTAACACTGCTCCATGTAGAATGAAATGTTCAAGTCTGCAAGCTGCAACAATACTGTGGCGTCTAATAAGGATGATGCTGTTGAACTGACCCTGTACCGGACAAGCAGAACTCACCCAAACTCCCAGAAGCCCGTCGGTGACCCTGTAGCCCAAGCAGAACTGGGAGACGTCTCTCTGGCTACAAAAGAAGTGAGTTTTATAATAGATGTTCTATTATACATAAGATACACATTAGCCAGACTTATTTATTATAATTTTTTTTGTCTTCCAGCTTACAGCGAAATTAAGTGAAAATCACAGATATTGTAACATTAAGGCAAGTAATTTGATTACAAAAAATGTTATAAAATTTACTGAAAGTGATTGTCTTATAAGGATTGTATGCATTTGTTTATGCTTTTGTTTGTTAGTGCTATGTGGACGGACCTTTTGGCACCCCAACTCGACAGATCTTTGCATCTGAGCATGCGGTGCTTATCGGCGCTGGAATCGGCATCACTCCCTTTGCATCCATTTTACAGAGTATTATGTGCCGGTGAGACACGCAACATCTCCATTCATAAAATTCAAGTCAAGTTTTCTTTGCATGAAAGAAAATGCTAAATTTGTGCATTTGTATGTAAAATGTATTTTTGTCTTTTTTTTTTTTTCAGTTATCGCATGAGAAAGCAAAACTGCCCAAACTGTAATTATTCCTGGTGTGAAACCATCAAAGACAACGAAATGAAACTGAGGAAGGTGAGAGTGGTGATCAGTCGAATGGAAACTAGAATAAAAAATAGGGTTAGGAAAAAAAGAATTATTTTATTTCAGAAATTAAAAAAAAATTATAGAATATAGATAGGCTCAAAGCTGATGGATATGCACAACTCAAGTTTTTAATCATCTTTTAACTTCCTGCAGGTGGACTTCATTTGGATCAACCGAGATCAGAAATCCTTTGAGTGGTTTGTGAGTCTGCTGACCAATCTGGAGATGGACCAGGCAGATGAGGAGCCAGAGGGTCAGAGAGAACTGAAGTTAGAGGGATATGGGGTTGGCACTCAGATGTTGACACAATCATACTTGTTTTTATGTTCTCAGGCCGTTTTTTGGAGATGCACATGTACATGACTTCAGCCCTCAGTAAGAATGATATGAAGGCCATAGGTCTGCAGATGGCTCTGGATCTGCTGGCCAAGAAAGAGAAGAGAGATTCCATCACTGGCCTGCGCACACGTACACAGCCAGGCAGACCAGACTGGGCCAAGGTAAGCAAGGCCAATATTCTATTCTATTCTATTCTCTCCAATATCTTTGATTATCAGTGTTTAAATGCATTTTCAGGTTTTCCAGAAAGTGTCTGAAGAGAAAAAAGGAAAGGTTCATGTTTTTTATTGTGGTTCTCCTGCTCTTGCCAAACTCATCAAGGCCCAGTGTGAACATTTTGGCTTCAGCTTCTACAAGGAACATTTCTGAAGAATTTACAATATTTTGTTTGCTTGAAATCCTACAAATGATAACATAATCATCTGACAATCTGATCTTGCCGATGTGTTTGATGTTGTACGTTTTGTAAATTGCATGTTGTTGTATGTTTTCAGTTTTACACCTTTAATGAAAATGTGCTGTTGTTGTTGTTGTTGTTTTTAAGAAATGCCTTTTCTGGTTATTATGAATATGCATCATGTAAACGTATTTTTCTCCAGTAAGAGAATAGTCACTGCAGTCGGTGTAATGAAAAAATTTGTCATGTAAATTATAATATGAAGTAATTTACTCTAGAATATACAGTTGGAAATATTAGTTGCATATAAATATATATTTTAAGGTGTCCTTGTTACTATGCAATTATAAATTTAAGTACTGAGAAATATTAATTAACTACGTGTACTTAATATATGGTTAGGGTTATGATGAGGGCTTGGTTTAGTGATACTTGCATGAAAGAAGGCATAATTGTGTGTTATTATAATAGTAAGTGCATGAAGCATGTAACAAGGACACCTCAAAATAAAGTTACCCCCCCCCCCAAAAAAAAAAATACATATGACATAGCAGATGACATAAACAGTTTACATTGCCAAGTCATAATAATATAAAAATAATGATAAATATTGCATAAAATATGACCAAATATACACTATAGAAGTATTAATATTTTTAATTACTTGTATTTATTGTAGGCTACTATTTATGTCTAAGTGTTCCTGTAGCTCAATTGGTAGATTGGTTGGGATTTCGATTCCCCGGAAACACACGATGGGTAAAAAAAAATTGATAGCTTGAATGCACTGTAAGTCTGCTAAATGCATACATTTAATTTAATTTATGTGTAAGTGTTTTAACTGTGTTTTAACTATTGTTTTAAAGTGTAGAAATGTTTGAAATCGTTAGCGAATGTAACAAATAGAAATATGTTGAAAATACCTGTCGCATTGTGTTTCTTGTTCTGTTTTTAAGAGACTGTAGGAATTCTCATCAGATTTCCTAAAATAAACAGTAAAACGCAGACAAGGATTATTCACTTGGTTTACAGAGACATCTAGCGATTATATTCAGCAACGCAACACTAGCAGACTTTATTTAGCATTCAAATTTTCAATAAGATTCTGCACATAAAATCATAACTATAAACATTTTCTTATTCCTTTTTAATTAACCGTAGTATTCATCTAAAATGTATAATCAAAATAATTATAAAATAACTGTTAAAAATAACAATATGCGTATAATAGCCTAAATTCGTTAACGCAGGTGGGCTTCATAATATTCACCTCATGTCACATCTTATCAGACATCAGATTGGGTGTCACGGAAGCACGTCTCCTCCTATTGGCCAGTGCTACATCAATACAGCTGTAACATCTGCTGTGTTGCAGATTTGGAGCGAGAGGAATCTCTCCGCATATATTTTTCTTTGTCGTCTTCTATATTATCCCTTCATAGACGCCCGAGCGGACCGCGCGCTGCTTTCAGGTGAGCCTACGTATGTTTTCATTCCGTTTCCAGCACTGCATGTTGTTCAACGCCCTCAGGATCACATGAGCCCTCGCAGATTCAATTTAGAATGATGCGATTAGATTTTATAAGCATTCGCATGTGTTTGTGCTGACAGGATTAGTGCTCAATAAAGAGATTTGTTTTCTATTCATAACCTGGCCATCTAGATGCTATGTAGCTATGCATAAACGTTTCTATTTTACATTTAAATGTATTATGAGCGTAGACTTCGCCACACGACTAAAGTATACCAGTGATTTGTGACGGTAAGATTTGATATTTTGTCATATTTTGTGGTTATACCAAGTATTTGACAAAATGGTGGATCTATATTTACCTCTGTCTGCAGATGCTGCACCTGAATCGCTCTAACAGGACCATACAGGTTTCCTGAGATGTCCCCTTGTCAGTACCACTATCACTGCATGGCTGTAATGTGACAATGCGCTGTCTGGTGGCTCGCATCAATCACAAGACTCTGATCGTCATCTGTGTTGTGTTTGCCCTCATCACTATACTGCTGTGGAACAAGTGCTCCAGTGACAAAGACCTGCCCACACAGATCCGACCTCAGCTGGAGTTTGCCCCCACCCCAGAGAAGGACGAAGACATCGGGCAGGCCCCCGAAGCACCGCCTGGATCCAGAGAAGTCACTTATGAGCAGATTGACTGCCTTATCAATGAAGATGTCATCATAAAAGGCCGTAGGGAGGGGGGCGAGGTGTATCTGCCCTTCAGCTGGGTGGAAAGGTACTTTGACGTCTACGGGCGTCTGGTGCAGTATGATGGGACGGAACGGTTTGAGTTCTCCCACAGTTACTCCCGGGTGTATGCCCAAAGGGAGCCTTACCACCCGGATGGGGTCTTCATGTCCTTTGAGGGCTACAACGTGGAAGTGCGGGATCGGGTGAAATGCATCAGTGGTGTGGAAGGTAGTTTGGGGTGTCCCTTATTTTGCCACCCTATGTAATAACACACACAGAGTAAAGGTGGAACGGTTCACAAAATCTTGGTTCGGTTTGTATCAAGGTTTTCGGTTCGATTTGGCATACATTAATGTTTTTTTTTTTTCATTCTAACATTTTAGAAATACCATACATCAGCATAAAATATATAGACTCATGATCTACCATTTAGAGTATTTGAAAATAAGTTATTTTCAAGGTCATGTAGGGCTAATCAGAAAACTGAAAGAATGAGGCAGCTTGATTTTAGGAATAGACACATCATAAATTAAATATGTGGGACTCTGTTACAGCAAGAGGGGAGATGTTGATGTCAAATTTAAAGAATAGGCTTTCTTGTCACTGTCAGTGCCTGCATTTATTACAGAGTTACATTTGTGGTGGCTCTTACAAAAAAAAATCTATCTTTAAATGAAGTAAAATAACTTAAAGCTGTAGACTTTAATGGTGACATGAAGGCCACCAACATAAAAAGAAACATAAGATCAACCAGCATAATACTTTACTTTCTCTAACATAAAAGCAACCACTTGAAATTAAAGTACAGTATTTGAAAGAAAACCGAACAAATAAATATTGCTGGATTTTGTATCACAAGTCATTTATTTTCCACCATCAACAGAAATGCAGTCTGTGGCTTTGTAGGAGGTGAGTTCTTCCTGAATGATGCTGGACAAAGGTTTGTTGGTTCTCTCCTATGTTGTAAAGCGTTCTCCAAAAAGCTCTGCCATGGCAGATTTTTTTCTGGGGAGGAGCTGATGCTCCTGGCTCTGCTGCTGAGGATGAACTGGCCACTTGGATGTCACTGGATTGACCCTGTACAGTAGAAAACCAGTCAACACCATAATAGTTTAGAAAATAATATTAAAGTCAACTTTAAATGTCAACAATTCATGTCAACATTTTCATATATGCTTGAAGCAGGTTCATGTTCAGCTCTGACTTAAATGAAACTGATCTCAACCAGCTAAATGAAGAGATAGTTAAAAAAAAGTTTTTTATCATTAATTACAAACCCTCATGTCGTTCAAAACCCGTTAGACCTTTATCCATCTTCGGAACACAAATTAAGATATTTTTGAAGAAATCTGAGAGCTTTCTGACCCTGCTTATACAGCAAGGGAACTACCACATTCACCTACTACGAGAATACTTTTTGTCTGCAGAAAGTTCTTGGATTTCATCAAAAATATATACATTTTTGTTCTGAATCATGGAAGTTCTTGTCTTCATTCCCCACAGCCAATGCAATCTGACAGTACTCAGATAGTAATCATGTTCATGGATTAGTTCATTATTTATAAGCGTAGTAGAATGAAGCAGGGTGAGGCTGAAAGCCATCAAGGTTAAAACGAGGCCACTGAGTGAGCACGACACACGGCTCAAAAGCAGCAGAGCTTTTAATATGCAACAGTCGACCACTTCCCCTCCTTCCGGTCATGAGTATGGGGTAAAGCATTGCTGTTTTATCATACTAGGTATGTTTGAAAGTTCTTTTACAATGCTACTCTGTGCGGTCGTCACTTGTCTAATAAAACGTATAACATATTAAAGCGTCTTTGGTGTTTCCATGTTTTCTACAAAACAAAACTGTAAATCAAGGGTGTTTGACGTCCTTGGCAGGCGACAAAATGGCAAAAAGTAAAAATTGCTTATTTCTCTGGATTTAAACATTAAATGGGATAAGAGATAATGTAAGTACACAAGTCAATGAAATACATAACACTGTTCTATTAGTTTTGGGATATTTTAATAAGAAAATCGTGCATAATGTGCCGTTAATGGTGCAATGCATAAGTTGTATGTTAGTGCCTTGTTACATTGCAACTACGCTAAGTTAAGTGTCAGGCTTGGCAACCGGCTCAAATGGTTTCAGAAAGCCTTAACCCCATTTCTGGGATCAACCTTCTGTGTTTTTATTGTTTACAGGTGTACCAATCTCTACCCAGTGGGGTCCTCAGGGGTACTTTTACCCCATTCAAATAGCTCAGTATGGGCTGAGTCACTACAGCAAGAACCTCACAGAAAAGCCGCCTGATATAAAGATCTACGGCGTTTCTGAGGATAAAGAGGGTGGCTCAAGTCCATGGGTTGTCCCTAAGGGTTGCACACTCTCTAAGCTCCAGGATCAAGGTCGCTTTGGGTTTGCGCACCATTTTGTCACCGCGGGTATGAATTCCTTGCAAAATTTTTGTTGGTTTAATTCAGATGATCACAGATAGATGATAACTTTGTTGTGTTTTCATAGAGAACCCTGATGGCGTGTCCTTGGTCTTGGACAATGCAAAAGATTTCGTCCTGACCTTTGATGTGAAGTTTGTCTCCAATGGTAGCATCTCCGTGGTTCTGGAGACCACAGAGAAGGGACCTCCTTACATCATCCATTACATCACTAGTCCTCTCCTTCTTTCCTTTAAAGACAGAGAGGTCATCTATGGCATCGGCTCTCGAGCCTCCTGGAGTACCGTCAGTCGCGATTTAGTGACCGATTTGCGTAAAGGAGTCGGTTTGTCCAACACCAAAGTGGTGAAGGTTACCAAGATCATGCCACGCCGCGTGGTCCAGCTGGTTCTTAGAGGTTCTGGCTTTATCAGCAATATCACGGTGTCTTCCACTGCACACATGGCTGCCTTCTTTGCCGCCAGTGATTGGCTTCTTCATAACCAGGATGAGCATGGAGGGTGGCCGATTAAGGTGACCCGAAAACTCGGAGAGGGGTTCAAGAGCTTGGAGCCCGGATGGTACTCCGCAATGGCCCAAGGCCAAGCCATGTCGACATTAGTGAGGGCATACCTGGTGACACACAACCCTGCATACCTCGGCGCCGCAATCCGAGCGACATCCCCCTTCAAGAGGACTTCTGAACACGGTGGAGTCAAAGCGACATTCATGAACAAGTACGACTGGTATGAGGAATACCCCACAACACCTAGTTCGTTTGTTCTTAATGGCTTTATCTACTCTCTGATTGGGCTATATGATGTGGCGGAGACGGCGGGCAACAAGCTTGGTCGAGAAGCAGGTGTACTCTTCAGTCAAGGACTGGAGTCCCTCAAGGCCATGTTGCCATTGTTTGACACAGGCTCTGGAACGGTTTATGACCTGAGACACTTTACCCTGGGTCTTGCCCCTAATTTAGCACGCTGGGACTACCACACCACGCACATCAACCAGTTACAGCTGCTCGCATCAATCGACAGTGCCCCCATCTTCAGGGACTATGTGAAACGCTGGAAGACTTACCTGAAAGGAGGCCGGGCCAAGCACAACTAGACTTTCTCAGATGGCAAATTTATTTAAAATCTTAACTATTAAGAATGAAACCTACTGAGCATTAACAATGAAATAAGAATTTTTACTTTACATGAAAAGGGTGCGTATTTTATCCAATATGTTTGCTTTAAAATGTCTTGCTGAAGAGCTTGAGTTGTTGTACAAAATTTGAGAATGTGGAGTCACCTAAAATATTTATTTGCAAAATATCACGGTATAATATTGAACGTGAGAAGCAATGCACAGTTCTTTACACAGATGTTAAAGAAAGCACTGCAGATTTGCTCTAAAATTAAACGACTGTATATCTTAATGCATACAATTAGTATATGTGATTAGTCACACTAATGATTGTGTTTTAATTAATCTATTAATAGGTTATGCAGTAAAAATGTCATTATTATTGCATAATGGTAAAATGAGTGTATTAGAAATGTTTTAGAAAAATTTTATCTTTGTATATTATAGCACAATCCTATCATAGGTCTTTGTGATTTGATACAGTTGCACTATTTGAATAGTTTTCTTTTCAGTATGTAATTATTTAAAGCTTAAATAAATGTGCTATTTGAGCTGTTTTAAAACGTTCAGTGAACAATCATTGCTATCAAAAAGTGGACTGAGAGACAGGTGTTGAACATAATGGCATGATATTCTTTGAAGTGGATTGGAGACCCATGTAAAACCCTGGCACGTGAATACGGTAATCATTAATCACTGTGTTATATATCAAAATACCATGGAGTTATGATCTGATACAATCACCGTATTTTAGTACTGCCTCAATTACTTTGACATAGGCTAACACAATTTAAATATCTTTAAAACTTAAAAAAGCTCTTATTTCTACGTTACAAATACATGTGAATAAATATACATTAAGTAAATTAAAAATAAATTAATCCCAATGACCATTAAGTTATAAAAATAGCACAATATATCTGTTGTTTTTCTGAGGCGATCCACTCTGCAGTCGATTAACCAAACTGAAGCAGTTCAATGCAGTCAGTTCTCGATTAGCATGCCTGCCTACGCCGAGCTACCCACAAACCAGTTAGCTAGCATAATTTCTCATATAGCTACCAGAATACAATCTTTCAATGTCCCGATGAGTTAAACGGTCTGATTGAGATACTCCTGATTAACATGAATTTAATCTGTTCGGCGCTTCGGATCGGTGGGCTGTAAATCCAGATCGTTTGATAACGATACATCTAAGCTAACAGGCTAAGAAGCTAACAGCGTCTTCGATGACATTTCACTGACAAACACAACAGAACAGGTCTGTAAAATATCTATAAATTCGCTATGTAATCTATATTTCAATATATTCACAGTGTATTTGTGGTTATGTAATCGTTAGAACTAAAACGTGTAAATAAATGATCGTTTATAGCGAATAAATGGTCGCTACACTAGCTTCAATTCAGTTTCCATATTTGGGCGGGCACGGCAGTGAGTTATTGTTAGTTGCACGACCAAAAAACACATTTAATACCTTTATTGATGCTGTTTGTGTGTATATTTTGTTTCTCTGGTTTGCTGTTGATCAGATGTGGATGAAAATTTCACTTGCAAGGTGTGGATTTAAATGGCTTGTTTGTTTACATGGTTCACCACCATCTGATGGGCTTTAATTTCACCACAGCAACATCAGCTCAAACGAGTCTGTGTTTAAATATATAAAATGACCAAATCAAATGTAATTTTGTGGAGTAATATCATGTCAAAACACCCATAGGGTTTACCCAAACCCTAATCTGTTGTCTACAGGATGGTAGAGTTGATGCTTTATTTTGGGCCCTTTGAATCCATAACAGATCATTGTGTTTGTACTCAAGATATATTGTTATTAAATACGTTCTTAAAACTTTAAAATCAAGGATTTTGTTGCATGATCAGTCAGTCTTGTACAGACATCTTTCTGGAGATGAGCTGTCATTAATGTTACAAGTCTCTGTGTTGAAATATAAAGAATTAAAAGTGATCTTGCTCTTGATCATTATTTAATCAGTGAATGATCTTCAGATGTTTTCTGCTGATTTATATGTGTCTTGCAGACCTATAGATTACTGATTGTTGATTTAAGTCCATTGTTTTTGTGTCGGTCCACCAGTCTGCATGGCTGACTTGCTGCTGAGTTAGTGTCCGGCCCTTATGCGAGGAAAGCTGGTCGGCCGGGCCGTGGAGCACTAGAGAGGAGAAATGGCAGTGCAGAACAGAAACTCTGTGCTGATCCTGTCGGGTCGGGAGCGAGGAGCTCACATGCTGGGATCCCAGCGGCTCCTGCAGCAGCTGGTGGAAGACCGGACGCGCTGGATGAAATGGCAGAGCCAGGTAGGGTATCAACCTTAATGGTTCATTCTGGCCTACAGAAAGCAGACATTCCTATATAGAGCCGGTTTCATGATGTCACAATCAGAACGGAATAATGCCTTAAGTAAGTTTTTGCATCAGACAATATTCAAAGCCTTCCTCCCCCTACAGGCCATCATCTGAAATAATGTAAAAGTGGACCTTAAATCAGTCATTATTAATGTTAACAGATGTTTTGTCTTTAACTAGTATAATAAATGAAATAAAATAGCAAAACAAGCATTTTAGAATCTTAGGGCCTCATGTTATATGTTGTATATAGTTACTATTTAAGAAAAAAAAGGGGGTGTGGGGGTAATACAAAAAGCTTCTGGAAAAATTAGGAACATTTAACAATAAAATAATTTAGTTTTTGGGGTTTATGGCATATCTCATGACAGTTATATTAATATTAATGTTCTTGTTTTAATGTAGAATAACAACACAATAATTTAGTCATTGCATGTTATAAAAAATAAAATCAGATGTTTTGACCGTTGTTGTTTAATTCAAAATGTACAAGAGCTTGCCACATCAGATTTATGATTTTTTACATGTTGCATGCATTTTTGGCACATTTAGAATTTCAATTTTTAGATTATATTTAATTTAGATTTAATATAAATATAACAGTATAAATATACAATTCATAGAACTTAACTGTTATATTAATAATTTGTGTGTGTGTGTGTGTGTGTGTATATATATATATATATCTATATATATCTATATATATATCTTTGATTGACCCTGAAATTTCATTAAGACACAGTGCTGTAAAATCTTTAATTTCCAAATTATCATGCTTGTAAATAGCATATGTGTGTGCGAATATAAATATGTATGTAAATAAGATGATGGTGTCTCAATTATTTCTACAGAAAATAGAGTTGCCGGATAATCCACGATCAACCTTCCTGCTGGCATTCAGTCCAGATAGGTAACTAATAGTTTTTTAGAAAAAAAAGCAGAAAATATTGAAAATACATTTTTAAAATATTAAATGCTAAATAACGTATGTTTTCTCTTGCTTACTGAGATGGCAATTACATATTTGACTTTTATAGGAACCTTGTGGCCTCAACCCACGTCAACCATAACATCTACATCACAGATGTTAAAACAGGAAAGTGCCTGCACTCTTTAGTGGGCCATCGACGCACACCTTGGTGTGTGACCTTTCACCCCACCATCCCTGGCCTGGTTGCCTCTGGGTGCCTTGATGGAGAAGTCCGCATCTGGGACCTGCATGTGAGCATCAGTTTTGCATTACATTTTATTTATGCCTAATATGGGTGGACCTTCCCTTTTTGCAAACCTTTTGTGTTTGATTTTCATACCGTTCAGTCGCATCGTTCGGTGCTTATTCTAATCTGATCAAATTGCAGGTCATCTACATACTAGGCATTAGAAACTCCAACGTTACTGTTTAAATGAATGGATGTTTTTTCCTATTCCCAGGGTGGTAGCGAAAGCTGGTTCACAGAGAGTAATGTTGCCATTGCTTCTCTAGCGTTTCACCCCACGGCTCAGCTCTTGCTCATCGCCACCAACAACGAACTTCACTTCTGGGACTGGAGCCGACCAGAACCTTTTGCTGTGGTCAAGACTGCCAGCGAGACCGAACGTGTCCGGTGTGGAAGCAATACTGTTATTTCTTAGTGGTCAACAACTTTTTTTCTATAATCATTAAAACAATTAATCCTTTTTTTTTTTTTTTGGGCCAGGTTGGTGAGATTTGATCCTCTAGGTCATAATCTTTTAACAGCTATTGTGAACCCATCAAATCAACAGGTTAGAAACAACCATTTTTCCTGTCAAAATAGCCGTACTGCATTTTCCTATGTGCATTTCCTTTTTACAAACATCATTTTATGAGCGTTTTGCTGTGTTTTTATAGAATGATGATGACTCCGAGGTCCCCATGGACAGTATGGAGATGGCTTTGTTCCGCCAGCGTTCTCTTTTGCGCTCCCCACCCGTGCGTCGCACACCCATCCTGCACAATTTCCTGCACATATTGTCCTCTCGCTCTTCTGGGGCGCAGGCTGGTGATCAATCCCGCCCTGCCCCTGAGCCCCGAGAGCCTCCAAGCATGCCCCGGTTCCAATTCCCAGTGCGGACAGAACCGGGTGACCGCCCTGCCTTACAGGGCTGCACGCAGCATTTGGGATTGGGCTGCCTGTGCAGTCGTTGTGCTGCCTCGCGGAACTTATTCACGCAGAATCCAACAGGCCTCCAGCCTTCGGATTCGCCTCAAGCGCAGACTCAGTCGGGCCCCTCTGCCTTCTCGCCTGCTCCAAGCCAGACTCGCACCTCCACGGACCGACCTTCTGCTTTCAGCAGTGTGTTCAGTGGGGCTGCGGGGAACTCTGCACATCGGGGACTCTTGCCTCTTTGGACTATTGATCCCTCGGGGTCACAAGCACCGGGTCCTCTCGAGGCCCCTGGACGTCTTCCCGGGGCTGATTGGTCTGGTAGTCTGCTGAGCACGGGACATGAACATGGGTTAGGTGCGATTGGGGTGGAAAGCAGCACCGGAAGGGGTGTAGTGCCCCCTCCTAGGACAAGCTCTTCTTCTATGGATCTCCTTTCCATGCATAGGTTCCCCGATGGTTCCTCTTCATCTCCCATATACACTTCTGCTACAGAAGGGCGAGGCCTAGTGCTGCCCGGCACGGAGCCCAACCGGGGACGAGCCAATGACGGCACCAGTAGTGGCCATCATCCCTTCTATGACAACACCCAACGCAACAACCCCGCCTCCATACGCAATGTCCTGCAGTGCAACCTGAGCCGTTACTTTATGGAATATGAGCGCATGCAGGAGTTGGAGCGACCCGGTGGCAGCCGGGAGGTGCCGGGTGGACCGGGACCCATGCAGGAGCTGCTCAACAGAAGCATGGACACAGAACGCCCCGGGCCTTCGCATAATAGCTCTTCCCACACTGGAAATGCAGGCACGGCCGCCGGATCCTCTCAAAACCACCCCAATCGTTGCCGTTCATGCCACAACCTCCTCACCTTCAACCACGACACTCAGCGCTGGGAGCGTTCCGGTCAGACGTCTTCTTCCTCTTCCACTCAAGATGTACCATCCTGGCCAATTTCAGTGCCTCCGTTTGAGGACCCAAGCCAGGGTGCACGGGTGGAGGCCCAGGCCCCTGAGATAAGGCCCATGGCTTTGAGCGAGACCTCCTCTGGGCTACAGGAACAGCATCCCATGGGTCTCATGTACAATCAGGAGACGGGGCAGTGGGAAAGCGTGTACCGGCAACCTACGGCAAGCGCTGCTTCTGAGGCAACACCAGACGCCTTAAACCCAGAGGTGCCTGTTGATAATCCGGACGAGGACTCACTCAGGAGGTGAGGAAGAACAAGAGCTAAATTTGGTTTTTGAAGGAATAGTTCACCCTAAACAGACAATTATGTCATTAATTACTCACCCTCATGTCGTTCCAAACCAGTAGGACCTTCGTTCATCTTCGGAACAGAAATTAAGATATTTATTATGGGAACTGAAGAGTTAAACAGCAGTTAAACAGAGTTAAACCTGCACGTTCAAGGCCCTGAAAGGTAGAAAGGAAATCATTAAAATACTCCATAAAAATAAAATACTTTATTGAACAATTATTTTTTTCTTCCACTGACAGTCTACATCATGCATACTATGAAAATAAAAAAATGTCAGTTTCCTCCTAACATTTGAGCTGATTCTTAAACACTGCTGATTGGCCATAGTATTCACATGCTCAACAGATATGACTGTGATTGGCTTCACTGATCATCGATTTACGCTCTTCACCGAGCGCTCACACAGAAGTACATGGGAGTGTTTACAAGCAGGCGTCTGTCAGCTAAACTGTCTATGTGCAGATATATTTGGGATCCACTGATGGATTATAAATGCTATCATGTGCTTCAGTGGGAGAAGAGTGTGAGCGATGATCTTTGTAGCCAATCACAGTCATATCTGCTGATGTTTACAAGCAGAGGAATGCACATGCAAGCATCGTGGTACTGTCGTGAACCCGCGTCGAAGACTGAAACAGAAGAGATTGTTGAATAAAGTCATTATTATTGTTTTCCTTGCAACCAAAACGATTCTTGTAGCTTCATAACATTACGCTTGAACCATTGATGTCACAGGCTATTTTAACGATGTCTTAACTACCTTTCTTAGCCTTGAATGTGGCAAATGCATTGCTGTCTATGAAGGGTCAGAACGTTCTCTGAGAGTTCATAAAAAATATGTTTATTTGTGTTCCGAAGATGAACAAATGTTTTATGTGTTTGAAATGACATGACATTTTTGGGTGCACTGTCCCTTTAAGGTGTGGTCGCATTAGTGAACTTTCAGTAAAAATTCTGGGCAACAAAAAGTCTGTTGTCAAAAGTGTAAAGATGCATGAAGTCACTTTAAGTAATCAAGCAACTTTCTGCTTTTCAACATGGCAAATTGTCATGTCCAACTAGAATCTGTTGCGAAATCTGCATGCCGTAATTTTTTGCCCTTATGTGAGGTTCCCGTTCACGTGGATTCCTATTAAAATAGTTGGATTTTGCCTGCAGATATCCCTGAACATCGGAAAATGTGACCGCATCTTTACATTTGTCTTTCCGGTTACTCATTTGTATCTCATCTTCTTGCCTCAGGAGGTTGTTGGAATCATCGCTGTTTCCATTGTCTCGATATGATATGTCTGGCTCCAGAGATCATCCCATATACCCAGATCCTGCCAGGTACCGGTTTAAAAGCCTATATGTGAAAACTCAAGGCTGATTATTGGGCTTTAACTTCAGAGTTTGACTCTCTTTCTCTTCCACATCTCCTCAGGCTGTCTCCGGCTGCTTACTATGCTCAGAGGATGATCCAGTATCTGTCTCGGAGAGAAAGCATACGCCAGCGTTCTTTACAGAATCGCCTACGGACGCTCTCAAACTCTCAAGCCGACAGCCAGTCCAACAACCCCTCCTCCACACCACCAGAGGCCAGTGATGGAGACTATGAGGACATCGAGTGAGTCTGATCAAACTCATTGCATGCTCACTCACATATCAGTCCCTCCAGAAAAACGCGGATTTTTTTGTGATTGTTGCGGGCAAACATCCTTGATTTTGCGGCACGTTTTATTAAAAAATGCGATGGAATATGCGGGATAAAATTTTTTTGCGATGAAATTGCGTGAACTTGCGAAAACTGCGGTTTGATGAAAAAGAGAAAAAAAGGTGTTTTCCCCCCAACACCTTTTTCTCACTAGGCTACTACCTTAATGTAAAGAGTAATTTCTTATTACTTCCTATGATAAGCGAGCATACTAAATCACAGAATATTTAAGTTGCAATCTCTTACGGCAACGTAAATTATTTTAAATACTACTAATATAATTACAACTGTAAGTGTTTGGTACTGTTCTGTAACAAAAAAGTGCAATCTTACAACTGTAAAGTTGCATCAACTTCTGAATGAAACTACAACAGTGTTAGTAGCCTAGTGAGAAGGGGGTGTTGGGGAATCACCTTTTTTTCTCTGTTTCATCAAACCGCAGTTTTCGCAAGTTCTCGCAATATAATTTGGCTCCACTGTCATGAAACAAATCGGGAATCTGCTTCGCGTGTTCTTTTGCGCTTATTTTTGTTGGCAAATAAGAATGATTTGCGCGCTTCAAGTTTCACCCTGGTTTCACCGCGGGGTTTGCACATCACGTAATTACGTCACTTCATAAGGTTCCCATGGCAATAGGCGGAAAATGGCGGTTTACTTGTTTGAAGTAAACGCAACATTTTTGCAACTTTCTGCTAATATATATGTGAGATTTTTGCAATGAAAATACAGGGATTATGAAATCATGCTAGACCCGCATATTTTGCTTTCTAAAATCGGCAATTTATGCGGCAAAAGAGCTGTGTATTAGAAAAAATGCGACCCCGCATAAATATGCGCCTTTGGCTGATTATGCATTAAATCAGGTGATCGCATAATCGCGTTTTTCTGGAGGGACTGACATATACATACATCTATATTACTGTATTTTTTGCAATTACTTTTATCTAAATCAGTTTTCAGTTCATTCTTGTGGTTCTGAATTTTGAGTAAGTGTTTAAAGTATGAATTTTCTTTCTCGGTTACAGGGAGCCTGGAGACAGGACAAGACACAGAATGCCCAGAAATGCTCGAATGTCAGCCCCCTCTCTTGGGCGCTTTGTTCCACGGTAAGTGTCATATGCGACAGTAAAAACAGTAAAATAGTGAAATATTTGGGCAATTTAAAATGACTATTTTCAATTGGAATAGTTTTTCAAATATAATTTATTTGTGTAATGCAAAGCTGAATTTTCAGTGTCACATGATCCTTCAGAAATCATTCTAACTTGCTGCTGAAGAGACATTTTCTTATTATCTATGTTGACAACAGTTGATTAACATTTTTGTGGCAACTTTTTTTCAGGTTTCATTGACTAATAGATAGTTTAAAGAAACAGTAGTTATTTGAAATAGAAACGTCCTTAATTTGTTTTAGAAAAAAAATATTTACTGACCACAATCCATTGAATGCTGGTGCACCAAGTCAAGATAAAAATAAAATAAAAATTATTAGCGATATGAAATAATGTACTACAATGATCTTTTTTGTTGTTGGTTGGTTTTTGCTTTAGATAAATTAATTCAGATTTCTGAGCTTTTTCAGAGAAATAAAATTATTTTAATTTGTTGTTAACATTAATATAAATGTATTTTTGTCTGAAGGAGGTTCCTGTTACCAGAGTACTTGCCTTACGCTGGACTTTTCCATGAAAGGGGTCAGGGGTCAGGCCTGGCCACTCACTCCTCCATTAACAGAGTATTAGCAGGTACAACAAGCTATTTCATTTCTCCTCTTTCTTTTTGTTTCATTATGAAGCACTTTCAATCATTTTTATCCTGTAATGTCAGAAACATTAGATACAAGAACAGTGATTTTGAAAAACTGAAGAGAATACCCATAATACTTGGTTGCAGGTGCATCTATAGGTGATGGGCAGTCAGCTGTGGCCAGTAACATTGCCAACACCACCTATAGGCTGCAATGGTGGGACTTCACCAAGTTTGACCTTCCGGAGATCAGTAATGGTATGTTCTTCTGGTTTTAGTGCTACAGCATCACATTATCTGAACAGGTTTCACTTTTTACTTCTTCAGAAACTACAAATGTTTAGCTCAGTTCATTTTCTTTTTTTCTTGCTTTCATCTTAGCCACTGTGAATGTACTCGTTCCTCACTGCAAGATCTACAACGATGCCAGCTGTGATATTTCAGCGGATGGGCAGCTGCTGGCCGTGTTCATTCCCAGCAGCCAGCGGGGTTTTGCGGATGAGGGCATCCTTGCCGTCTACTCCCTCGCTCCTCATAACCTGGGAGAGGTGCTGTACACCAAGAGATTCGGTCAGTGTTATCAAACAGGAACTCAGCAGCTCATTTCGGCAGTAACACTGTGAACACTCCTGTTTAGAGTTTAGGAAAAATGCACTCTATTCGCAGAAATATTTGTTTTTGAGTTTTGCTTGTGACTTGCATTTCAGGTCCAAATGCGATCTCGGTGAGTCTTTCACCCATGGGCTGCTATGTGATGGTGGGTCTGGCCTCCAGACGGATCTTGCTCCATCCCACTACTGACCACATGGTGGCACAAGTGTTTCGTCTACAGCAGCCACACGGAGGAGAGACCTCCATTAGAGTAAGAGCTTGAAAAAAAATGCCACATTTGCAGGATTGTAAAATATTGCTTATTCAACAAAGTTTTATTCATAGACCCAAAGCCATAAAGGATGATACAGTACTGTGACTAAAATTTAGGTTTTTTTTCTTTCTGTGTCTTTGATGGTGTGTTTTCTCTTGGCATCCTGCAGATGATGTTTAATGTGGTGTATCCCATGGCTCCAGACCATAGAAGACACGTCAGTATTAATTCGGCCCGCTGGCTTCCAGAGCCAGGCATGGGATTGGCTTACGGAACCAATAAAGGCGACCTGGTCATCTGCAGGCCAGTGTAAGTTAACACCCAGATAGAACATCTGGTCCACATGCATGCTCTGTATTTAGCAAATTTGAATTTCCTTATCACATCATAAAACTCAGTATTTTATGTGTTACTACATTTGCCAAATGATTTTATACATAGTAAATTACAGTATACTTATTACAGGAACAAAGTATTGTGCCTAAAGAAACAATGGCTCCAAAACCTGCCTTACTGTTAATTGTCTACAAAGGAAGCTGCCTGCTAAGGAAGCATCCTAACTGAAACACAATCTCATAAGTGACCAATTACATAAACTGTTAAAATTCAGTTATGAATCCTGTGTGCTTCGTGTGTTGCAGTTTGAGTTTGCATGTTGTTCTAGTATGAAAAAATATATATATATATATATATATATATTACTATATTTTAAAATGTAATTTATTCCTGTATTGTCATTACTCCAGTCGTCAATGATTCTTCAGAAAAAAATGTGAATATCCTAGCTTCCTGTTCCAGAAGCATTTCTTATTGGCATCAATGTTGAAAACTTAAGATTTTTGTGTATGCTGTGATACTCCACCCCACCCCCACCCCCACCCCCCAAATATAAAGTTCAAGTATGTACTTAAAATGGAAATATTTTGTAACATTATAAATGTATTTGAAACTTTTGATTTCTTTAGTGCATCATTTAGTGAACAGTGCTGTATTATTTATAGTGTTCCTGTAGCTCAATTGGTAGAGCACTACGCAATGTTGGGGGTTCGATTCCCTGGGAACACATGATATGTAAAAATTGATAGCCTGAATGCACTGTAAGTCGCTTTGGATAAAAGCGTCTGCTAAATGCATAAATTTAATATTTATAGTGACATACATCTCATTTAACATTTAACATGATGCCTTAAAATATTTTCTCTGCAGGCAGCTGTAAGGTTTTGCAACATAGCAAGTGATGATGATAGTTTGTGTATTTCTTCTATTTGGGGATGGTACCAGTAACTTTTTGGCCTTTAGCCCAGATACGTAACACCACCCAGCAAGATAAACAAAACAAGTGCCACCGTGAAGCACAGTAGCCATGGAAATAGCAGATAAAACCAAACATAGTTTATTAGCGCAATAAAAGCCGCATTTTTACAACCAGTAATTTCCATAAATGAGTTCCACAGCTTGTCAATATTGACTCTGTGAGTCAGACATGCCAAAGACTCAGAGAGCTGGTTTATTATCTGACTGTCAGCAGTTCATCTTCAACAATTGAATAGTCAAGCGAGATCCTGATCCCAGATCAGTGTCGGTTTTCAGATGCGTGGACTATATGAGGACTTTTGATAAACCGCCATGTTACCTGAAGCCGCCTTTCATTCGATTACCTTCTTCATTAGTGGCAGGAAACTCGGGTGTTCAACTGGAAAGACGCAATAATTGTTTTTTGACAAGGTTACAGGCTACATTACCTCTGCGCCCCATGACTTTTGCAGCTCATCGCTTTCAAAGAATTCTCCCCCAATCTGATGGGTTTATAATCAGATCACAGCCCACACGGACAGATGGAGTACGTCACAATAATTCCATTGCTTCTTTGCAATTCAGTTGTTCAATTTAGTAATTTGGTCCAGTCTGGGTGTATTATTGGTCTTAGACGCAAAATCCGAGATCTACACATGGCTCCCTTGAATCCTTGATTCTGATTGGCTGTTCTACAATCAGCTGTTTTTATACAGTATAATACTAAACTGTATAATCGACCATAATCGTCTCATTCAACGGATGCCCTGCATTGTTGTACAAGCTTCATGAATTGCATTGTTTTGCAGTTTCACGATAAATTATGATATTTAACGTCCAGTTGTTTGTTTATGGATTTGGTACTTAGCTGTGTAATAAGTGGGATAATGTACAATCAGCCAGTTATTATCGCAAAATGATTCCCTTCGGGGTGATAAATAACCTGACGTGAATCATACGTTGCCATTTACTTAGATGTGTAAACAAGATAATGAAATCTAAAATATCTGTTTTGTTGTCAGTGATTTCCGCAGTGATGGAGACAGTCCGTCAGATCTGAACTCGGAGTCTTTGTTTACCGTCAGCAGCAGCAGCAGCGGTGGCAGCAGCCGAACCCGCGGAGTGGAGCGCCCAGGGTCAGAAATGAGCAGAGTCATAGCTTGTCATAGTCATAGATCCAAAAATGCTCATCTGTGTTTCTTTCTCACAGCACCAGCAGGTCTGGCTGGCGATTTGACCGAGACATGGGTCTTATGAACGCTATTGGCCTGCAGCCGCGTCAGGCTGCCCCTTCTGTGACCTCACAGGGGACGCAGACGCCAGTGGTGCGACTGCAGAATGCAGAGACACAGACGGAGAGAGAAGCTAGCACCTTCCAGAACGCACACACATCCAGACACCGTAAGACCTTTGTATGAATGTAATTTGCATAAAAGTACATGAAGACACTTTTTTTTTTTTTTGAGACAAGAATATACAGTAAAAAAAAAAACTAGCTAAAAATGATCAGCCTTTTTTTTTTTTTTTTAAGTATGTGTAATAATTTGTATTTATATGTACGACGGCGTTTTAGTGGCACATTAAAAAATTAAGTTAAAATACTACGGGAATAAAGTCGAAATATTTTGAGAATAAAGTCGAAATTATGAGATTAAAGTCGTAATATTTAAAGAGTAAAGTCAAAATATCATGACTTAAATCTCGTAATTTTGACTTTTTCTAAATATTTTGACTTGATTCTTGTAGTATTTTGACTTTTTTCTCAAAATATCACAACTTTATAGCATGCAAAATATCCCTACATATTAAGCATTTTTTAGATTTTTTTAATATTGCACTAAAACGCCGTCGTTTATAAATGTATCATTATAACATGCAAAAATTTCCTTACGTAAGATCAAAAAGTAGTGAAATTTGTTGTTTTCTTTTGCACCAGATTTTTGCTTCAACCTTAATCAAACACTCCTGAACAGGCTAATCAAGGTCATTAGGGTTATTAGAAAGCTACAGCTATGCATTTTTAATAAAATAAAAGATTTTAAGGCATGGAAATACCTTTTTCACTTGATTTTCTCCTGTCAACATTTAGTGAATTAAATAATTTTGATTTTATTTGTTGAAATGACTTTTAACTGATTCAAATTAATATACTATACTTATGAGCCATTTTAGGAAAATTAATAACCACATAATCAGATTTCTTAAATTAATTTTATACTAGCAAAATCATTTTGAATATTCAATATACATTGCCTAGATGTAATGCACTCGTGCTAAAAAAAATACAAAACCTGTAGTGAAGTGTCTTGCTCAAGGCCACAGTGATTCTAACGGATATCTATAACGCTCCAGTTCATTTCTCTGTAACCATGTCAAGTAATATTGATTATGTCCTCTCACAGCTGCAAAATGTGTTACTTTTGCAGTGGTTCACACAGCCAGCACCAGCACTGAGAGGAACACACCCCCAGAGACGACACACACACTGTCGCACACACTAGTTCAGGCGTCGCTTACTGAGGGATCGCTGAACCGGACCAACTTGCCCACCACATATCAGGGTAACTGCTTTGTCTAACTCTTTCTCATCCTGTCTCTTCTTCCTTCATCGGACACAGGTAATGGAGTGAAATGTAATGAACTGATCTCTGTGAGATCTGTGTTGTGTCCTGCTGAGGGCTTTACACTGTTATTACTGTTTCAAGTGCTTTATCACCTGCTGTTAGCTGCTCTAATTAAATCTGCGCCCTTGTTTTCTCGATTTAATGGGACCCAGTGTGCACACATGGGAAGTTAATAGATAACTTCCTAAGACCTTGTTTTTGTGGTAGATTTTTTTTGTCATTAACCAAAAATTGTATTGTGTAGTTGACTGCATACCACACTTAAAATATAATTATTTTTGCTGGAATTTATGGTGATAGTACTTTGATAATGGTTCAGTAATCGTTTAAATTCATAGCGATAGTAGTTTGATAATGGCTTAAATTATAGTAGCTAGTAGTAGATTAATGTTTTAATTTATTTTCATTTTTTTTTTATGGCGGTATTTTTATTTGTGATTAAAGGGGTCATAGGATGTTGTTAAAAAAACAACATTTATTTTGTGTATTTGGTGTAATGAAATGTTTATGCGGTTTAATGTTTAAAAATCAGATTAGTTTCTACCTATTGTACATTATTGATTTTTACTAAGCTCATCGTTATGAAAAGTGAGGTGTGCTCTGATTGGCCAGCTATCCAGTTCGTTTTGATTGGTCGAATACCTCAAGCGTTTGATGTTATGTCCATTACCAAAGTGTGATAGGGTTGTGCAATTAATCAAAATTCCATCTTGATTTCTATTTCGGCCTCCAATGATATGAAAATATAATAGAGATAAAACAATTATTGCGCCTAATTCCGCCCACTTTCCAGCAGTGCGCTTTCACTCCTCCATAAAAGCTCATATTGACCAGTAAATCAGTAAAATCATGTAACGTGAATTTTCCAAAATGGGACGTGCTTGAGTTATTAAAGTTGATTCGATTTATGAATGTTTGTTAAAAGCACAAAAGAGAACTTGTGCTTTTCCACACGAGGCTTGCGCTCAGAGATGAAACTGAACACGTCCATATAAAGTCATCTTTTAGATTACTAAATGTTCAAATACATGCAGAAATGTCCAAATGTGCCGTTTGGTGATTATTCTTGTAAACGAAAATACATCTGTAACAGTAAATTGGATCCGTGCAGCTGGTTGTGTGAAAGCGGGTTATATTCCTGCTGCCATCTCTGGGCTTAATATTAATCAAACTACAACAGACAAAGACAGAATCTCTCACTGCTCATCACAAAAGGCCTTTTTAGCTTTAATAAGAAACATGTGAAGTTTAATTCTTACTGAAAAGACTGTGCTGTTTTATTTTATATTTGATTATTCCATTTCTATAGGCTGTTAAAAGAATGCTTTAAACTTGCATTAAATATTTTATTTTTGGGTTAGGGTTATATGGTCCACTAATAATCATGTGAAATAATCGTGATTACAATATTTACCAAAATAATCGTGATTATGATTTTGGTCATAATTGAGCATACCCTGTGATGCCGTGTCCCGGTGCGACGTGACAAAACCAGTAAAATCCATTACCAATGAGGCATTTGTAGCAACCAGTGGCGACATAATTACTGATTAGAATGACTCCCTTTACACGTTGTGTTGCATCACATTACGTAAAACTGCGTATTCACGAACCACTCATCACACTCCAAAGAGAAAGGAAAACTTGAATATTACCCCTTTAATACATTACTAATGATTGGTACGTCATCTCAAAATTATTTAAATAGCTTCACCTTACTTGAAACTTTTGAATTAAAATCTCAGTAAATAAATAATTTTTTCCTTTTTTCGCATTGCTTCCAACAAACTCATAAAAATCATATAAATAATGTAATGCAATCTTGCCCAGTAATGTTTGTGCATATATTTGCAGCAATATTACAAAAAAAAATCATGTTACGCTATAAAGGGCTGGACAGTAATTCAATATCAATATGTCAACATATAATTTTTTCAATAACATTGATTTTTAGACCCATTTCTGGTATTTCAAAATACATTACAGCATTTTGTCACTTGCTTTTTTATAGGAGTCAAAAGGATATAGGAATCAATACTTTTATTAGTGTTGTTCATATCAATATCGGAATTGTATCGCATTGAACGAAATGAAAAAACATATCGTGAGATAAATTTTGGCAATATCATCCAGCCCTAATGCAATAGCAACCACTGAAATGAGATCAGTCAGCAAAATTTTTGAATAAAATTCAGAAAACTTTTTATCCAGATCGGCTTGCATTGCATTCAAGGTATCAGTTCTTGTTTGCCCTGTGAATCAAACCTGTGGGGTTGCTTCTTAACAAAATCTGAATTTTTAACGCAGTTTGAATCTTTGTTTTGCTGTTATCTAAAATGGGTATTTCACTGGCCTTTGTTTCTTTTTAGCTGACTCAGCAGCCGAGCCCGCCACAGGAGAAGATGCTCTTTCTCGGATCCGCCGCCTAATGGCAGAGGGAGGAATGACGGCCGTAGTCCAGCGGGAACGCAGCACTACAATGGCTTCTATGGGTGGCTTTGGAAACAACATTGTTGTCAGCCATCGGATTCACCGTGGCTCACAGACCTCAGTCAGGACAACTCAGGTGGGAAACCCAACCTCGGAAATGCCTACTGGACATGGTATCTCGACTCTTTTTCACACTGAACCCTTGGTAGACACTCTAGAAGCTCCTGGCCCGTCTGGGTCCAGTGGTGCCCCATTTCCGTCACGGTTTACAACTCGTTCTGAGGTCGGGGGGGCATCTTCTATGGTTGAGACGGACGTGTTTGGTGATCGTCAAGCTGATGATGTTCAGCATCACCCATCCGTGAGCGGTTTGGACATGTCCAACCGTAGCAACAACAATAACAATGACCATAGCAACAGCTACAGTGAAAGCCGAAGCCGAGATTACCCTGATGACCTGTACGGCAGATAGTCTTAAGTCTGCTTTTCACAGAGACGAACATCTCAACTGGTCTGCATGGTGCTGGAGCATTTCGTGGTGGACCCTTTGTTACACACAGAGCATAGCATTTAGGGCGGAGCCACTGAACTTCCTGCATCAGTTCTGACTCCTCCCACTCTGGCCTTATTTGGGAATGAATGAGTGCCAAGTTTTTAATGGCATCTCCTTAACCGGGAGACACCAGCCTCACCTTTTTTGTCAAAACAACAGATTCTTGCTTTGGGGAAGCATCATTATTGCACTTGCGTGTTGCACTTAAGTTATAATTTTTCTTCCTTTCAAGGTTGAGTCTCAGACATTTCATCATTCCATGCGAGAAAAGGGCATCATACTTGAATCCTTCCCGTACTTCAGTACGGAATAACACGGTTGTATTTAAAGGGTTACTCTACCCCAAAATGAAAATGTTGTCATTAATTACTCACACTCATGTCATTCCAAACCTGTAAGACCTTACTTTTTTTGGTAAAGTATTCTCTTAGCTTCATAAAATGATGGTTGAACCTCTGTCACATGGATTATTTTACTGATCTCCTTGCCTACATTTCTGGGTGTTGATGGTCTTACTTACATGGCTGTCTTTGGGAGTGTCAGAGAGCCATCAGAATGCATCAAAAATCTCTTTAATTTGTGTTCTGAAGATAAACCGACGTCTTGCGGGATTGGAACTACATGAGGGTGAGTAATTAATGACTGACTTCTTTGGAATGGAGTAACCCTTTAACCACCCTTTCAAGCTCTTGGAAATATCATCAGCCAATAGAAGTGCCAGATGAGGCTGGAGGCGTGTCCTTATGATTCCTTTGGATCCCATGGGGTCTGTTGTCTTCAGGACATTTCGGTTTGAGGAACTGTAAAACAGTACAGGCTCTTCACATCTAAACACTAACTCACACAACATCCTCTAACGGTTTTTGTGTTTAAATTCAAAGATTATTCTTGACGTGATTGTTTTTTGTGCGCGATAATGTGACTTTCAGTGGTCAAGTCATTCTGTTGATCAATATCTAGAACAATGTCTGCTTTGAAGTTCTCAGACTGGAAAAACTCGTCTGCGTGAGCGTGTGTCCTACTAAACTTCCAGTTGGCGAATTTTATGATGGTTTTAATTTGAATTTATTTATCTGTTTGAAAACTACTCTTCTAAAAGCATGTCATCTGTAATTGTCTGTCGGATAAAAAGCAGTTCGGGAACCCTCAAGGTAGTTCAGAGCTCTCATATCTGCATGTATGTCCAGTTCCAGAGCTTTTATACAAGGAGGCGGGCTGAATCTGAATGTGTAAGGCGGGGCTTAAGCAAATTAACATATAGGCTGTAGAACGCACATGCGCATGTGAAATTTTGGTACGCTGAGCAGTTTTTATTGGGCTTTTATACATTTGTGACCATTAACTTGTGTGTAGGAGTCAGTTCACGTTTATTGTTGCAACCCTCGCAATTTAAAACAATGCATTTTTACTAATCCTACTGATATAATTTCCTAAAAAATACATTAATACTCAGAAATGAAATGTAAGATGGTTAAAATCATTGTGCTACATCATTTCCACGCTTTAAATGCAACACTTTTTTCACGCGGTTTAGCCAATTTGCCATTAATTAACCTCAAATTAGCTAATTGGCTGATGGTTTCATTCCATTCTACCAATCACAACAAGCCGCTTATGATTGCAATTGATTGCACTTAAGCGCCCTTTTCTTCTGCACTGAGAACAGCATTACAGACGATAAACCAGAGGTATATCTATCCTAGTTCTGGATTATGATAATCACTCTTGAATAAGACGTAATGGAGTATATCTTGGGCACTGGACACTTAAGAGAGAGATGGCCTGATACGCGCGCTGCACACTGCTGAGAGTCACAGACGACGGACACTGTCTGTATGTGTGGACATGTGGATGTGTATGTCTGTGAGTGTCCTCCACTGAACCTAGAGAGTTTTATTATAAATAAATGTAGCATTATAAATGTAGAGATGATAAATCGAGGAAAAAAATGTATCCATATTTCGGGAAGGTTTTCTTTTTTTTTTTTTTATATGACGTTTGCCTTGTGAGCTCTGTTGTGCTTGTTTAGATTCTCGTGTACGATTGGTGAACACTAGCGATTTGAGTTGTCAATGCATTTGCATATGCACAGGCCTTTCATCAATAAGCATTTATAAAAAAAATATCTCCCTCTGCTTTTGTGTAAATTATTTTATTTTAGCTGCTTGGCTTGAATTTGTAATTTTTTTTTTTTTTTTTTTTTTTTTTTGTAAAAAAAACAAAACAAAACAAAAAATGGTCTCCAATAGGAATGGTTTGTGTTTTTGGTTGTAAGATTCTTTGGATTTTGGTCTCATCACAAAAAGTGGCAGCTGAGGAACCTCTCGGAAACCACATAACCCTTTGGTCTTTTTCCACGAGTTCAGTGCCTTGGGGAATCTTCTCCTTACTGAACCACAAAAGCTGTTCTGGTGTGCGTCAAAGCCAGAATAGGTTCTTCATAAGCCTTTTGACTGTTGAGTGTTTCAGTTATTAGTAGAAATATTGGTAAATCTGAAGTCTGGTTCTGTTGGCTGTCATTTCGATTATTTATTTTACCCTTTGTGTGAATGACAAATGCAATCCTGATTCAAAAAAATGCTTCTATTATAATAGAGAAGGACCTTTTTACGTTCTACTCCAAGGACAAACCTTTTCCTGATTTTACTCATTTCTGACCATATGCACAGATAATTTTTATGAAGTTGTTTCATGCAGGGCTTGTTTTAGACTTTTTGGCCTCCTGACAATTCATTTGTGCTAACAAGAATAGCTGACGGTGACCGAAAGTGTGATATTTTAAAACTGTTATTGTGTTCTTGTTGGATGTGTGGTTATGTATATGCTCTCACTGCTGGATCGGTAACCCTAGCTGAAATCATGATGGTGAAAAAGATCAGAATTCAACTTCCTTTTCTGACCAGACTAGAGGGATGTGTTGTTATGGCTTACCATAAATGTGTAGTTGGTTCTTTATTTAGTGAAAATGAGGATTAGGTGTTGTAAAAGAATTTTGTAGGACACCAAAGATCCTGTGGTAATGAGGATTATGAGAGTTTCAATAAAATGGGAATATGGAAATTCAGATGTTTTTGATATTTATTTTTCTTCATTACAATTAGTTGTGGGTTCGTTATCGGCGTTAACGTGCTGCGTTAACGCAAGACTTATCGGGCGATTAAAAAAAATATCGCCGTTAATCTATTCTCAAAGTTGGGTTGGGAGCTGGGTCTATATACTAAGCAAGCTATGATGACTTTGACCTTGATATTTTATATAACCGACTGGCTGAGGCCAGCCTAAAAAGATGCTCAGGACAGTTGACGGGCCACTGCTGCGCATCGTCACAAAAGCTTATCTTTAACACATGTTTTTACGCCTTATTGCTTGTCGATTTAAACATTAAAGCATCCAAACACAAGACGCGGAAAAGCTGAATGGAGTAGCTGGTTACTTGCGCAATGTGTTCGGTGCGCCCTGCGCATGAGATAGAGAGGGGGGATGGGGCGCGTATCACAGACAGCGACACTGAACCGAGCTCTCTTCTGAGAAAGAGAAAGGCATATCAAAGCACTTGATCATCGAATTTGCTTATTTTTGCTCTTGTGCCGACAAATACATACAAAATATGTCAAAATATCCACCTTGGAAATTATGCTTAAAAACTGTCAGTTATTTCTTAAATGAAAGTAAACAGTTGAGGAAAAAAATGGGATGTGTATTATATTGGATGCGTTCATCGTCTTAAAGTGACCGCGCCTAATTTAGCTACTTTAGCTACATTACTGCAGTAATGTTAATCCAAGAAAATGAAAGAAAATCACTCACTGCTCTTGACTGAATTACTTTGTAGTTTTAACATTCAAACCAAAAATTATTCAGACACCAGGTATAATTTTTGATATATATATATATATATAGCAAAACTGTAATAACGTGAGAAATGTTGAAGGTGTCTGAATAAATGTAGGTTTGATTGTATATTTCATTTTTACATTGAAGACTACCCAGTGCTATTTTACATTTAATTATTTGGTTTCTGTACCTTGACACCTACAAACTTGAAAAAAACTTAAACATTGGTGTGAAACAGGCATAATTTTGTTTGCACCTTGTGCAATGTGGAATTAGTTTACAGCTTTTTCAAGCACTTTGTGATGCATTTTGGAAACCGGAGATGAGCCCCTTTTCTAATGCACCACCTAGCTTGATAAACCCTTTCTCAAAGACTTACTGTTTGTCAATTTTATTTGGGTAACACACATATTCCGAATGCCTTTGGCAGAATTCGAATGAGCCATTTTAATCTAGATTAATCTAATTAATTCAAGATCACAGTGAGATTAATCTATATTAAAAAAATTAATCTATGCCCACCACTAATTACAATACAATGCATTTCATGAAACTATCCGGGGCCATATTTTTGCATAATATCAGTTAAGAAAAGATGCTTTAAGTATTTTATTTTATTTTATATTAATTTTATTACTTTAAATGTATCCAGTAAAAATACTGTACTACAGCAATGACATACATGACAGAGAATTGTGGGAATTATAAAAAAAAGATAAAAATACTAAGACTAATCATTGCAATGACTATTTTCCTAAAGTTATATTTTTAATATTTAACCTATTTTTTTTCTTTTTTTATTTCCTTTTTTGTCAATTTTCATGACACTTTTTTTTTTATGAAAATTATAAAACAATAAAAACCAACAAGCAAACATCTTAATAAAATATGGTCTTAAAAATGAGGAAAATGTGCTTGTCTTAAAATAATTGTCAGTATGTATAATTTAAGTTTCTTTTAATTATATTATACATTACAATGTTTTCATAACCCCCACCACCACCTCAATTTACCATTGTAACATCTGTAATTTTTGTAGTATGTGTGATATTTAAAATATTTAAATAGAATCATAATAAAATGTAAAAGATGTGCTTCTGTGGAGCTTCGTTGCAAGTCAGGTAATTAGATTACATCCCTTATGTAACTGCTGCCTTCCTCTTTAGATGACTGAAGCTGCATTAAGCATACATGCTTTAAAAAAGCAACACGAAACTATGAAGAATTCAGCAGTAAAATGATCGTTCCACACTACTTTGATCATCTTCTAGTAGAATTAGTGTATTGATACAGCTTAAAGCGATTGGATGCCTGGTTCTGTATTTGGAAGGTGAGGATGGGTGTTACTGTCTGAGGAATTTAAAGTCCTCCCAGTCATTCTCTCATTCAGACGGAGCAGGAGATCATGGAGACTGGAGATGTCATTTTCACAAGGGACTTTGAGTGGTTAGTTTTTAACGGTAAGTTTGCTGATTAGATCATGTTAGGGTCATAACTTGTTTTGTGAAATGTATTTCTTCATTTTCTATGTGCAACCAATTAGAGATGTGTATTTTAGCATTTAAAGTGTACTATATACTTTTTATAGAGTTGTTTGCTCATACGTCAAGTTAAACACCCCTTTACATTTAGATTTATGATAAATTTCCGTTTACTTGTCGCAGGCTCCTCCACAAGTTCCTCCATCATGCTCAACAGTAGCTTGCACAGTCCCTTGCCCGAGGAATTGTGCTTGGTATCGGGAAGACCACAGCGTGCATTCGGGACTGTAGGGGTGGTCGTCATAATAATTATCACTAGCTGCATCAGCCTGCTAACAGTCCTGGGCAACGTCCTGGTTCTGCTTTCAATCAAAGTCAACCGCAATCTCCAAACCATCAACAACTACTTCCTTTTTAGTCTAGCTTGTTCGGACCTTATCGTTGGTGTTTTCTCCATGAATCTCTACACTGTGTATGCCGTAAAGGGATATTGGCCTTTGGGACCGCAGATGTGTGACTTGTGGTTGGTTGTGGATTACGTCGTGAGTAACGCGTCTGTGATGAACCTCCTACTGATCTGTTTTGACCGGTACTTCTGCGTGACCCGGCCTCTGAGTTACCCAACCAAACGTACTGCAAGATGGGCTGGGGTGATGATTGCCGCAGCTTGGTTACAGTCTCTGCTTCTCTGGGCTCCAGCTATCCTGCTTTGGCAGACTGGGCAGGACAAGAGCAAGGTCCCAGAGGGACAATGTTACATCCTGCTCCTTGCGAACCCTGCTGTAACCCTGGCAACCACTATCCCAGCATTCTACATTCCTGTTGTAATAATGACGGTACTGTACACGAAAATATCCCTGGCCAGTCAGAGACGGGTTCATAAGTTGAAGCCTGAATCCGCAAACCTGCTTGATCCGTCTAAGACAAGTGGAGTATCGTCAACCGCAAACCCTGACCTAGTGAATGACATTAAACCAGATGACCCATGCACATTTAAACCTGATTCAAAGCTCGTTAGAATGAAACGGCTCTTTTCTGTAGAGTTCAGCAGGACGGATGACTCCTTGGATTCCAGTCCTGATGCCTCTATGGAAGAGCGAGGGCTGGATGCAGAAACCTCAAGACCAAAGAACTCGACAGCCTGTGTGGAAACTAGTAGGACAAGGCAACCTCACTGTTTTCAAAACCATACTGCCATTCAGGTTCAAGGTAAAACGTCCAAGGTTGTTTTCAAAAATGCCAAGGCTCTGAGAGAGAGGAAGGTGACGAAGACCGTCCTTGCTGTTCTTCTTGCCTTCATTGTTACTTGGACTCCTTATAGCGTTATGGTTCTGATTGGTACCTTCTGCCGTTGGTGTGTCCCTGAAATTCTGTGGATGGTGGGTTACTTTATGTGCTACGTCAACAGCACGGTAAATCCAGTGTGCTATGCACTGTGTAATGCCACATTCAAAAGAACCTTTAAACGACTGTTGATGTGCAAGTTCAGAAATCTGACATTAAAATGAGTCGTATTTCAGTCTCTTATCAATGACTCCTGGCCAACCAATGAGGTACCTGATTCGCTCAGATGTTTTGTGACAGTGAAGCTGTTTTACTAGATCCAAAAGTAAAAACGTGGAGTTGGTTTAGGTTACTGGTCTTTATAATTTTTTTGATAATGTATGCATTACGTGAACGATTTTGACGTATCATAGTTGTTTGCAAATGCATTCTTACGCTAAAAGTTTGTGTAAATCAATGCAGTAGTTTAGAGAAGACCCTGATTCTTATTTTTTTGTGCATAATGCTGGTTTACCAGAGCCAAAAGTGTAAATAAAGTGAAGTATTTAGTTGCTCATATTGCACGCATTAAATGTATCGCAAAGTCATTAAGTTGATACTTATTTTTTGAGTGCGTCTTAAGTGGTTTACTAAAGTGAGAAGTAAAAATAAACATGTTTGTTGAGTTATTTGTTATTCACCATGTCGCTATAATTGCATTTGTTCTACGAATTGTATCAGAACGTTTTTTTTGTTGTTTTTGTTACAGTTTAAGACCGTTGCTCTTTGTGCAAATTGGTAAAAACCAAACAAAATTGCATTGTGATCTAGTTTTACAAGTAAAAATATACCTGTTATTTTACGTTTATAACATTACAAAAATTGCTAATTTACAACTATATTGACGTCATTAAAGTAATTTTTCCAAGTTTGTACATCTTGAACAATAAATGTGTAAACGTTGTTTTAAAAAAAAAGCACCAGAACGTATTATTGAAAATACACTTTCATTTATTCACAACCTTTAGAAGTAATCAGTTAGTGGTGTAAATTTGATTGTACATCCATCAAATCTAAAAACATAAACATTTATAAACATAGATACTTTATATAGGCCATTACTTTCAGGAGCGACGTTCATTTAAGCATTCAGCTTACATGTTATAACGTACAGAAATATTTTTCATTCGGTTTGTTGTAATTTACAAATGCTTTAGGGGCATAATTAGGCTCTCGCCAGTTTTTCTCTTTAGTAAAGACAATTTGTTAGACAACAGGTTTGCTGTGGCCAGTTTTATACATGCAAAGTCAATTACAATTAAAAATTCGCTACAGAGATCAAATTACGACAGCATAGACACGTACATTTACTAATTACAAAACAAAGAAAGTGGAAATAAAAACAACAGGTAGGGTTACAGTTTTTTTTTCCTCAGCATTCACCTTTTGGAGGATTTGGGAGTGTCACACAGGAATGTACCACTGAGTGGGAAATGGGGTTGTTGGGGTGGTCTTCAAGTTAGTTTTCCTTTCCTTTTCCTTTCTTCTTTTCACCTCCCTTGGGTTTGGGGGTCTTTGGGGTGCAAGGTTTGGACACTTTAATGGTGGCCTGGCATTCAGCGTTGAACAGTGCCTTCTTCAATGTCCCAGACCTGCTTCTGGTTCCTGTAGTAGTGTCACATTCAGCCCAGCGACCAAACTTGTACTTGCAGTCAGCTAAAAAAAAACAAGACAAAGCTCTACTGAATGGCCTGTCTAAATGTATTTTAATTTGATTCACATCCAGACATGCATTCAGTGTATTCATACACAGTAAATCTCCTTACCACCGAAGTCTTTCTTCCAGTTGCATGGGACTTTGCACTTGGTTTTCTTTGTCTGTTCGTTGCAGGTCGCCTCCCGAATGCCGGCGCCACAGTCGCCGCTGTTGGGCACACATTTCCCATACTGCCATTCACTGCACTCAGCATCTGCTTTGGGCTCTTTGCCCTTTTCTGTCGCGAAATAGAGAGTGATTATTAATGATATCGCACAAAAGGAATGTGCATTGCACCATTTGAAGTCATTTTGTAAAAAAATAAGAACCTTTTTTCTTCATACTGGCTTCCACGGTGATCATCAACACCACCAGCAGCACAAGTGCTATAGAAAATAAACTCCGCATTCTGGGAAAAAAATAAGTACAGCTGATATTAATTTCAGTTTAACTATGTAGATGCACAAGCAGATATAAAACTACGTGATTTCATTATTATTTATGTACTATTAATGAATATTTTGAATTAGCCTGTGCTTTTGTCATTTTTGTTAGTTTTTTTATTTGCTAATATTTTAATTTGAATCTTTCTGTTTAGCTTTCTTTTTTAAGTTCTAATGGTAATAATTTTATCTTGTTTCAGTTAGCTGTCAGGGCGGCATTTCTAATATTCATTTGGGCTATGATCTTAAAAGTCCAAGTTTTCAATCTTATAATATTTCGGTTTTAATTCAGTTATAAAAATTTTTAAAACATATGTTTTGGTTCGTTACAACACTGCAGGTGTCCAACCATCCAACCAGGTGTCCATAACAACAACCAGCATCACATCTGTTTGTGATTTTGCTCTTATATGCTATATGAATGGAATACCCTATTTTATATACACACACCAACATAAATACATATTATGTTGTATTTATGCTACTCAAAAACATTCATATTTGATAATTAATTTTTTTATTTTTGTCCCTTTGTTGTTTTCTGGGCTGGTTAATTAATTATTTTTTCAACCTGATTAATAATGGTTTAGTGGAATTAGTCGGTTTAAAAGGTCCTCCAAAACAGACAAAATCAGATAATAACACATCAGCTATTAATGTGTTCTCTGTAGCGTCTGAATTAAAGACACTGTGTACACAATGCCTAGCAGCTCGCTGTGTGACTCCATAAAAGAGCCTCTCTATATTTTCCTCTTCCTCGAAAAAGAAAAAAGCACGCAGCACTTCTCCTTTTCATTCTTTTCCTGCCTCCATTAAACCAGGCTCCTTTCACTCCATTCTTCAGTCACTCATAAATGTGAAGGGCTCCTCGGGGTCGGACTTTTTGTGCGAGGAGAAACAGCGGTCAGCAGGGGTCCACCGCCTCCCCTCCTCAGCCTCCGCGGGGAAAAAGGCCAAGTACTCAAAGACCTTCAGCTGGGCCTTAGAGGAGCCTGATTCACTGGCTCCGAACAAAGCAGGATCTCGCCCGTTTTGCTTCCCTCTCTCAAAGGGCCCGAACACAGATCCCATGCTGTGTCTTGAGGAGGAGGGGAGGGCCCTCCGCTCGACTCCTTTGAATGTAGGCCTATTTGCATTGGAGGACAAAACCCGCTCTGTTGATGCAAGAGGGGATGTGGGATGCTGCCTTTGATAAATGCAGAACTGGACATTTTGAAAACTTCCTGCAGGAGCACAAAGTTCACCGACACCCCAAGCGCAATCTGGAGCTTGGCGTTCCGTCGGAAGTGAATCTCAAGGCCTGATGGTTCTGATCTGGAGAAGTGGGTCAGCAGTTGCTGGCAGCTGCTCTTCTTTGGCACTTCACAGCGCATCATTATCCCTGACAGCGTTAAAGCGCCCTGGCACGCCAAAACACAAACTCCACGACTCTATAACAGCATGAATGCTACTATTTAAAGCGACATGCGCCATTAAACCAAACATAATAAACTACTTAACGATAGTGTCGCCGTCTAATTAAACCTAATATTGACGCTATCATTTTAAACTCAATATAATATTCGTATATTAAATGCAACATTAAATAGTCGTAAAATCGTGCTTTAAGTGAAACGCGTATTGACGTTAACAATCGCGTTTGTATTATGACACACTGCGTGCGTCCGCCTCCTTTCATATATCATGTCATATATACGTATCTCAGCATAAATACGCCCCAACGTTATTATTATGGATATAAATGCATTCTATTATCGCGCTGAAACGCAGATCAAATTGATAATATCAGCATATCCAAATAAATCCGGTTAATCGCAGATATTTGCATTATTTATCTCCCACTAGCAGGCTATTATTCAAACGCGCAGCGTCGTCAAACACATCGACTGCAGTATAATAATAGGAGTTGTTGGGTTATGATGATGATGATGATGATGTACTTGCCTTATTGCTGTGAATATGATGCTGTGTTGTGAGCGTGTGTCTGTGTTCAGCTCTCTCTATGATCTCTGCTGCTCTTTGTGTTTCTCCGAACTAGTTTGAGCTGGTCGCATAGCTGTGCACTTACACTCTCTCTCTCTCTCTCTCTCTCTCTCTCTCTCTCTCTCTCTCTCTCTCTCTCTCTCTCTCTCTCCACGTGATCTATCTATCTATCTATCTATCTATCTATCTATCTATCTATCTATATTTATAGAGATGTTTGCTGGTAAAAAAAAAAGAAAGAAAGAAATATACTATAATGTAATGACATTTTTGCAATTAGAGTTACATCAAATTAAATAAATGATCAAAATTATGATTATGGAAAGACATTTATCTTGTTTAATTGATACATTTATTTTAATTTATTTACTTTTGCATTTATTTCTTACATCTGCCACCTTCACATGATTGCTGGAAATAATAATTTTTTTTATAATTATTTCTTGTTAATTGATTTATTTTGCAACTATAAATAAATGAAACAAATAAATAAACCAAATTATAATAATGCAAAATTATGATTATAAGACATTTCTCTTGTTCAGTAATTATTTTTAAACTGTCCTCATTTGTAAGTCACTTTGGATAAAAGCATCTGCTAAATGACAGATATAAAACATTTTACAGGCTTATTGGTAAATAAATAAATCATGTATTTATTACATAATAATGGATGCATAAAACAAATAAATATACAAAATTATGATAAAGCAGGATATTGACAATATTGAAAAAGAAAAAATTCCTATATCTGTCACCTTTGATTTATACCAATAGAAACCAACAGAAAACATTACCGTCTACAGCTCGGTGCTTGGTTCTAAATAAATGCGACTTATATATGTTTTTTTTCCTCATCATGACGTATTTTTGGACTGATGCGACTTATACTCAGGTGCGACTTATAGTCCGAAAAATACGGTACATAATCCATAATCTGATTCTCTGTTCAGATGAATTTGTGTGAAAAGTTTTTTTGACTTAACATTCTATCTACCAAATTTAAAATAAGCTGAGGTTAAGCTGAGGTTAAACTAATTTTAAAAAACATTTACGTGCTTTCCCTATTCTCCAGGAGCTAGAGCAGGAGAGAGAAAACTATAGGCTTATCTCCGAAATGATAGATGACTCACAATTGTCAACACATCCATCATAGCCGGTAACTCATTCAGACATAAAGACCTCCTAGGAAGAGGCAGAGTTCAACATTACACACAGTTTACCAAGCCGTTGCTGCGCAATAAGAGAAAAATAATGATGACGACGTATGCATTCACCACTTACTACATCACTGATCTCAGTCAATTCAACCTTATAATCAAAGTAGATATTCCAATAACAAATACTTGTTTTTTAAAGTCTTTATTTCTTTTCTCCCAAGTAGACAGTAACAATCCAACCCCGAGAACAAATATATGACTCCTCCTCTAACAAAAGTCTTATCTACTCTTATAAATAAAGCATTATCTAAGTTTATATCACATACAAATGAAAGACCTTTATATCAGAACATACTGTTTACACATTTTTAAAATGTTTGACGGATTATATACACGTATCATCTATTTGGAATTGCATAGCAACTCATACAAAGCACTGACAAAATACATATTCTATCATAATGACAGCTCACCACAAACACACTATGGCAACTTGTAAAAAAAAAAAAAAAAGACCAGTTTTCTGTCTCGTTTATTATTCGAGCATTTAGTCAATTGTACAAGTAACATAAAGTGACCTGGTTGAATATACAAGAATTGAAACCGCAGACGATGATATAAATATATGTAAATAAATGGGTAAGTCTGTTACCCAGCCATTTGTCACTGAAAATGTGATATCTCATCTAAAAACATCTAAAACGTGTACTTAACATGCTCGATTTGGCCGGAAACCAAAACCAACAGGTTCGCATTGCTGCATGACTTCTGTAATTCTGTAAAGAACCTTAAATTTTCATTTTAAAAGCAGTCAGTGCAAGCAATCTATGCTAAGAGATATGAACACATCCCTGAAGGAAACTTCATTTATTTAGGCAAAAATGTATGGTCATAGGCAAATCTACTAACTAAGAAATGATTACCGTTTATAATATATTTTGAATAGAGAACTGGTTTAATGCTAAGGTTGTAATTAATGGAATGTTTTTATGAAATTCAAGCATTTACCACAAAGAGAGAAACTGGCCGTAAGCAACAGCTGAGGAAGCATTCTTAAACGCAGGAGGCTATGAAAACAACGTCTATCTCCAATCAGAACAAACACGTGAATTGGAAGCCAAGCTAAAGGAAGCCTCTATGGTTACATCAAATCTGTAAAACTATTAGATATGCAATCTAGAATTCAAACATTAATATTACATAATCAGAAGCAGCAAAAACCTCTCCTGTTAATCTCTCATGAGGTTTGTCTGGTTTTCTTTATAGTAGTTATAGTAAAAGCCACTTTCATACGTGGTATTTCAGCCCTGAAATATCCAACGTTTTGCACATTGGGTCGTAAGGAGCGGAGCCCTGAAAGCTGGACGTGACGTAGCAAACTCATGCATTCTGAAACATGACACAAACACTGTCTTTTTGGCATTACAATCAATACAGAGAGCAACAAACTAATTTCCGCACCCATGCTGCCTCATAGCATCACTAACGTGTGGCCGCACCAGATAAACCGGCCACGGGAGAGAGCAGATAAGACTCGGATGGAAAGGATGGATGCGGAGGCCGGTCACACAGCCGTCTCATGGTCCTCCCTCTGGATCATCTGGTGGTGTTGTCGGTTTTCCAAGTAAGCGGCCAACTCCACGTCTCGAGCTCTTTCGGCATATATCTTTGAAGTTTCACCCTGCAGAATGAGGGTGACATTTTTTTTAATCAATTAATTTGAATTTTTTTTTTTTTTTTTTTTACTTTTTAGTGGCATGAATAAATAAATAAAATATATAATATAACAATATAATATAAAACAGAATACTTTTTTTGCAATTATAGACAAATAAAAAAAAAAACTATATATATATATATATATTTTTTTTTTTTTTTTGCCACCTTTTATTTAAAGTATGCTATAAATAAATAAATAAATAAGATATATTATAATAAAATGAAATTTGTATAATTATAGATAAAATAAAATAATGATAATGTAAGATATGGGACTTATTTAATTCATTCCTTTTTTTCTTGTTTTTTTTCCACCTTTTTATTTTAACACATGCTTAGTTGTATAAATAAAAATAAATAGCTTAAACACACGTAATTGTAATATATAATTAAAATAATAATACATGTTTAACAAAATAAAAATAAAAGCTTATTTGAATATTACGGGATCTGTGAGATCACGTTGTCAAAATACATTAGCATATGACCTCCAGAGCAACACGGCAGCGAATAGTTATACATCATAGCATCATAAGCCCCGCCCACTGGCGTTCTGTCATTTATCGGTATTCATTGGACAAGGGCTTCGCGTCGCGTCAAAAAACAAACAGAACACATTATAATCATTTATACTGTCTCCAGTATTCTTCACGTACTGCTGACATCAGAGCAAATGGAAGAAAAATGGACGTTCGCTTAGACACATCCCGCTCGTTTCCATCTGTAAAGATTTCAAAAGATCCTCAGCATCAGAAACAAGTGTCTGATTTATTTGAATGATGTCCCGGATCATGTTGGAGGATTCTATGTTTATTCGGGGCATCTGACTGCTGATTGTTTTGTAAACGAGGCACAGTTTAACGGAGAGCCCGAGAAACTTTTACTGTGGAGATAATGATAAGTGTTTAAATATCCTCCAAGGAAAGGTCCATGTGAATGTTCCCACCTGTAGATCTGTCTTCATGAGGGATGCTCCGGCCTCCACCAGGTAATAGCAGATTGTTCTCTGGCACAACGCAGCTGCCTTATGCAGGGCCGTCTCCCCTCTAAATAAAAAACAGAGAAACACCTCCTAACCGTGAATGCCAATCAAATCTAGCTCCTATATCCCTTTTACCACAAATTAAATGGAGTACAAGATGCCGGAGTGGCTCCAGCACTACTTACGTTGATTTCTCGGTCACATCAAGGATGCAAGCCGGAGCTGTTCACCAAAAACAGTGAAAGATAATTAAAAAATTGCACGCTGAAAGTCAAAAATACAATAAATGAAGTCCAACCAACTCACCGTTATCAATGATATACTTCACAATCTCTTTACTGCCTAAAACCACTGCATGATGGAGGAGGGTGCAGCCAAAACGGTCCTGGACCAACAGGTTTGCCCCGCCTTCATGCATCTGAACCAGCTGAGAACATGAACGACCAGAGAACAGGCCTGTGACGTCTGGTAATGCTAATTATTATATATAAGAGGTTATTTTATGAATACCTTTTCGAGGTTGCCAGACTTTACGGCATCTAAGAGCAAACCGATTGATTCTGAAAGACATCACAAAGACAAATATGAGTGTTTTAATTGTACAAAATGGCTCTAGGAAAGGATAGAAAATGATTGAATATGTGATAATATATTTTGTTAAATTATATTTGATAAAAGACTAATACTAGTAATAATTGTATATTTATAAGAGTTTATTTTATTCATTTTTTTTTCAAATAAATACATTAATACAATTATATATCATATCTAAATATACTGGAAAGTCAATCTGGAAATGGAAAAATATGAGCACTTTTTTTGTACTAAATTGGTATATTTCGTAATAAATTTTAAAGTCTTATATTTACAATAATAATATAAAAAGTGTTTATTGTATTATATATATATATATATATATATATATATATATATATATATATATATATATATATATATATATATACAGTAAACTATTTTATTATTATTATTATTATTAAAATATGTCAATTGTGTGTACCTTGATCGCTGTCATTCAAATTTTTACTTTAATTGTTATGCTAACATATTTAGTATATAATTTTTTTTTCAAATAAATACATTAATACAATTATATATCATATCTAAATATACTGCAAAAGTTAATCTGGAAATGGAAAAATATGAGCACTTTTTTTGTACTAAATTGGTATATTTCGTAATAAATTTTAAAGTCTTATATTTACAATAATAATATAATAAGTGTTTATTGTATTATATATATATATATATATATATATATATATATATATATATACACAGTACACTAAACTATATATTACAGTAAACTATTTTATTATTATTATTATTAAAATATGTAAATTGTGTGTACCTTGATCGCTGTCATTCCAGCCCGAATCTAACCTGTGAAATTAAAATGAAATATTAATACGGCTATTCATAATCAAAGCCAACTACATTTGTCTGTCTCACCAGCGATGATTATTAAATACTGTATGTACCTGGGCACATTCACTGAGTCCCCATCGAGTGTGTTTGAACGATTCACATTCATCATTTTTGCTCCCCTCCTTGATGAAAGACATTGGGCAAAGACAAGCTTATGTAAGATATCCATTCGAAATGGATATCTCCTGCCCCTCTCACAAACAAAAAAGATGACATGGTGCAATGGTATATTTCAAAGTAGCATGGTATTATTGTGCCAGTGTAGTGCACTTCTGTAGCAGATGGGCATTACAGAGCCCTAGTTATGCACACGGAATTATGGGGTGGATAACTTTGTTAGCTTAGTAATGATGTTTGCTATAAAAAGACATAGCAGTGTTGTCATGGAAACGTCTGAATTAGACCACGAAGCGCTCAGTTCGAGATGTACCTGCACAAGCCTGGCTTTGTGGGAGTCTCTGGATCGCTAGTTTGCTTGCGTATGTCGCTATCCATGCTCGCGCTTTCCGTTTGGCCTTCAGCATGCGTCTGGTGAACCCTGCGAGAGCATGATGGGATGGACGGACAACAGAGAGGAGGATGTGTTTACGTGCTGTGAAGGGCGGGAAACTCGTTGTTTGTGAGATGTGTATAATTTACTGTAACAGAGCAACTGCTACAATGAGGTCTGACAGATGGGATGTGTTTTTTCAGCGATCCGCTGTGGGTCAGGCAGGGGGAGGGGAATGTAAACACAGATCAATGAGATTTTAATAGCAGGGGCCTTTATGAGGGACTGTCCTGTCCTGGATGGACTCACATGTGAACAGCACGCAGATTTGAGCTCGCTCACACGAGACTTTTGCACAAAAATGGCGCTGTCTCCCCATCAGATGTGCACGCAAATACACATAGTAAAAGACTTCCCCTGAGAGAATAGACTAGAGCTGAAGAGCCTTTTTTTTTCAAACCGGAAGGAACACATTTCGTTTCAATCTAGTGTTTACTGCACACACACAAACTTCTCTAGATATGTATTTATTTGTATTTATAGGTATATATGTATTTATAATGTAATATTATAGTAATATACATAATAAAATTAATTTAACAATTTAAAATATATGTACGTACATATATATATATATATATATATATATATATATATATATATATATATATTCTAAAATAGATATAATAAAACATTTTGATAATTAAATGATTTAATAGTAGTGTATTTTTAAATATAAATATGTTTTGTTATTATTTTTAGAATAAAAATTTGCATATAAAATATGTACATAATATAAATTAGATACAATAAAATATATTTTAATATTTAAATCGTTAAAATATTTTCATTTCACATAATTATTTATTTATACATTTATAATAGTTTATTGTATTAATAGTAACATAAAAGATACATATATAATGGCAGTTCAAATTTTTACTGTAATTGTTATGCTAACATATTTAGTACATAAAATACTTAGTATAAACTATATTTTGATATATAATAATATATTTTTATATTTAAATAATGTAATTTATAATTATAAAAGTTTGTTGTTTTAATATTAAGTTTATTTCTAATAAATATTATAAATGTATATTAAGATAATTTTTTTGATAAAAAAAATATTAATTTTTTTTTTTCTTTTTTTTTCTAATGGTTTCAGACATTTAAACCACATTATATTACTGTATATTATTTTTTGGGACTTCCTAGACTTACAAAAAAGTACTGTGACAGGACTACTGTAATGGCATGAGATGGTAATATCATGATATTGGGAAATTAGCATATTCATATAGCATGCTTTTAACATATTTCAAGTCCAAAAAACAACATCATAATATTACCATGGTACTTTCAGGTTCTTTTTAGTAAGTGCATCAGTTCCCATCAGTTGTGCATAATAAAGAAAATTATAATTCTCATGGATTCAAGCTAAACTTAAATCTGTTTTGGCAAAATCAACAAGAAATTTTAAATACAATTTTTTTTAGTTCCTTATTGAGGATTTTTTGCACTTTTGCTGTTTTTCCGGGGATATTTTCAGAAATTTAAATGCCTACACACATAACTCTGCTAGTCGACGGTGTTTAAATCATCTGCCAGAGTAAAAAGCGACGTAACATTTAACCACAGTTTAACCTCAGATTTTGTCATCTGAAGTGACTCGTTTCAATCTACCTGCACAGTGGAGAAGGTCCGGCAGAGCAGGCAGGAAAAGCAAACTGGTCTGTGCTATTGGAACATCCCCCAACACTTTCCATCGCCCCCGGCATTCCGGGCGATGTGCCCACCGTCTCCTTGGTGACCAGCTCCGGGTCCAAGATGAAAAGCTCATCCTGAGAGATCTCCGTCACATAGTTTAGATGCTCCTGCAGAGATATGCAATGAAATCTGCACGGTGTGACATGCAACACAGATGTAAAACGTCAAAGATGCCTGTTGTAGGTACCTGACCACGGTCTATTCTGTAGAAACGGTCTGCTGTAGTAGCTGTAAACAATCCAAAGGTGGAAAAATCTGATTATGGGGTTCGCAAACATCACGCTTGAAAGTTTTGGAAATCTCAAGAGCAATGAATCTCACAAAAATGATTCAAGCCTAAGTTATGTACTGTATAATTACAACACTCTTTTTTTTTAGATAAATTCTATGCTGTTTTTTTTTTTTTTCACTTTTGGAACTTGAAATGCTCTACTTACAATCCAGGAAGCACCATTTTGGTGAAAGCTTTGGCATGTGCAGTGTGTCTGTATTCACACCATCCCCCTCCTAAAGACAGAAAGACAGAGAGAGGAAAAAAATAAAGAGAAAGTGCAAGTGAAAAATGGCCCTTGTCCAAAATGAACTCACTGTGTGAGTTCAATTAGTCACAATGTGTTTTTCTGACTGTAATTGAACAGGAAGTCAACGTGCAATCACTGTCACATGCTCAATATAACATGTTTGGCATGAATAGTGGCAATTATAGTGGGCAGTGACTCTTAGAAGTCACAAAACCAGTCTTAAGCGTCAATTTTTATAATGTGTCCCTGAACAAGACACTTAACCCCTAGTTGCTCCAGAGGTATATAGCAATTGTAAGTCGCTTTGGATAAAAGAGTCAGCTAAAGAATAAATGTAAATATAAATAAGCTTTCCATTGATGTATGGCTTATTAGGATCAGACAATATTTGGCTGAGATACAACTATTTGAAAATCTGGATTCTGAGGGTGCAAAAATTTCAAAATACTTAGAAAATCGTCTTTAAATTTGTCCAAATTATTTCTTAGCAATGCATATAACTAATCAAAAATTACATTATATATTACATATGTATGATAGGAAATTTACAAAATATCTTCATGGAACATGATCTTTACTTAATATCCTAATGATTTTACTAGAGTTATCTGACTTATAAACGATTGAAACATTATTTTCAACAACAACAACTAAAAAACCTGTAGGACAGGATTTTGTCTATTAGAAATTGTTTGGGTTGTTAAAAAGGGTGTTTCATGCCAAATGGGCAGAGTTGAAACTAAAAGGGCTTGATAATGTCACTCAGAAAAGACTTACAAGTTATTGTATTTTGATGAATGATTACAAAGACAAACTTTTTTGGGGATTACATGCACAGATGAATAGTTTTCAAAAAGACAAGTAACATTGATTAAGAACGTCAATAGTTGATTCTGAGTTCATGTTGACATCAAGCCAGTCTTTGACAGTTCAGATCCTCCCCTTAACCTCTGCAAATAAGGAAGGAGGTTGTAGCCAAATCGGCCTGTTGGCACATTTCTAACCAGGAAACAACAAGCTGAAACAAGCTGAGAGCACCTCATGTAGCCTCTCGATATGCAACCGGCACGTCTCCAAATCACTGTTCCCGGGAACTGTAATTATCCCCATAGGAATCGCTGAGAAGGTGAAGGAAAAGAGGAAACATAGGTTAGGGTCGGGTTTAAATTAAGTCGTATTTGAAAGCAGAAGCTTTTCCAGGAGTGCATGAGTAGGTTCTCAGAGCTGTGAAAATGAGAGAGGACGAAGAGAAGAGATACTCACAGGCCTCCCTGAGCTGCTCCTTATCATAATGAAGAGCTTCATAATCATGCATGCTGATACGGTTCACCTGGATCTGCATTTTCTCTGTGATGGGCAGCTGACTACATCCATAAAGAGAAAAAACATCTCATATCAAAAGTCATATTTCCATCCACCCAGACAGTCAGACATATGCAGACAGTCAGACATATGCAGACAGACAGACAGACATAGACAGTCAGTCAGTCAGAAAGACAGACAGACATAGACAGTCATTCAGAAAAACAGACAGACAGACAGACATATACAGACAGTCAGACAGACGTAGACAGACTATCAGACATAGACAGTCATTCAGACAGACAGACAGACAGACAGACATTCAGAAAGACAGACAGACATAGACAGTCATTCAGAAAGACAGACAGACATAGACAGTCAGTCAGAAAGACAGACAGACATAGACAGTCATTCAGAAAGACAGACAGACATAGACAGTCATTCAGAAAGACAGACAGACAGACATAGACAGTCAGTCAGAAAGACAGACAGACATAGACAGTCATTCAGAAAGACAGACAGACATAGACAGTCATTCAGAAAGACAGACAGACAGACATAGACAGTCATTCAGAAAGACAGACAGACATAGACATTCAGAAAGACAGACAGACATAGACAGTCATTCAGAAAGACAGACAGACATAGACAGTCAGTCAGAAAGACAGACAGACATAGACAGTCATTCAGAAAGACAGACAGACAGACAGACATAGACAGTCATTCAGAAAGACAGACAGACAGACATAGACAGTCAGTCAGAAAGACAGACAGACAGACATAGACAGTCATTCAGAAAGACAGACAGACATAGACAGTCATTCAGAAAGACAGACAGACATAGACAGTCATTCAGAAAGACAGACAGACAGACAGACATAGACAGTCAGTCAGAAAGACAGACAGACATAGACAGTCATTCAGAAAGACAGACAGACAGACATAGACAGTCATTCAGAAAGACAGACAGACATAGACAGTCATTCAGAAAGACAGACAGACAGACAAACATAGACAGACAGAGAGACAGACATATACAGTCAGACTGACAGACATAGACAGTCAGTCAGAAAGACAGACAGACAGACAGACATAGACAGACAATCAGACAGACAATCAGACAGACAGACAGACATAAACAGACAGTCATTCAGACAGACAGTCAGACAGACAGACAGACAGACAGATACTGACTCATATAGTTGTGGTAGAGAGATTCTTCTCTTGGTCTTCTGCAGCATGTTGGCCTGGTTCCTGAGGGTGATGTGTATGACGGATGGAGCCAGTCGACAGGGTTCTCCATCCACCTGCACAGGAATGGGCTTAAAGGTTGTCAGGGTCACCTCTTGACACTGATGAAGCCTCTCGCCATGTCCTCCAACCTGCAGCGTCGCCTGTAGAAAGAGAGCAGCAACATTTGGATGGATTCAAGGGTAAATGTAGAACAAATCCATTAAGGAACCAAAGCCAAATCTCACCAGAGAGGTCATGGTGAAGCCAATAACCTCAATGAGCCCATCGTCATGTTTCTGTGGCCCAAAGTCATTGTGCTCACTTGGGTTCCCCCATGGCATCGTACCAGCGCAATATCTACAGAACATAATGCCCAGCTCAGTCAGGATAATCTCATTTTAATGAACTCTAGACTAGGTTCTTGTGTCTAGATTATATTTTATCCTGGAATAAACATACTTTGGAACAACAAATCTCTTTTTATAATGAGGTTTTCAGTCCATGTCTCCTGTCATGGTTTGATGACATGAAATTTGATGTCACATGGATGAAATGGTCTGACTGGCAACTTGAGTAAAGTTTTTTTTGTTTTTTCGCAAAATAAATTTTGTTATCCCAAAATAAAGAAGATCTATATCAAATAGCGCACAAATACAATTTACATACAAGAATGTACATAGGTTATCTTATATGGTAGTTGCATAAGACATTTGTTTTGCACAGTTCCATATCAGGTCAGTTTACCTGGGGATGTTGAGGAACAGGAGGCACTGCAGTTTCATATCCTGCACTTTACTAGTTAGATCAGTACCATCACACTGCACAGGAAATAAGAAAAAGCAAATGAGGGAACATTGTAAGTATTTGTTCCATATGTGAAAGTGCTTGCATATGTGCATATTTATTTACTGTGATCATAAGCAATTAATTTGGTGACATACTATTTTTGTTTTCATTTTTATGACAGTAATCAACAGTAATGACTTTATTTATGTGTGGTTTAAGTGATAAATATATATTATTCTGCTTTTCTGAAATGTAAAACCCTAAAGCTTTTTGTGTTTCTGATAAATTACATATGCATTATTAAGATAATTATTATTTATTGGTGTAATTTTATGTAATGTTTAATTATTAGTTTTTATTAATGCACAATTTGTAAGTATTGTTTTTTTTATCAACCTTTATATATAAAAAAAAAAAATTTAGTTTCAAATATCTTGGGTCATATTATATAAAAAGTGTGTATGTACTGTATACATATATACAACTTAACGTACCACAACCCTGATGTGTTTGGACAGATCTTTGGAGCTGCGCATCAAAAAGTCTGAGAAGGCTGTCTACAGAGGAGCACATGTGTTTGAACAAACATATTAAATTTAATGCATAACAAAAAAGAGTGAACTAAAAATCTATATGACTGTATTGGACAGAAACACTTACCCCTGCATAAAACATTTTATTGCGAAGTCGACTATTGAACCGTTCTGGTTTAGCCTCTGAGGAAACAAAACAACATCTTAGACCTTTGAATCCTTTCACAAACCGCAGATTTTACATGCAGTATGCAAACCTTCACTTCATAAACCAAATATTAAAAATGACACGGGTGAGTGAGCACACCTCGGGATTCATGAAACTCTAAGGTCACGTGTGCATCAAATCCGAGGCTGAAGTAATTGTTGAAGACGTCAATGGGAAGCTGAAATAGACACGGAGAAGTCATTAGCTCCCCCTTACCATTCATTTCAACACAAAAAGAGTTTATAAAAACTCTTTACACCCCTATTCCTGCTTGACTTGTAAAGCTAGAAGGATGGTGGTCTTCTGCTAAAGTCTAGCACCCTCTTCTGGTGTCAGCTGACCTTGTCGGTCTGGTGTTCGTCTCTCTCCTCCTCGCTGGCCTCCAAATTGGGCTCCACGCTCAGGTTCCATCGGTCCAGCTGGACGATGTTGCCGTCTTCTACATGGGACAAGATCTTGGACACCGGTTCATCCGTGTAGCCCTGAAAGTCAACGAGTGCACACATGTAAAAAACAGATCAATGAAAAGCTTGGAAGGGTTAACAAATAGTCGGACCACTTTCTTGTTACGCCACTTTAAGAATGTATCAGAAGTACAAATTAAAAGTTTAAACCACAAACCTCATGCTGCGAAACAAAACTTGTGGTTATATTAAAATACAGGAGTTTTTTCTTAGATTTGCATTTCCGAGGAAATGCACTAACTAAGGTTTATTAGAACATTACAAACAAGAGCATTCAGGTTCGTACCCCGCCCCAGTTGAGAGTCCTGGCCAGGTCATTTCCTGTCCCGAGGGGAAGCACGGCCACAGCGGGTTGAGGGTTCAACTGGAGCTCATCCAGGACTGAGAGAATCCACCCAACCTTTTCAAAGAGAGCATATAAATTACATGATTGTCCCTATGAACTTCCTGACCGAGGGTAGCATGATGAAATCTAAAAGCAATATCTGAGAGATCAGTCTCGGATCAGTCAGTGTTATTTTAGTAGTGGTGTTATGCCTGATACATTTCAGTTTTACCTGCACTTGAATCAGTTTCAAGTGCCTGTCGAGCGTGTCGAGCACATTGCACCGTTGAAAACATTTGCATACTGTGCACATACTGAAAAAGTATGAGCAGAAATGATATTACCCTCCATCCGGTTCTATCTAGACGAGAACGCAGATATTTGACTAACCGTTCCGTCACCGCCACAAACTAGGATACGCAGGTTGGGCACTTTGCTGTACATTTCTAACCTTAAAAAGAGGAAGAGAAAGTGTAAGAGAACACGCTCAAAGTTGAGAAAGAAAGTATAATCTATCAACTCTTACCCCTCTCTCGGACCTCCCTGAGTGAGGTCGAACACTTGCCGGGGGTTCAGGTACCACATGAAAGAGCGGATAATTTTAGTTCCCTTTATAGAAAAGAAGAAGAAGTGCTATTAGGTGGCTGTAAAATAACGTTTCTGTGCACTAGGAACTTTTGAGCGTCGCTTCTGACCTGGTTTCCGCCACTCTTCGGATTGACAAACACCAGCAGAGGCTTCATGAGCTGGGAAGGAATCGCTCGCACAATAAAGTGCTTCCATTTGCTGTCCTGCAGAGAACCAAATATTGAAATCTCGTCATATATAAAAACATATGACTTTCATTTGCAAACGTTCAAAGGTTTAGAGGTGTTTGCTACCTCTGTGGCTTTCTTGCAGGGTTTGGCCTTCAGAGATGTTTTCTTCTTTCTTTTACTGCTCTTCAGTGATGCCTGTATAAGGACGTATGCATTTTAGTGTTTACATTTGAGCTCCTTTCACCATGTCCACACCATAAAACACTGCAGCATAAAATTAAATCACTATTAGTACTTTAGAAATGCATTTGGAAGAAATTCACATATATGTATATATAAGGTATGCATTCATTCAGTTTTAAGTTGGTAAGATTTTTGAATGTCCATTTGTTCAAAAATACAGTAAATATAACCGTAACATGCTGCATGAACCCTGTTTTCTTCGGGTCAGGTGGTACCTGCTGTCTGCGGACTCTGATGATCCAGGTTGGAGGGATGATCACAGCCGCGTGAGCTCCGAGGGAACACGTCTCTTCGATTTTCTGCAGCATGAAGCAGGTCACCTTGTTGTGGTACTGTAAGACACACAGCAAAGCGCACTGATTGATGTTTTCTCATACTTGAAAATTTGTCATCATGTTATGCATTACTTCCACTCAAACGTTTTGGATGGTTTTTGAAAGAAGCATACAGTTAAAACAGTGCGGGTGCGAAATACTATTGTAATTTAAAATATATTTTTTTATGTTTTAATATATTTTAAAATTTAATTTATTCCTGAAATAGCTAAACAAAAGTTTCAGCAGCCATTATCTTCAGTGTCAGTAGTGATCAGAAATCATTCTAATGTGCTGAAAACAGTTGGGTTGCTTGATATTTATGTAAAAAACTGTAACAAAGAAAAATACTTTACTGTGTATTTAATATACAATATATATAATATATATATATATATATATATATATATATATATATATATATATATATATATATATATATATATCTTTCTGCCTCTAAACTTTTGAACAGTAGTGTAGCATTTAAAAAAAGGGATTTTATCAGATGTGGAACACTTACTGCTTGCTTACACCAAGAGCAGCTGATGGCCACAATATCTTTACTGTGGAAGGAGAATTTCTGCTGGAAACCCTGAGGAAAGAGTGAAATTAGGCCATAAATACTTTCTGGATGACTACATGTTTCACATTTTATGAGTCTTGTACTGACCTTTCCACACTGCCGGCATTTTCCATCTTGTCGTCTCCTATGGACCCAGTGATGTCTCATGTTTGGAGTCTGAAACACAAACCAGCTCAGCTGTTTAACAAAACTAAATGATAAAGCTCATATTAAGGGACAAAAAGTCTTACCTCTCGGACATTTCTCATCCCTGGATCTTTAAATGATGGCTTACATCTGAAGTTAATCTATGGGGAACAGTAAATTTCATTTGCTGACAAAAAAAAAGTTCAATACATTGCACGTTTTTTAGCTTGACAACAATCGTCTAACCTTCTCCAGCTGATCCATGCATACAGTGTGAACTGCTATTTTGCAGGATGCACATTTGTGGCGAGGAAGAGATTTTTGCTGAGAAAACAAAAAAAGAAACACAAGGATTGGCATTTTAGTAATTCATCTGAATCTGTGTTTATAACCTCTCACCACTAGAGGGAGCGCTCGTGCAGGGATTTTTACAAAAGGGAAGACACTAAACTAATCATTGTGCTGTCGATCGTTTAAGATAAATAAAAAATATGGGTCATTTACCAGTGACTTTGCAAAACAATACGTCTCTCCAACGTAACAGAAGTCTCCAGACGGACTGGTCTCAAACCACACGTGTTGACCAAACTGGGCATTTTCCTGAGGAAGACAACTAACCAGTAAGTTAAACAGAAGTTACAGAGATTAATATGGATTACTGTGTCATGCCAATTGCCATTGACAGAAATGTTAACTTGTTTGTTGAAATACAGATAAGTAACTCACAGTCCAATCCACGGTGCTGCAGATCTCTTTGATGGGTTCACATTTGGCTGGTATTATGGTGCCAGATTGGGCAGCATTGTCCTGCACACCAGCCTTGGCAATGGCTTTCCTGACAAAAACAATGACAGTGACATTAAACAGACTGTCTGTGTCCATCATATCCTAAAAAGTTAGTTATATTTAAAACACTGATCAAAATAAATACAATTATGAACATTTTTCCCTGAAAGAATTCCCATGAAATTTTATTTCACACAGGTTTCCACCTGGACTGCCTTGGGGTCTCTTTGAATTGCATTTGTTTAATTACATATCAACCATAAGACTATTTTCTATTTTGCAACCAACAACTAGAACTGTAGAACATGGCGTGGAAATATATAGGTTTTTCCGCTTTTAATCTGCTTTCAGGACTACAATAATACACTGTGGATACCTGATGTTATATGCTTATGTCATTAAGCTCACCAAATTTGGAAGATACAGCATTGAATTTTATACTAAATGTCAGAATGAAAATTGGCTTTATCTATATAGAATCGAGACTGTACATCAGAGTTCATGCTAAATGTTAACACAATAGACAAGTGCAGAAACACATGTGTACTCTCCTTATACAGGAACTCTGATGCAATTATGACTATGACAAGAATGTTGCCAATGAAGTTTATGCAACGAAACCTCAGGAAATGCATTTCTAAGGGTAAATATTAGGTTGATATGTTTTTTTGTAATCCTTTTGTAATCAAAACCTTGCTCAACCTGACCTTTGTGTCCTAATCCCTACAGAGTGAATCAGTGAAGCTTAGCAACCTGTTGATGAGAAGCCCACTGTGTGATCAGTAACGTTGATGAGTCACATTACCTCGCTATGGTAGCAGCTGCACTAATGAGCGCGCGCCACGGTGCCCGTATCCACGGGATGGAGAATGAGAAGGTCAATGCAACGAAAAGCTGCATTGCAACTGCCTGCTCTCGCATTCAGTATAAATGTTTGAATGCTTGAGAAATTACTAAAGATATTGACTCAGAAGTGCTGAGTTTGTATGCAAAGTCACATGTATTGCAAAGTCATAGTACCTAATCAGAAAACCTGTACATTCTGGTGTACTTATTTGGTCTTCACTGAAACATCAACTATTTAGGCACGTTCATACTGACAGAAATTTGCAGCGGCAAAGTGGTTGGACAACATTCATCTTCATCAAGAGTGCGAAAAATAAATTGGCTTAGGTCATAATTAGTATCTTTGGCTGCATATGATATACTGTACCTTTTAGCTTGTGTATCTTAGGGTACAGCCCCAGCTTTGTACCTGTGCTGAGGTAGGAAGGCAAGAATGTAAATCTGAGTAATAATAACTGAGTTTCGGGAGTTACCTTCGAACACAAATGCTGCCTGCAAGTCATTGACTGATAAGGCAGCAAAGCAACAAGTCAACTGTCTAAGCTTTTTTGCCTTTGTGTTGTTCTTCTCGCATTTCATGAAACGCTACATCTAATTTAAGAGCACAGCATGAAATGACACAACAACAGAATGGTTCTACATACGACAAGAATCCACTCCAAGACTCCAGCCTGGGATCGTAATAAGCTCCCAGGAGAGGATTGAGAGTCGCATGAGCCCTGAAGCAGGTAGAGCTTCTTCGGTTAGGAAGCGGCAGGCCTCTTCCTGGCCAGGGGCTTCCCGCTTTTGAGATGGTGGAGACCCGTCGACGGCGCCTCCTCTGGCTGCTACGGTAGTAGCGGCCGTGCGGTCCCGGCTCCGCGTAGCCATAATGTGACGAGTTCCTCCGGAGGCAGCGGGGAACTCGGATCAGCGGGTGGGCCTGGACACGCTCTGCCACCACGGCCAGAGGAAAGCATTTATCCTGCTGGCATAAAACAGCAGACTCTTTGATCTCCCAGTCTGACAAATCTGCCTCCTCTAGGAACTCCTTGGGCAGCCCTGAGTGATGACTCTCATCCGAGTGGCCGCTGGAGTCCTCGCTATCACTGTCGCTGTCACCTTCTGAAAGAAGCACATCTGTGTGGCTCCTGAACTTCGTGCTGCACCCCTTGAGTTCCACTTGCCCTGGCAATGGACTTCGGCTCTCCTCATCCTCTTCCTCCTCTTTCGTCATCTGAATTAAGCTGGCCAGCAGCATGGATGGACCTAAGAGGTGTGTGTCTATATTGCGGAGCTTGCTCACTTTCTTCCGGTGTACGGCAAAGCGAGGATTGGCTTTCGGGGTGGTGGTGCTGGAGCGCCGTCTACCACTACTTTTCTGAACCGGTTGAATACTAGTGATTCGAGGTAAAGCCTGAAGTTGGACACTGGATCGGCGTCGCTGGGTCAACGCGGTGGATGCAAGACCTACACTGGAACGTCGACGGGCACGGCTGGCTGGCACTGCAATGCTTGGCCTCCTGTGTCGACAGGGTTCAGGTACATGGCCATCATGAATGTCTTCTCCTGCTTCCTTCCTCTTAAAATGGCGGCGGAAAAAAGTGTCCATGGTGGCTGGAATAATACAGTTCTTTTTCTAAAGTTCCCCCTGAGGCTGTTGATTGAAAACGCAGCTGGTCAGCATAGATTAACCATTTTAGCACTAAGTTCTAAAACTGCTGAAAGCTTGTTACATTGACCTCCATTGACCAAGATTTAAACCTAATCCTTAAAATGGAGATTATCTAGTTTAAACTAACACATGCCAGTGCTTCCCGAAATGGTCGAATAATAGGCAATTATATTAAGAAAACACAAAATAACCTCATCGACATCAGACTTCACAAGAGATTAGTAGATCTGATCTACCAAGTATGTCCTTTTGGTTGAAAACCCTGATGGGACTCCACAACATCACAACATTACGTATATTTCTCCTTTTAGGAGGGTCGTCTAGACATGAGTTTAGACTGGTGATTAACATTATTATGAATTTGGAAAGCTAACTCCGCCTGTCGTAGCACAGATTTTCCTGGGGTTTACACCAGGACTATTTGCCTTCCAAATCGCGTTAATACTAGCAAAGCCAGTTGATTACAAAGGTGCATTGTGAGTTCACGGGTGATGACATCATGTCATAATGAAGTGAAAGGCACTCAAGGAAATGAGGCTCTGCTCAGCTCATGAACGTCCTGATTATCAACACGGGGATGTCCAGGGCAGATTATAAGGGCTTTCTGACCCTTCAGTAGTGACTGCCTGGACTAATTATAGCAATGTAACCAGTCTATCTCATTTAGAGTCTGATTTGACCTAGACACAACTCTCAGGGTAAGGAATGATGCTATTGGTGCTAAGTATTTTGTAGCAGCAATATTTACAGTAAACACGGTATTGTACTACAGAGGAGGTGACAGTACAAACATAACAGTACAAACAATTAACTGAAAAAAGATCATTGCAAATTGCATTAAAAAGATATTGTGTCCATACTAAACACTTCTGTGTTAAAAACAACTGTTCTTGCTCTCCAGGCAGAATAAGGAAGTGACACTCAACCAAAACGAATTACTGTCCGGGTCATCTCTAGCAATGGTATGTAATTAGTGAAGTGGGTTCATTTAGTACCAAAATATGCTCTTAAACCAAGAGTCTGAGTTTGTGTATACATATATATACATATACATACATATATATACATCATTTGCTTATGTCTGCTACGTTTAAACAGATTTACATTACACAAAGCTTTATGCATGTAAAAAGATAAATATTCATAACAGTACAACAACTGGTCCAAACTGCTAAATGTCCACATACAGTGCAAACACATACAAAACCTCCCTAAACACTAAGTTCTAAAGCTTAACTCTGCGTTTATGTCCAGTTTTTAGTCAATATCCAACAACAAAAACTAAAAAGATATCATACGACCTTAGAATTTAGCTCCCCGGCTCCTTCCCTGACCGTCCCCACACAGTGAACTGACAGAGAAAGTCCAAGAGATGGACAGGTGAGACAGCCTCCCCCACACACACACACAGATGTACTACACACAACCCAAGCCTTCAGGAAGAGGAGCCCCACATCCACCCACAAACAACACAGCACACTGGGAAGCAGCAGCACACATCACAGAGGAAAGAGTCATCGACTAGGCAGGAGGTAACTGGTAGGAGGGAATGCAGGGTGCATCGAAGCCTCCGGTTTAAAATAATGACCAATTATCAGCTTAACGCTGGGAGTTTGTGAGAGACATACACAAGCAAGTTTCCTAGCCTCCTAGATCATGTTCCTGGCACACATGGGGCTGACACCAGTTGCTTTATAGGAACACAATTAATGGTTTTATGATAATAATCTCCATCGTGAACATTGTGCAAAGCCACTTCTGCTTTTAAACAGACCGTTATGCTTTTTGCTTAAGAAAAAGAGGACATAGCACTAATTCTGGCGCAAAGCAACCCGCGACATGCAACACCCACAGCTGTGAAGATGATCTGTGCGGTTTAACCCACGAGAGCAGCATCACGTTTAAACTGTATGTCGGTTTTTTAACCATTGTAAAGCTAATCATAAAGATGATGGCTTTAGTGTGGACGCATTGTGTCTATTCACATCCCCTAATTGGACGACAAGGCGATGCCACTCCACCCCAAAAGCACAATGAGTTTAATTTCCATTTCAAGGCCCTTGTGCTGTTGCATTATGGATCAACGGGTGAGGAGTGAATGCGTTTGAATATCAATTTGGCAACCTATAACGAACATCATAGTTTTGTTGCGCCTGTGGTTCAAGCTTTAAATACTGAGCATCAATGTGAGCCACTTGATTGTGCCCCTTGTTCTTTGGGGCACTTCTGTGAGTGACCGATGTGCACAGAGCTGGAGACTCCATGTGGAAGTAATTACTGTCTTTTAAGTGATGGGGGAGAAAGATCTGCTGGCTGTTACCATGGAGTTGGACATCATGGCAACCAAACCTGCTTAGCTGTCCTTTAGTCACTGTGAACTTCGATGGATATAAAAATACACCCCAGCTTTATATTAATCATGAACTAATTTGTCTTTTATTTGACACCCTTTCAAAAGGATACACTTTAGGTACTAATATGTTCCTTTAATGTACTAATATGTACCATTTAGGGGTAAATAAGGTACAAAGATGTACCTTTTAGATTTTATACCTTAGGGTCCCGTCCCAGTGACAGCTTGTACCATTTTTCTTTCAAATGCCTTTAAAAAAACGTTTCTTATTGCATGTTAATGATCTTAATTCACCAGTACACATCAGTTACAATCACATCAAGGTTATATTCATAATATTTTGTCTACTTTTTCTAGGCCACAAAGTGTCCTACTATTTATTTATTTTTTTTATATTTATTTATTTTTTTATATTTATTATTTTTTAAAGAAATTAATACTTTTATTCATCGAGGATGATTTAAATATTAGAATAATTTCTGAATGATCATGTGACATTGAAGACTGGAGTAATAATGCTGAAAATTCAGCTTTGCATCACATGAATAAATGACATTTTAAAAATATTAAAATAGGTAACATTTATTTTAAATTGTAATAATATTTTACAATATTACTGTTTTTTTATTTTTTTCATTCAGCCTTGGTGAGCATAAGATACTTTCCAAATCAATTAAAAGACTTGATGCCAAACGATATCAACTGATTTCTTGAAATCCTTTGCAGGATTTGAACCCTTTAGTTAACAGTTCAAATCTATAACAATTAGGCTCAATTATCATTATAGATATATTTGGCATATAAGATTAGAGAAACAGAAATGTAAGTCATCACGAAATCAAAATGTACCTATTTACTTTATTAATTCACATTCCTGGTCTCAATGCATCTGATTCATCAGTCTAAATTATTTCAAACAATTCCTCTATTTTTTCCCCTGTATGAACGTCTCTTTGAACAAGTCTCTGATGTTGCAGGAAAGCTAAATGTTAGATTGAAGAGGAAAAGGATGGCAATGCCACCATCTGCTGGAAAGGAAATACTGACACTATCCATTAAACAAATGCACTTCCTCTAAAGGTGTTCTATCCACATAAATACTTCTCAGATATTCTTTCTTTTATTTAATACTATTTAGCTGCTCTCATTAATCTTTTTCATATTTACATATATTTCACAAGACAAAATATTAACTGAATTTATAATATAGTATTTTTGTTTTGTGGTTTATTTTATATATATATATATATATATATATATATATATATATCTTTTTTTTTTTTTTTACGTATATATATATATATATATATATACGTATGATAACAGCTGTAAGTGAACAATGATCACACTAATAATGACAAAGGATCTTCACACAATGTCATCTGCTTTCGCAACATACTAGAAACATTTTGTAAAATGTGAAAATGTTGAGACCATGGCATCCCACTGATGATTACATGCAGGAAAATCCCTGATTTTGTCACATATTTAGACCCTAGCCTATTACATCGTTGTTCTCCAAAACTGATCAGTTCCTATGACTGCACTTGCTCCACCACAATGGTCAAACCGCAGACATAGTGTCTCTCACTAGAGTGTGCTTCATGAGCAAGAATAATACATTTACTGTATGGGTGAAATTCTTTCTTTCTTTTTTTAGATGTCTTTGCATGGCAGCATTAAGGTGGTTATTTTTAGAGCCTGTTTCAAAATCCATAGATTCATAGAATTCATAGAGCTGCTCGGTTATGGGGGAAATATTTTGGCTAATATTGTAATCATGATTATTTCAAATTATGAATACTAAAATGAATTATTATTGAAATTTCACCATTCTCTATTTTCAAAACCCTCAAACGTTGATAAAAGTAAACTGCAAACAAAAAAGCTAATTACAATCAATAGGACAAATACAGAAATTAAATAGTCAGTGTTAAATAATACAAATATCAGTGTTCACTCTATGAATTAGTTTGATTCTTATTAAATCTACAAAGTCATTCTGGTAAGAGGTTTTCTTTTTCTTTTTTTAATAGCCTACTGTGACTTTAAGACCCGCGCTGCACGGATCCAATAAACTGTCCCACATCCCATATTGTCCAAACGATTTATATTAAGAATGTGTTTAGAAATCGACTATGTACATAAATACCCTCAAACCCAGCATTTCGGAACTATTTTTGTGTATATTTTGCCATTTAGGCACGTACCCGAAGCTATATTTTGGTTGTTCGAGTTTCCCTCAGTCTCGGAGCGCGCGCGTGTAAAGCGTCCTGAGGAACTGTGTAAGTACTTTTTCACAGTCTAATAACCCTTTTCAATGTTAAGATAGTCACTTAAAAGATTTGACTGATATGGACGTTAATTGTGAGCTTTTATGAAGAGTTGGAAGCACACCGCTGTAGAGGAGAGGAACGGATGGGCACAATAATTATTTAATCTCGATTGTCGTGTTTTCATAATCGTTAGAAGCCGAAATTGAAACTAAAATGTACAGCCCCTCTGGCATTTCACCAACAGCCTTAGAGCCTGTTCACACCAAGAACAATAGCCATAATGATAAAGATGTAGCTATAAAAATCGTTCTTCTTACTGTAAAACAGTAGCAGAGTCCTTAGGCTATAACAATATCTGCCAAGAGGAAGGATTGTTCGAATCACTTCCAACAATATTTTTTTTCAAGCTGGTGAATGATTAAAAAACACTTGACAGTCTATCAGAATTCATCCTCTTAGTTGAGGCAGATGATACAACTGCGGCACACACGCTTAACCTCTAATAAAAAATGTTGTACTGGTGTGGATGCTGATATATTAGTATTGTAGTGATTGTTGTTGGTGTGAATGGGCCTTTATTCCCACCTCAACGCTGGTACCAAAATAAGAAAAAAATTCCACATACACTTGTTCACTTTCACACTTATTCAGTCACCCACATATGCCTAGAGATCTCCATTAGCCCACCCTGAGACTCTGACCCTGATCCATACTTAGCTCCAGCATAGAATGAGACGTTAAAGATAGCTACAGAAATGGGCCTGTTCCTCCACGGGGCGGAACAGTGCAGCCATGCAAATGAAGTCGTGCGAGATAGGCCACTGGGTGTGAGAGTGTTCAAGGAAACCTGTGTCTACCTATGACCTGAAAAAAAAAAAAAAAAAAACAGTTCTTTGATGCAATCTGCACATGTAACGGCCGTTTGGATGTGCAGGTCTTCTTGGCCCCTAAGGAATCTGATCTGAACTCTCTGTACCACAGTGATACACAACCTGTGTGCCTCAGGTGTCCTAGCCGGGTATGGCATTATCAGATTACACACATCAACACAGCAGTGAACAGGTGCCTCATCAGCACACAGAACAGGTGGAGTACAAATACACACATAAACACACGCACATCTCGGAGGACGGGGGACTGGATGATGGAGAAATGGTCATTTATATTGGCAAATATACAGATCAAAGTCAGTTTCCATGTTTGACAGTTTTCCATAATTTTAAAACAAGTATTTCATAATTTTATTAAATTATTTAATTAAAAATATTTATTTAAAAAAAGTATTACTTAAAAATAATCACATTTTATATAATTGTCCTGTACTAAGTTAAAACTATTTATATGAGTGCTGGACAATGATTAATTGTGATTAATCGCATCCAAAATAAAAGTTTTTGTGTACATAATATATGTGTATTTATCTGTATATTTATTATATAGGGCCTCTGAATCCTAAAATCCATTTTATTTTTTTCCAAATTACGCATTTTTTTTTTCTATTTTTTTCCATTTTAATATTCCTCGACCCATTTTAAATATATTTAATTTTATTAATAAAAAAGCATGTCTAATTAATTAAAATCATTAAACTTATACATTTTCACATCAATTTATTAAAAGTTAAAAAAAATTACGTTTAGGGCCCTTTGAAATTGTTTCTCACCATATTTTGTATTGTTTTGCGTTTATTTAAAAATTCTGCGTTTTAGCATGTCTAATTATTTGAATGCATAAAACAACTTTATTTATTTTTTCTTAAAGTAGCCTTTTTTAGAGCAGTTCTGGAGATGTGTGTTTACATCCTCGTTTAGTGAGACGGAAGACACTGAAATCTGCCGTCACGTGAGCTTCAGTGTCACCTGTGCTTCAGCATGTGTGTAGTAAATGAAACCGCGTGTCTGTGCTATTCATTTACAGAGACATGCAGAATATTCAGGATTCATATTTAAATTAACTTTTGCAGCGTAATATTTACAGATACTAGTACATATCGCAATTTGATTGAAGTGTAATGACCTACTTTTGATTAATTAATAAAAAAATTGACATACATATATATATATAGACACATTTTGTAAAATGTATAATATTTTGTAAATATAATACTGCTTTTGTTTTGAGCACATCACATGCCAATGGGGTCCAAAAGATCACTGACCCCCGTTGACTTTCATTGTGTGGAGCAAAAACTAAAAAGTCATGCAGGTTTGGAATGACATAAAGGTCAGTAAATGATAAAAGATAAAAATTATTTAAAAAAACTTTAATTCCTTTAAGGTTAGAAGGTTGCTTGCCTAAAGCAAACACAATTATCAACAAAAGCAAATCAAAAAACTGAAAAGCATGCAAGAGTGACTTAACCCCTCACAGAACCAGACTATAGTGGAATTCTTCTTAAACTCTCACTTGGAAAAACTGGTTTTTCATGCTCAAATAGAGCAAGGGAACGTCCATTGTCTGAAATGCAATGGAAGCCAACTGAAAAACCTGCAAAAACATTCCAGACTGACACTTTTACACAATCTGTGTCTGGCTCGAGCTATTCAATGCATCTGATTACGATACATACTTCAGTCCTCTAATCAAATTTTGTTTGTGGAAGTTTTTCATAGTGGAAGGCAGAAAGGCAAGATCTGCAAAAAGATTTATTTAGACTAACGTAAAAATTCTAGTTGGACTCGCAGGTCAAGATGTTTGTGAAGAACTGATTCGACTGGAAATATCGAGATTAAACAGTCTGCAACATCTGAGGCTGAAGGTTCAACTTTTGCCATTAAACCCAAACTTACACATTTCCAATTTCAGTCCTGCTATAAACAATTGTAGATTATTTATTGGCATTGATGTTTCCGTGAACTTTTAACATCAGTGGAACCTTTCAATTGGACAGAAGCCTCTTTATAGTTAAAAATCTAATTATTATTAATGTTATTAAAATATTAACTGAGGCACAAAGAAAAGGTTTTTATATCTGATTAAGGTCAATGGTTTTGAAAGAAGAACCCTAACCCTAACCCTAACCATCAACAATAAAACATGGCCATGTGGAGGTAAATACAGGCCTGTTTTTAAGGTTGAACTAGCTTTTTTGCTATCTAAAACCACTTTTCAGTGATCTGGAAAAACTAAAATTGTTACTTTTTAAGGGGACAATTCTGGACAATGCAAAAATGCAAACCATATCAGAATTATTAGTCATCAGTTGTGAGAAGACGAGATGAAAAGATACAAAAAGAAACACACTTCCGCTTTCTTGGCTATTTCACATCCTCATATTATTAATGTCTTGTCTTTCGCAGATACGCACACAAGGTAAACCCAGATGAAATCACACAGATCTAAGACAAGTCGAGGTGCATGAGGTCAGGAGTGCGGAGCACAGGTATACGCTGTTCTCCCAACAGGTCGGACAATTATAGTGCGTAATTAATTGCTTCTCTAATCCATTAAAGGCATCTATTTCCAGGGAACCACAGGAGATCGTAGGATTAATTTAGACGCCTGATGAATTTCGAAAGCGCACGTCGAAGTAATGTCATGGGAGTTATGAGTTAATGTTTTTAAGCAGAAGCGGTTACATTGAAGGATTTGGGAAAGTGCTTCACAAAGCATTTCCTAGATAGATGGAGAGTCACGGATTTCGTAACCCCAGGACATCAGGTGGTGCCTTTCACCACAGGGTTGGTCCAAGCAAAACGCGAGTTTAAATTGCAAATAGACATCAGACGTGTGGTTTCAGTCACAAATGTTTGACTTGATGACAGAGAAGAGACACCACACACAAGTTTCAAAAAAACGTATAATGAATAATAAAAAATGCTATTATGTTAGTTTTAATATTGAAGTAGAGAGAAAGTAAAAGATAATAAAAAAGATCAAATAAAATAGACAATTTTGGCCCTAAGAGTTGGTCAAAAATGCCATTTCAACTTAAGAATTAAAGTTGAGAGTCCATAGTATAAATTAAAAGTAGTCAATAAATAATCTTCAGACATGCTGTTCCAGTCACGAATGTTTGGAGTAAAGTGATATAAAGACACTAGATTTTTCAAAAACTTACTTTCCTTTTGAACAACCCTGAAGTTTAGAGTCATGTACTCAAACATCTCACCCACCTTCTACCAAAGATCCGCAGTCCAGAGAAGCTCTTGGTGTTGTTGGGACAAGGTAGAGCTGCAGGGGTTGTGATGGACAGGTCCGAACAAGACGAGGAGGCTGAATCTGGACCTCCGGGGTCTTCAGCATCCAGGGGTCGGGACAGCCCCTCCACCTCTCCCTCAGGGTGCCAGTTCGACTGCTCCATCTCAGATGTGCAACCCTACTTCTCCTGTCACAACTTCATACACGACGATCACAGGAAGCCAGTCCATCAAAGTCTCCATATCAGGTGAAAAAAGATACGATGCAAGGGAAACTTTTGAAGCCGAGTGTCAGAAGTGGAAGCGCTCTCCACACGCAGTTTACTTCAGTACGGCTTAGTCAGGCAATCATGCAGAACGGCACAGCACCAGGAAGTAGATCTTGAAGTGCTGGTACGGCTTTGACAGATAACGTCCCTGCTTTTCTCGTCCATGGGCTGCAGCCAGACGACTTCCTCCTCCTTCACGGCTCACCTACTGCAACTCAGCTGTTTGTTTGGCAAGAAGCTTCCCTCCAGTCAAACTCTCTCTCTCTCTTTAGTTTCACTTTGTTCACTTGCACCAGACATGTGCGCGCAATCCAGGAAGTGTCAAACAGGTGTAGGACTCCTGTCCCTCATGCCGAGAGCTTTACCGCCCCTCTCCTGCTGTGCCAGCCTGACTGACTCTTTTACGTTCAAACACACACTTTTATCAGGTCTTCTCTCTCTAACACCTCCCCCGCAACACGTTCCCCCTTCACTGGTCCAGGTTAGGACAGGAGTGTGTCACCATCTATTGGTAGATCAAGGGAACTGGTGTACGATTCGGTGGTAAACCACAACAGGAAACAGTCGTCAGTGCACACAAATTCAAGTCGCACCTTGATGCTATTGCATAATATGCTTCTACTTGGGAAGGAATGCTGTTATGATTATATCTTCAAATATGGAGGGTCAAAGTGCAGCAGGAGAGTACGGCAGAAGTTTTTTTGGCATTATACCGTCAGAGTGGGTGGTTTTGTTCGCATTGGACTAAGTCATCACTGTTTCTGCAGTACTGTTCTAACTCTGGAAGAGAAGAGCGGATCAGGCTTCCCTCCCACTCAGACTTTACATAAAGACGGGTGGAGCGAGGCCCACGCCACACTCACTACGCTATGCAGGGACTACATCCAGGCATCAGCTCATATACAAGCTTTTTACACACACACACACACACACACACACACACACACACACACACATACACATACAAATGGTCTTGAGCTGCAAATGCATTTCTACTTCAGTTAAGTTATTTCATCTAAAATGGATGAAATGCAAACTTTATAGCGTTCACTGGTGGCTCAACTGTCATTGGATAGGTAATTGGATTTAAACATCTAGTTTGACCATAAATGGACCGGAAAAGAGTAATGGCAATATAACTAAATACTAAAACCACATTTGTAAATCGCACTAAGCCTGTTAAAGAACATGACCATGATAATAGTGAAGTGTTGTTAAAACTGAATTCAAACTATTAAAAAAGATTTCTGTAACTGACATAAAGCCCAAATGAAATAAGTTACATAAACATTAGATGAAGAGCTTAAAATGAGAAATGCTGCCTTGGCAGCTAGCTGTAAAAGGTTGCATTTGAAGTAATAAAATTACTAAATTTAAGATACATTTTAAAATTAAATCTATTTGAAAATTTTCTGTTAAAAAAATAATAATAATAAAAATGTCAAAAGCACGTAAAATACTAAGTGCTAAAATAAAAAATAAAAATAAATTATATATATATAAAAAATAAAAATAAAATAGGTCTGTTAAATTTATCATGAAAAAATAATTATAAAAATACACAAGCATATATATATATATATATATATATATATATATATATATATATATATATATATATATATATATATATATATATATATATATATATATATACATATTCCTTTGGAATGTTGTGTGAGAGGACACAACTGTGTTATCTTTGCCCTAGTTTCTGTGAGGTCAAAGTTCACCACATTTCACACGAGTTCCGATCTCCTCCTGCAGCAGAAGACAAGAGAAGAGCTCTTCTGCTATGCACCATCCACGATGAGATGATATTCATAAGCACATGGATGTAATCCCCTCCTACACACTGGGTTCTGTTAGATAACATACTGGGAGGTTCAGGTAGGGAAAACAGACAAAAAGTGGGAGGAAAGAAAGAAAGTTAGGTGAAACCAAGAGACAGAAAAATAGCAGGAAATAAGGAAAGAATAGAAAAAGTATAAAAGATTGATGAAAGAAAGAAAAATATATAATAATGTATTATATAATAAATGTACAGAAACTGCATCTTTAATACTTCTCGCAGTCTCTCGCAAAAGAGGGTGTATGTCTGAAATCTCGTTTAGCCGCAGCCCTTCTAGTGTTCAGTCTAATCCAAGCGTTCATTTGGTTAAGTGAACACAGAAACAATACATCATGTGAAGAATTTCTTGTCAGTTAATTTGATTGCAGCTGTTTTAACCCAAATCTGAGATTAAAACCCACCTCACAGAGCCAGTGTTCCTAAAACACATCAGCACTTTCACCAAACAACTCACAGTGTTATTTTTAATTGCTATTGATACCAAACAATGCTGGATGACTGATGCGGGGGAGCCATAGGTTTCACATCATCACACATATGTTGTGTTTTTCCAGAAGTGAAAGCTCAAAATTACATTTAAAATAGCTCAAGGGAATTTAAAATAGCTCAAGGGAATTTAAAATAGCTCAAGGGAATTTAAGGGCATTGATGGGCTTTCTGTATAAAGGGTGCTTGGGACACAGGGGCCACATGATATACATACTGTGACACAATGCATTATAATGTGTATTTGTGATTATTAGTGATTGTTAGCAAATTTTGAAACCATAAGATCAATTAGTAGGTTGCATTCAGTGCAGCTTGAACATAAAAACACTGTGGATAAATATCGATTAGATAGCACGTTAATATAAATAATAGTAAAAAATGTAACAAAATACCCCAATGTACATAACAGATACAATAGTAATATGAAAAAAAAAATACATAAAAAATATATCATATGCAATATTATGCAAATTCTAAAATGGTAAAGACAAATATTTTACTGTAAAAGTATTACCTTATAAAAAAGAGAAAGTAGATTCAGAATTAAATTATTCTTTATTCACAATTTTTTTTTACAGCATTTTACATTAAAATGCAAATTTGACAGTAATGTACACTATATTTTTTAAAGAAGTCTCTTCTGCTCACTAAGGCCGCATTTATTTGATCAAAAATGCACTAAATACAGTAAAATTGTGAAATATTATTTGAATTTAAAATAACTGCTTTTTATTCCTACATAATTTAAAATGTAATTTATTCCTTTTCAGAATCTTCGGTGTCACATGATCCTTCAGAAATCATTCTAATATGCTGATTTGCCGCTCAAGAAACATTTTTTATTATTATCAGTGTTGAAAACAGCAGTGCTACTGTATTTTTGTAAAAACTGATACATTTTTATCAGGATCCTTAAATGAATGGAAAGTTCAGTGAACAGCATTTATTTGAAATAAATGTTTTCGTATCAATATAAAAGTCAAATAAATTTCATGCATCATTGCTGGATAAAAATGTTTTTACTGGCCCCAAACATTTTAAATCTATAGTGTCTGATTCATTGAGTTGTAGCAACCAAGTTCGATTAGAACCATGTACAGTATTTCTCAGTTTTTCTCAATTTCTTTTAATCCCAATTATCTGAGGTTTATCTGAGGTAACTCAGCACCATGTCAAATCAGGTCGCAAAGAATTCATCCAGTGGCACAACATACCACTCCCTGCAAACCCTTGTCGTCTCTACAGAAATGGGGCTTCTGGTGTAATATTGAATCAATCATCTGTCATTTGGTCCAAACTGCCTCAGATCTATCATGCATTCATTCACCTCCTGCTACAGCGCTAGAGACGATGACACATTTGTGGTCAAAATGTTCTCGCGTGTCACAAGCCTTTTTAACAAGTGAGGAGATGTGAAAGTTGAACTCTAAAAGCAACTATAGATAGGCCCAACCTTATAGTCTAACTTTGTCTATGCTTGCATGTGTAATACTAGCAGTAGCAGGTTTAATTGGGACCTGAAGGGTGAAACTAACTGCTGTCTGGAATAAACCTCAGCTCATTTCCTTTTATGCATCAGCTTTCATGTCAGTCCGCTTTGAGCCAGGACACTAACCCGATCCTGCCTGATGTATTCAAAGTGATTTAGAGACATGGTTTTGATGTAGCAGATAACAGGTGTTGCTGGAAACCCCTTTGTTCTGACAAAAAAAACTCTCTCTATACACAAGCAGACCACCCGCTCCTAAAAGACATACAGAAAGTGAGTGACGTGACTATACAATCGCATAATGCCTGAGGATACACCCACCGCTTCTATCTATCTATCTATCTATCTATCTATCTATCTATCTATCTATCTATCTATCTATCTATCTATCTATCTATCAGTCACATAGACTCAGCTCTGCTGAATGTAAACTATTGTGTCATCTAGAACAAAATTATACTACAAAGAAGGAACTCTGGGATCTCATTTGGCCTGAAAGGCTGGTCTAATGTAATTTGATCCTTTTGATTTTGTGCTGATTACAGTGACCTGTTCAGAGTCATCAAAAACATCAAGAGGCGAGAGAGAGAAAGAGAAAAGCTGTTTGATTGTGTGTCCATTACAATTAAACCACAGGAACAACAGATGGGCACAAAACTGACATCAGCAGGTCATTCAAGCCGGATCTGAAACAACCCTTGTGGTTTGCAAATCCATTTTTAGGTCAGATTAGTCCTTAGGCCTTTAAATACAGACTGATTTAATATAATACAGCTGTTTGGTTGGTGATATTGTCACAATTTCAATCTCTAAAGCTAAGTTGGCTAAATATCTCCTTGCTAGACCCTGTTACCCACTGCTATCCATCCAGCCTGTAAATAAACTCTCTCTTAAAACGTGTGTTTCTCCTCATCGTGGGCTCCTTCTGTTTTGTGACAGATATATTATGATAAGTTTAGGAATCTTTTCTTCCATGGTGTTCACCTGTTCAAAATGTACAGTAAGTGTCGCTTCCTGTTTGGTTATGTGGAAAGTAAAAGAATACCCTTACGAAAAAAAGAAGTTCATTCAAGTGCTATTAGTATACTTCTTTTAAACTTAAAATAGGAAAGTATGCTTTTAGTTTATTTTTATGTCATTCTCAGAATTGGGCTTTGTGTACTCCTCAGAAATATTCTTAAAATTACATTTAAGTATACTTCACTTATACTTACAAAAAGTCTAAATATATTTGAGCTATACTTGTGCTTACAGAATCCGTGTTTTCATTATTATACGATAGAGGGCGCTAGTGCACATCTTCTGCACAGAATTTCCACACAAAAAAAACACAAGTGAAGAAGAAAAAAGAAACAACAGAGACTAACACATGTAACACAATCATCTGACATGAAACAGCATCAAAACTGTAACGTTATGGAATAAAATGTCGACAGATGAAGAGGTAATAATTACAGTCAAGCTTCGGGATGTTGATCGACTCCATCTACATTTTGATTATCATTCTGAATCCAATTCATAGTTTTCAAAGTTTCAGATTTTTGTTGAAAATTGTATTTCTTTATTTTTATTTTTTTTAAACTTACCCACATTTAATTTTATAAAAAAAGAATGCATGAAGCTAGAATAAAATGTTTTTGTTTACAAGGAGATACCCTGTTCTTTCTTTGGACGTTTTGTATGTTCAGATATTCATACAACAAAATATATACAAATTCTAACCTAAATAGTAGTAAACTAAATAGGTACATAGTAGTATAAAATATGATGTAAAGTTCAATTAAAGAAAACATATGAGTATAGTTCACTTTTAGTAGAATTGCAGTACAAACCACAAACATAGAGGGTAAACAAATTGTGTACTCAAAGTCTGCTACTGTTATACTTAAAGTAGACTTAAAAGTATATTTTTAGTATACGGTGGCAGATGTGGCCTAATGGTTAGAGAGTCGGATTAGTTACCAAAAGGTTGCCGGTTCGAGTTTCGGTGCTGGCAGGAGTTGTATGTGGGAGGGAGTTAATGAACAGTGCTCTCTTCCACCCTCAATACCCATGACTGAAGTGCCCTTGAGCAAGGCAATGAACCCCAAGTTGCTCCCCAGGTGACGGATCTATAGCTGCCCACTCCTCCGGGTGTGTGTTCACTTGCTGTGTGTGTGCACTTGGATGGGTTAAATGCAGAGCACCAATTCTGAGTATGGTTAACCATACTTGGCAAATGTCACAACTTTTTTTCTTTTTCTCTTTATATACTAGAAAGTGGGTCAGTTTAGTCCCAAGGAGTATTGAAACAGTACACTTACAAGTATACTACTAGAACACTGATATATGTGTGTGTGTGTGTGTGTGTGTGTGTGTGTGTGTGTGTGTGTGTGTGTGTGTGTGTGTGTGTGTGTGTGTGTGTATATATATATATATATATATATATATATACACTTTTTGGTATGGGTAGTTGAGCCAAAAATGAAAATTCTGTCATTCATTATTTATTCACTCTCAAGATGATTCAAACCTTTAAGCATTTCTTTTACTCTGTTGAACACAAGTGAAGATATTGTGAAGAATGACTTAGTATGGAAGACAATGGTTGAGTTTGTTTGAGGGTAAACTAATGATGATGGAATTTATTTTTTTTGGTGAATTATCCCCTTAAGTAAAGTTTCAGGGAGGTTAACTATGTAAAGACTGCTTGATATGCTTTTTTTTTTTTTTTTTTTTTTTCATGATTTTAATTTCTGAAGTAAGCCTGTAAAGTTAGTTCATATCTGGCAATACAACACATTTGGACATCGGTTATCTTTATAAAAAAAAACTAATTATGATTAAAATATCTTCGGGCAGATGAAAATTTCAAAACATATAAGAACACACAATGCACTGCTATCAAGCTGAATGTGTGTCATTTAGACTACAGTAAAAGGTACAGTGCTGGCTGGGGTGTTTACAACAAACTTAATAGTTTGTCGGCGGTCACGTGATGGCAAAATGGCCACGAGTTAGCAAAAAAAAAAAAAACAGACATTTATAGACTTTATTTCATGTGAGAGTAATTTTAAATATACCTTTTTGTTTTACAGCTATTCATTTATTTTGGTTTTGAAATATTTGAGTGTACCGTTTTTAACTGCAATTCTAAATATTTTTCCATATGAACATCGACTGTTGCACAGTGGCGCCGCCTGTTGGTCACAAACTACACTAGACGGGTCTACGGTAAGAGTTACAGCATCTTCCTCCTACACAAGCCTTTTGTACTATACGAAGCCTACACGTAACCTTGACACTGGTTACGACAGTATACGAGTGTAAAAAGTGTGGAGGTGAGAGAAACATTAATAGTCGTCTGTGGCTACTTTATGTAGCCTACTATCTTTTGTACCACGTTGTACAATTTTGCACCATCTGAGAGCATCAGCATATTACATATGGCTCTTTAGATTACATGTTCGACCGATGAGCAAGTGGAACACCCTTTAAAAGAAAAAAAGACCGAGTTAGCACTTCATCAGTTCAAGTTCAGGCTTATCTCAGTGCAATGTTACAGCTGTCACCAGTGCTAGTTTTAGCAAGTACAATGGCCCCATCTACTGTTCACAACAGACAAAACGCATTACACACTGAGAAGCCAAGATGTCCTATTTATCATATTATGAAGGTGCCAAAACATTCAAGCCAGGCTGTAAAATGCACTACATCTCACAGCATCTCCTTGTTTACATGGAATATAAATGTCTGCAGAAACTCGACAGACTGAATAATGATGTGGTTAGGCAACTGATCAAAAGGTTTTAGAGAAAAAAGCTATGATGGATGAAACTATACAATATGTAATTTGCACTGCTGTTTGGGTAGAATTTTACATTTGAATATTAATGAACTTTTCTCTTTCTTTCTTTCTTTCTTTCTTACTTTCTTTCTTTCTTTCTGTGTGGAGTTTGTCCTTATTCAGTAAATTGGACATACACACATAGATGTGAAATAATAAAAGTGTCAAGCTACTTCCTATGGATTGAAGCTCCCAAATACATTTGAAGATTGATTTTAGATTTAAATGTGCGGCCTGACTTCAGAGTCTATATGTGACGTTGAAGTCCTGGTGACATTTAGAGCTTTGCAGGAGTACATTATTAAATTGGACATCTTGAGACTAGTGAAAGGTGGCAGCAATATATGACAGAACAGAGCTGGGAATAAAAGCGTCTTGATGATGTTATTTTCTTTCATATTTTAGCTGATTATCACTAGGGATGGAGAGTTTCGTAGCCAAAAAACAACCTGGTCTTGTAGGTTTTTAGATTTTTTTTTTTTTTTTCATATTGTTATTATATTTACATAGTAGTTTTAATAGCGTGTCAATATTCTTTTTATTTAAATTTATAATTTGGATATGCTGATCTATTGTCTTTTGTGGTTATGTAATTTAGAGATATTACATTTACATTTATTAATTTAGCAGACGCTTTTATCCAAAGATATAAATTAGAGATATAAACCTTGTGTTTCATATTATGTTAGATTATAGGCTATTATTTAAGGTTATTTTTAGAATTTCATATTCTTGCATAGTGTTATATATAGTATATTTTATAAGATAGTTTGCAGATATTGTCTTATACAATGTTTTTTTTTTATCCACTTGAGCTAATCCACGGATGATGTTTGTTTATTTCTCGCGAGATTTGCGTCCAATAGTTTTAAACGCGTGTTGCAGCACATTGTATGACGAGTTTCGAACCCCAATCAGAGAGTTCAGATTTAAGCATATTTGAAGTATTTGAAGCGAATTCTACCGCTCCTACATTTACAGACACCTGCCACAAAGAGCAATTCTTTTGATTCTCGTTGTGTTGATTCAGCAAAAATTCAGTAAAAAAAAAAAAAAAAAGCCTATTCCGAGCAGCTTCAAAAATATGTCATGGCGGCCCAGAAAAAACTGTTAACTCCTGACAATTTCATTGGTTAACGGAGCGGCCACCTCTTTCATAACATGGTTGGAGCATTCGCTTGAGTAGAACATTCAGTAAATCTATTTCTTACTCTGTTAACAGACATAAAGCGTCGAGGCGGCGGTGCACGTGCGCTCGGTGCACGTCAAAGAAGAGCTATAAAACACACCGAGTCGTATTTGACAGCAGCGTTTACTTTGACTTGATGTTAGGTTGTAGGAGGAGTGAAGTGTCAGGCAGACATGGTGGTCTGGATGGGGGATGCAGTCACTTCTTTTGCTGACGATTTATTCTGTGTAACGTAGTACTGGAACGTTTAGTTGAATATAGATTAGCTACTCTTGTGATTTCTTCTGTAGTAATGACAAGGAAGCAAGTGTTTATTTATGTATTCATTGCATCTTTGAAAATATGTTGTGTATGGACATAATGTTCTTAAAGAGGAGTTGGAACTGGATGTAGGTGATAATTATATATTTCAGTGTACAAGGTAATATAAATAATAGTAATAAAACATCCTATATAATTAGCTATTAGTACTTTTGAGGAAGTCATACATAGCATAAAATGTTGTTATCTGGATCCTATTTATGTTTAACAATAATGTTATTTTGGACAATCTCATTTACTGTTGACACCTGTACAATACATTATTGTATATATATATATATATATATATATATATATATATATATATATATATATATATATATATATATATATATATATATAATGCTTACTTTTTAAATAAATAATTATAATAGATTATGATAAATTATTTATAGCAACATTTTCAGGATTAGTTGCCTTTTAAAGTAACTTTTTACAGTCCCGAGACTGATCTTTTTTTTTTTTTATGTAACATTTTGTTGTTTATTTCAAAAACTGAAAACACGTGAATATTAGGAAATGTGAATTCAAGTCATCTTTTGCAACACAAAATGTCATGAAAAAAAGGAGTGTCAAGTCATAAACCCTTATGCAAGAAATTTTCATTTAAATTTAAACTACATAAGGTTTTGTAAGTGAAATATATTTTAATGACAGTAGAATATTTTTTTTATTTGTACAAAAAAAATTCTTTTTACAAATACAATTATTTTACAGCACCTTTCCTTTAGTTACAGTCTGGCACTTTTTAATGTATGCATATTGTGTGCACAATTTAACCATTTCTATTGAGTGTATCTTTGAAATAGACATTTATTTTTTGTTTGTTTATAACAATCTTCATATATAATCAATATGCTAATAAAAAACTTAATTTGCTGTACGTGAATGTATATACATGAGTTTGAGAGAGTTAGACGGCCACTTCTCTTCTCCAGATGAGTTTCGCCGAGTTTACATCCGGGTTTTTCCCTAGGCAATGGGAGACGCACTACCGCTGTTCCTTAGGCAAAGTGAAATAAATTCGCCGCACCGTCACAAAAAATAGTCCTCTCCCCAAACACGTTTTGATGAAACTTCACGTGCACTTTTCCACCAAGCACGCGCACTTTTACAGTAATCGCGATTTTTCTGAATCGTTTGGATGGTTGTTTGGAGTATTTGTGCTTTCTGGCGGCTACTTTTCCTGCCCCCTTCGTCTCCCTCTTCCTGCGCGGATGAATCGTCGGGTGCTTCGGCTGTGGTGAATGAGATTGAAGAAGAGTTCTTGTTTTGTATCTCAGTTTCTCTCTTTTTTACACACACAAATTAAAATTAAACAAACAAAAAAAATAGCTCGGTAACCTAGCTAAATTCAGCCCAGAGCTCCACTACAGCTATGTGAGGGATCGGATCGCACCGAGATCTCGGAGTGTTTGTAAATATTTATTTAAATAATTTGTGAGGAGAGAGAGAGGCACTACTGCTCAAGTGAGTAGAGGAGGGTAAGTGCACCTTGGGATCTTTTTTTATTATTGCAACTTTTATGCGCCTCGTTTTTGGACTTTAATCGTTCAAAGACTCTTCGTCGCTTTCCCAAATCCGAACCCCGTCGCGATCGGGTAGGTAGAGAAGTCAGGATCCCGATGGTTTTGGAGCAGAATTTCCGCTTATTTCTAGGAGTTGAGACTGTGCTGTATTTCTAAGTGCAGCGCGTGAATCGAACGTTCCGCGCGGTTTGTTATTTTGTAACATTTTAAACTTCGCTGGATACATTGTTGCCGCAACGGTTGTTTTCCAGCTCAGTGTAACAATGTATCCGATGGCAGCGGGGGGATAAAAGAGGGTCGAATGAAGATCTTTTGCTCGTGCATGCCTTGAATTAGTGGTTGCGGCTCAGTCGAGTCCATCTAACTGTAATTTGTGCTGTTGGCCTGTTAGCTTTAGCAGAGTTAGCCGTAGCACAATATGAAAGCTCCTTATATCCAGCAGCAGGTTTGTAAAAAAGATTAACTCCTATTTTAATAGTTTTCAACGCTTTTATATCCAGAGCTTGTAGTAGATGAGTGCTAAAGTGATGCTTTTTAAAGCACAGTGATTTTGTTGTTTGTTTGGAAAGTGTTTTTTTTTTAACGTTGCTCTCTCTCTCTTTTTTTTTTTTTTTGGTCGTCGGAGGCTGAGTTATTGGAGCTGGTGTGTTTTACAAGCAGATTCTTTTAGAGAGTGAAAAATCAACTCGCAACGCTTTTCCCCTCATATTGTAGTGGATCAAACATGTATTTCCCCGTTTTGTGAATCTTTGTGAAAGTATGCTGTCTGGCAACACTTTGGGCATCATCTTCCGTGTTTCCCTCAGGTTTATAATAGTGGCCTAATCAAAGTACTGCTTAACTTTTCCTGTCATCTAAACCTCCCTGGTCAGACGGCCGGTTTCATGTATAGCTCAGTATAATTTGGTGTTAAACTGCAGCTTAACTGTCTCTCAGAGTGGTTTTGCACACTATTGCAGTTTTGCAGGTGGCACATTAAAGCATTTGGAGTTTATTGAAGCTATGCTATGTGAGAACAGTTTGTCTTTCATAGTCTTTGTTGGATCAGTTTTTGAAAAGTAGGTGCTATTTCAACAGCTTTAGTATCAATTTATTTTAGTTTTCAACTGATTGTTGCTATTTTTCCACCACTTTAGTAGTGTTTATCCCTGTCTTTGTTATTGTTATTGATTCACTTTGTATCTACTTTGTTTTTCTGCTCATGTTTTGCCTTCGTTATGTTTACGTTTTGAACTCCTTGATGATATTTCTCACGTTTGTGATACTTTAAAATGCATTTACACCCTCATCTGACATGTTGAGCTCTTTCTTTAGGTGTTGTTTTCCTTATCCAGGTAGTTTCACTTTTAATGTTTGTACTGTGGCACTCAAATCTTTAGGGTATTTATGACTCCATGTACCAATATGCGTAGTAGATATAATGCCTTTATAATACTACAGTAACCACATTGAAATATCCACAATGTTGTTGATGCCATTTATGAATTCCAAGTAATTATGCAAAACAAAACTTACTGGCTTATGTAAGCATGACACTGGAAGTATTTTAATGCTATAACTTGTGTCCCGTCAGGTGTAGCTGTGATATTCTGTGACCTCATCCAGGCCTGGATACTATTTAGAAAGAACAATAATTCACATTTCCCTTATTTTGTCTATTTGTAGCTGTCTTATATCAGTTTGCTTAAGTAAAGTAAAGTTCCCTGCACTCAGATGAATCCGTTAATTAATTTCAATGCTTGTCTGTTGTTACATTTATAGGTATTCGTTTAATTCAAATATGTAAATGGTAAAATAATATGTTGTTATACAATGTATGTACCTGATCGATTACAGTAATATGTTGTTTCAATTTATTTTCACTTTCATGTAATTCATATCACTTTGTTTTAGCTTTTAGAATACTATGTACATTATATATTCATCAAACCACAACTAAAAGTTGAATTGTGGAATGCAGTTTTGATCTGAGCTGGTTGTTTATAAAGAATATTTCAACAAGTCACAGAACGCTTTACAGAGACCAGAAAGGTCCCGTGTTACTGTACTGTACAGCTTTCCGATCGCAGATAAGAACCTGATTTGAAATGTAAACTCAAAAGTAAATATATACATTTTTCATTATACACATGCTAATGTTGTCCTCTTTTTATATTTCATATGCAGGGTGAAAGATGTTAGCTAATGCTTTCTAAAAGCTGGTCAGCATCATGATTCAACATAAATCTCTTTTATGGCATCTATGGCAAAATACCTAATGAGATCATTTTTTCCGTCTATTTCAGGGAGTTTGCCTCTAAGTTTAATTTCATGAGTTAAATAGTGATATTATTATTACCATAATGTTTTATTATTTAACTAATTCTTGCATGGTACTATTCTTACGTGGTTAACTATAATTCATAATAATACGTTTCAAGTTAATTATTACAGGGTTTTGGATTGTGATTTATTTTTTTGGTAGTGTTTACATATGGTGTATTTTTTCTTTACCACTAAGCCACCTCAGCTTTTGTCTTTTTACTAGTTAACATTCAAAAAAGCTAACTTATTATGAATATAGGCAGCGTGCTTTTAAAAGACATACATAATCCACTTCGGTTTTCATAATCACTCTCCATTTTTCTGGGCACCCAAGCTCACACGGTCCTCTTCCTAAAGTTCCAGTGACCGTACTATTTAGTTGTGTGTTATTCGATCGAAGACCAGCAGAGTGACTCATACACTTGTCGATTTGAAAGGGTGTCATTTCCTGTGCATTGTAGGCTGAAGGTCCTGAGATACCCGTCTGCCGTGTGGTCATGACAGATGTCATCGCTGGCGAGTACAGGCTTCATTTAATATCTCAGAACTCCAGTTGGCAGGACTGCACAAAGGACAGATCCGATGCTCGAGTTTTGAAGAAGATATTTTTAGCTCCACGGAGATGCCGGGAGATGCACAGGGATGCAGGACCTTTTTTGTCGTGGGGTTCATAGATGGGATGAGCAATTAGAAGCCCGCTGAATGCTGTGCTTGCAATGTTGCCCCTTTTCACACAGACTGTAAGAGAGAGAGAGAGTGGGGGAATTGGAGTGTCTCTCCCTCATCTAATAGTGTGTGTGTGTGTGTGTGTGTGTGTGTGTGTTTCATCTTGTGCAGGGAGTTGGAGAGAGCGCGTGAACACTAGTCTCAGTGCCAGCTGGTAAGTCCTCTAATAGCCTCTGTTATAATTGTCCTCTTGGCACAGGGCCGCACACCAAAATCAATGAGAGTGAATGAATGTCTGTAACACTGCCTCCGTTTCGCTCACTGTTACACTAAGCATCGCGGTTCTTCAGATTCACTCAACGTCCGATCTTCTCAATTGTCACAAGTTTTTATCCTCCGCCAACCCCGGTTTTCCCAGAAAATTGCTTTTCAGCAAGACCCTCTATTGGGTTTTCATTTCTCCTCTCAATCCCGTTTGACCAAAATACCTTTTTTGAACTTAAACAAGAGGTTCCCGCAGTGTGTCGCTCTGGGAATACGAGCTGAATAAAGCGTGTCTGTTTACTACCACCGGAGACATCATGAATCACGCCTCGATTTAGAGAAGTGCATTTGTCCCTCAAACCGCATTAGACACCGACTCGTGTTCCCCCTCGTGGTGTTATTGGATTAAGTCAACCGCCGAGCATCTCGCAAAATAAAGGTTAAATATATAAAATAGGAAGAAAAGAAAAAAAAGTCTGCAAAACCTCTCTTGTTTGATTTCTCTAGACAGGCTGAAAGTTTCCTGGGACTTTCTGGCGAACTGGATCCATGATGGAATTGCAAACATTACAGGAGGCCCTGAAAGTGGAAATACAAGTCCATCAGGTAGGAGATCTCGCAAATGGGCTTCTAATCAGTTAAATCAGGAGGGGAAAACAGTGCTGAAGTGTCACTGTACTTTCAGTACTTGAGACCTAGAATCACAATCCCATGTTTAACGGATGATTCAAATGATTTGGGAGTCTAGCAGAACAGGTCTCCCGTGCCTCTACTGTGCTTGATGATAAAAGGAGATCTGTTCTGCCTGTCCCTCACTGTCAGAGGCGGCGTGTCCCAGCAGGCAGGAAATTAGTCAATTTGTCTGAGTGGGGTAAGAGAAAGACAAAAAGACAGGGAGGGAGGGACAGACGGAGAGAAAGGAAAAGGAGGAGAATCAGGGTCATTCTGGGCAGATAAAGCGTAAGCCACTACTTCAGTTTTAACGAATCATCTCTAGCAGGTGTTCTTTTACATACTGGAGGCTTTTTTTTTGTGCCGCCGTCTGGTTTTGCCTTCATATGGCTTGGAATATTTGACTGGCAGGTGGAAGTGGGATTTCTGTCTCATCCGGGGCAGCTGAACGGGTCTCGCATGACTCACTGTTGCCTACTGGTGGACTGCAGAAACTTTGAAGAAACAGAAAATCGCCCCTGGGCTTTTAAAAGAACAAAAAGTCAAGTGGAGCTAAATGTCTCATATTTTTGTCATGTGACTGTATGTTTGGAAAAGGTCTTAGATGTAAAAAAAAAAAAAGCCTGTTCTGCCAGAAATTTTTTTGTTATTTTTTATTTTTGTACAAAACATTTCTTCAAACTGACACAGAATAGTATGTGCTGCCTGAATTATATGGATTTTTCATAAGGTCTACATCTTATTGTGGTTGCGAGATTTTAAACTTTTTAAAAATCAATTCATTTGAGGAAATGACTTCAATTTTAAAACAAATATGTTTTAAATATTTATATTTGTGCATTTAGCTGATGGTTTTATCCAGAGTGACTTGCAAAAGTTGCCAATGTATAAAAAAAAATTAGGCTAATAAATTATCATGAATTCTTAAATGCTTTATTATGCTTTTAATATTATTTTAATGGTTTATCTATCTATCTATCTATCTATCTATCTATCTATCTATCTATCTATCTATCTATCTATCTATCTATCTATCTATCTAATATTAGATATTTCTATTACCTGATGTTATAGATGCTAATTTCAGTTAAAAGCAAATGTCCTGAAATATAATTTGGGGAACTCATTTTACTCTCCCCTATCTCTTTCACTTATTAATATACCTGTCTCTGGAAGATTGATGTTAAACCAAGTGGATCAACTCATCATCTGAAATTAATTTAAGTTGAATATTTATGACACCTGTTCATTGCAAATGTAAAACGTTTGTTCCAACTGAACACATTAACTGGTGTCCCCACAAAGCGTTGTTAACTGGAGGACAGTTACTCTTCCAGAAAGCGTTGGCAGGCTGCCTGCTGCTCTGTCTGCTTTTGTTTGACAGTGAGGCAGGTGCAGCAGGCTGTAGTTCCACATGTGGCCTGTAGATGCCAGACAACGGCTGTAACTCCCTTCAAAACTGTTGGCTTAAGTTTTGACTGCAAATTCTTGTCTCCTCTTCTGTTGCCATAGAAACTTGTCGCCCAAATGAAGCAGGATCCACAGGTAAATATTCTTTATGACGTTGCTCTTCGGAATTAATCCTTGGCTTTACTTTAACATTACTGACGGCTGAGTATTTTCTATACTAATAAGGCAGCTTGGTGTTGTGTATAAATGTTTTATAAAAACAAAGGTTGTGTAATTCAGAATTTATATGTTTCCAGGTTTTTGTTCAGATATGACACAAGCTCATAGTTAAAAAAAATAAGTGATTATTACACACATTTTTTTCATAGAACGCAGATCTGAAGAAACAACTTCACGAGCTCCAAGCGAAAATCACGGCTCTGAGTGAGAAACAGGTAAGAACTTTCACAGTCCTTGTGACGTCATTCACTGCTTCAGCTGCTGGATCAAATGTTTTTCAATAGTGAAAGCATCAATCAAATGCTTGTTTGTCTATTAATGTGTGTCAGTGAGCAATGAGCAATATAATATAGTCAACTATAATAATATAATATAATATAATATAATATGACAACTATAATATATGAAAAATATTTCTATTTTGAATTAGCAGTTCATTTTCTGTTTTTATACATGTAGTTTTAATTTTAGTAACATTTAAAGTGGAGTTGTGTGGGTTTGTCATTTTTATTTGTTTTTAAAATATTACTTTTCAGGTTAAATTTATTATTATTTTCATTTTAAGTTCAGTTTTAGTGATTATTTATTTCTATTTATTAATTTTAGTGCTTTTGCTGTAAATGAGAGTATTAATTTTAATCTAATACTTACATTTTATTTTATTCCTTCTTTTTATTTTTATTCCAGAATATTTTAAATAGTTTTAGTAAACGATAATAACCCTGGTAGATTTAAATTTTAAGCAACACCACAAAAACACCAGCGTGTTTCAACACATTTGTGTGTCCAAGTCAATTTGCGTTTACTGAAGCCATTTTTGATTTGTTTGCTTCAAATTGGCCTTATTGATTTCCTGAAGTGGCTTTTGGATCTTGTGGGAGTTTTAGAATTTAATGACAAAATGACAGTGGAAATAAGCAAAGACTGATATATTTAATTGTTTTGCGGTTGAGAAAAGAGCAGCCAGCAGGACAGGCCTGGGTCTGCGCATTTAACAACTGTGGCAGAAGAGTAATACATGCAGCCCGCTGTGTGTAGCGCATGTGTCTGATGTGTGTGTTGGGGCTTGTCTCGTCTCCTGCTGAGAGGTGGAAACACTCCAGATTGTCAGAGAGAGTCTGAGATTGCATTTATTCAGTCGCTTCTTGAAAAGTCTGGATTTTTAGCACAGCTGTTTTGGGGGAATGTTTCACTTTCTGTCTCTCTTCCTACTCTTGAAATTCTCCAGTTTGTTTCATCAAAGAATTGTCCCAGTTTACTGCCTCGCAGATCGCTGGCTTAGCTTTGAGCTTTTATCCTGAGAGAGAGAGAGAGAGAGAATAGATCAGTATAAGTACACATGATTTGATTTTTTTTTTTTTAACTCTACTCAAATGTGGAGGGCAAATATTGTATGTGTGTGTAGCCTTAGTCAATCCAGACAAGGATTAGAGCACAAGATGATGAAACAGTACTGTGAATGCTAATTCAGTTCTCTCACGAAACCAGTCTAGTTCACATTTCATCTGATAACGTGTGTGTATATATATATACTTTTAATTTGATTTAAAACATGTAATTCAGTCTCAGATTTATGGATTAATGCTGTTTGTTTTTCAATCAAAACATTAAGTTTATAATAATTATATAAACACACACACAAATATATTAAAATAAATATATGTATATCACTATAACATTTGCAGTAGTGCTGATATTTGGAGAAAAATTGCACTCTTTGTGTGATATTAACTATATTGATTATATATATATATATATATATATATATATATATATATATATATATATATATACTGTATATGCAAGTCACTGTATTCCACTATATTATTATAATTGAAACTAACAGCATAAAATGTTTTTATTTAAAATAAATATTAACTGAAATTAGAGATAAAAACCTTTTCATTTTAGCACAAAAACAATAAAATTATTTTACATAACTACAACTAAAATGAACAAGGAAAATATATCAAATTAAAGCGTCAAAATATTAATAGAAATTATAATAATATTTCAATGATACTTTTCATTATGTGTATTTCTATGTAATCTACACATTTTCTCAGGTCGTAAGGTTGACTCCCTTTTTAATCCTGCTGGCTGTGAATACAGTTTGTCTGCTTTTTAAATCTCAGTCCCATTCATTTGATTCTGCATCATGAATTTATATTTCTGTGATTTTAACCTCGATGTGAGGCCCTCAGCGGTCACGGTGGTCTGTTTCGTATGTAAACTCTCCGCTTGTGAGTCTAAAGCTGCTACTATGTGATTGATCGCCCGCTTAAAGAGAAAAACTGTTTTTTCAAAATTCATTTTGAGGAAGAGACTTTCATTTGATGTTGTGCTTAGCGCAAGGGCTTTGTTGAGGAATGTGTGTGTGTGTGTGTTTGCACTCTCAGAGGTGCGCTTTGGCTCCAGAGGACTCTGAGGCAGCAGAGTGTGTGAGATGAATTTCAATTAAGTTTTTTTCTGCGTGTATGTATGTGTGTGTAGCGCTCAGTGCGCCTTTTATAAAAGCATTTCCAGTGTTGTTAAGATGGTCTCGCACCTGAAGGGTCTTTAAAGGCTGACTGAATAAAAGCCATGGCTTAGCTTCACACCCAGAACAAAGAGAACCAGGGAATCTAGTGACTAATAATCTATTATTAGAAACCGCTGCAGCTAGATATAAACAGAACATTGAAAAGAAAAGATGGGGAGGGGGGGGGGGGCTTTTCATATTTATTTCTTGGAAAAAGTGCGTATGTGTGTTTTTCCGTAATCAACATTTCCTCAAAATGTGACTGTGAATGGATGTATGATTTCCTGGTAATTTCTCTCCCTCTCTCAGAAAAAAGTGGTGGAGCAGTTGAGGAAGGAGTTGCTGGTCAAACAGGAGCCCGACTTGAAGCCACAGACTCTCCCAGCGATCGCAGACGGTAAAACCGTGCTGCTGACACCCGCCTGTCCCCCTTCACAGCCGCCCACAGGGCCTCCACACAACCAGGGGCCTCCACAGGTACAGCTTCACACCCTAAACACCACACAGTCTCTAGACAAAATGTGTAGAACAGCATTATACTCTGAGGTGATTTGCAGCAGAATATTTACTTAACACTGGTGAGACGTGAATTCGATTCCTGTACCTTAGCAAAAAAAATTACCCGATTAGCTAGTTTACCCAAAAGGTTTATTGAAAAACAATTGCCCTGACTTGTCAGCAGTGATCTATTCTAAAGGCACACTCTGTAATTGCAAACACACAAATCTTTGTCCCTGAAATGAGCTTTGAGTTTGTGAAAAATAAGTGCAGAGTGACCTTAGAATCTTATAAGAGTGTTTATATAATAACGCCAATAATGTACAATCTCAGACTTCCTGGTTTTAATTTTTCGGTGATTTGTTTACACAAGATGTGTGTACTGTGTATATTTATATACAAATATACACACATGTATATATTTATATATATTACACACACACACGATTAATTTAGTTGCCATTAATTGATTTAATTAATTATTAATAATATTAAATGATGACATTTGGGTGTTGCATACAAGAATTGAGCCAAACCTGCAATGTGACTTTGTTTAAACAGTGTCTCAATAGATAATTTGTGATTGGTTAACGTTATCTATCAGCACTTTTTTCAAGGTTTTTCTTATATGCACTGATAAATCAAGAAAAATCAAGTCAATAGCACTTTGTCATCTTTTGTGGCTCCTCATCCTCTGCTTCTTTCAATCAACCGACCTCCCGCCTCCGCGACTAGAAGACTCTCACCGTGACGCCGGTCATAACTGCAAAGACTCTACCTCTCGTGCTGAAAGCTGCCACCTCCACCATGCCTGCTTCCATGGCAACACAACGCCCCACAGTCGCCATGGTCACTGCCATCAGCAACCCCCTGAGACCCGGCATCAATTCTGACTCCCAGAGCACACCAATCAACCTTCAGGTGGCCAGCAAGCTACCCAATCAGGACACAGATGCCGGCACACGGATTTTGTCCAAGAATGTTATCGTTGTGAGTGTGAATCGCTAAATCACTAAAGATTCTCTCGCTTTTAACTTAGTGTTTCCATTTAGCTTAAATATAACAATGTTAAACTGAAGTAGAAATGCCAGTCTGTGTTTTTGCATAGCTTGTTCTAGACTAATCATAGTCAGACCCACTTTGCTTTGATGTGTTTAGAACAGGATGTTTGTGTCTCCAGTTAGTATGAAGATTTGAAATGACTTCCTTTCTGATAATGATGTGCTTGGCTGGGGTGGATGGTGACATACTTCTGTGATGAAACCAGATAGAGGATCATTTCCTCTAAATGTTGTGAATTTGCCTCCATTTCACCTGCTGAGTGCCCAATAAACGGCTGGTTTTGTCACAGGTGCAGGCCACCACCACCACCTCTGCCCAGCATATCAAAGTTCCCCAGTTTGTCCCTCCTCCTAGATTGACGCCTCGACCCACCTTTCAGCCACAGGTGCGTCTCTGTTAGACCTGCCCCCTCCCCCTTATGTATGTGCAGTTCCACACCGATGCCACCAGAGGGATACACAACCTAGTTTCGGAGGCCTTGTGTCTGTAAAGCCTTTGTTTACAGAGACATTCTGATTCAGGATATTTTTAAACATGGGAACTAAAATTGCTCGAACACAATCACCCAAACTTCAAAACATCACAGTTCCACACTTGCAGACGCAAATTCAGCTTTTTTTCTTATAGTAAAACTGATGCTCACCTTCTCCTTCCCAGCGCTGGCTGTTGCTGTGATACTGTTTGCTCCCATTTTTTCTCTTTGCTTTAGGGTGCTTGCACACTAGATTTTATGCTCTGTCAGAAATGCTACATGTCTGTTGATATCAGTTGGGGATATTGTGTTGTTAAAAAAAAGATTTGCGAAAGTGATGCTTAATCATGCAACTTGGAACTTTTGCTTTGCACTCCGACATAAGCATCTGTTGACCAATGAAAATTCAGTCCAATGTAGTACTGCTCTGTTTTAAACTGGCCTGCTTCTGTCTACACTCTAATGGCTCATTTCCACTGAGCGGTATGGTTCAGTATGGTATGGTATGCAATCATGTCCTTTCCATTGTCAGAGGTTGTGATTTGGTACTAAAATATTGAACTGTACCGTACCACATTTTTTGGTATCCTTCCGTTTCGGTACTTAGCACAGCAAAGGGTACCAAAAGGGTGGAGCTAAACTCACTGCAGAATGTAGATTGGTTGACTAGAATCATTACTTTTGCGTAATACAAGGGGATAAAGCTTCTCCTTCACTCGTTCCCCTCTGCTGTGCATGAGTATTGGGCTTATATACATCAGAGTGCGGAAACACACCCACACACACAAAAAGCAGATGAAATATATGCAATGTAGTTTTAAGAGTTTTTCAGTTGAGAATATAATTGTTTAAACCTCAAATCTGTGGTTTATTTATAAAGAGAGCCTATATGAGAATTTGCTATGCCGATTTTGGAGCTCCAGGTGATCACAGGGCACTCAGTGCTCATGTTTCCCCCGAGAGCAGTCTTATCTCGGATAGCCCTTCCAACATTTTCCACTGGCTCTGATGTCTCTGTAGTAATTAAACATGAGATACAATTTGTTTTGAGTTTATTTTACAAGCGTTTGTGGTCTCATGAATCTATTATTTGTTCCTGGTCATATAAGTTTGGCTGAGCACAACGTTATTTTGAACTTTATGTATTTATTCAGAGTCTGAGACACTTTATCATCAATCGCTACTTACTGGCATACACCAAGCCGATCAAGTAATGTTACTGTTGGCAGTGGAGATCTAAGCACAACCCAATCAGGATGTTCAGTCCCGAATCATACTGTACTGCACCGTACTGTACTGACCCGTACCGCATGGTGGAAACAAGCCATAAATGCATTCCTGTCTGTCAAATGCTCAGTTATAGCTTTATCTAGTGTGTGAGCTCCCTTAAGCACTGTGTCTATACTGGAAGTGCATGACCCCTTCAACAATTGTTTTAACACTTGGGTGAATGTCCATTGGTATAAAAATTGAACTTCGATATGTTCATTGCTTTATGTCTGGTGTAGACACGGTGTTTCCGAGCAAGACAGCGTTTTGCTGTTTATTCCTTTGTAACAATGCTGTTGCTTCAGTTGCAGCGTTTATTTCTGCTTTTGTTCGTTGATATTGCTTTGGCTGACCCTGTCATTAACCCCCCACCCCCTTAAAGACTGACAATGAATCACCTTTTACCTCACAAAGCTATGTAATGCTAAAGCGAGCTCAGATTAATCATCTTGAACCCGACATTTACTTACCCTTATATCGTTCCAAACTTGTTTGACTTAGGGTGTGTTCACAAGCGTCACGTTTGGTTCGATTAAAACAAATTCTGGTGCTATTGCTCTGTTAGTGTGGTTCATTTGAGTAAGTGTGGACGCTGCCATCTGAACCCTGGTGTGCACCAAACAAGTGGACAGAGAGCACTAAAAGAATGGCTCTTGGTCCACTTCCAAATTAACTCTGGTGCAGTTTGAATGAAATAAGAAATCAACATAGACCAAATACTTCTAAACAAACCAAAATCAGGATGTAATGACAAGATGCAATGGTATGCAACATGATTTGACAATGAGGAATGAGCGGTTTATCCAAAACAAGGGCAAACGTGGAGCAACGAGTAGGTAAAATGCCTTTTATAAGCTCTGAGTTTGCAGGACATAAAATCATATGTACACACAACAATGAACGTGCTTAGTCCAGCAGACAGCAAAAGGTGTATTCGACTTAAAGTGGTGTTGAGCAGACCCATCAGAGAATGGGTACTTTGATGTCATACACCGATCAGTCTGCGCAGGCCAGCTTTAAGTCAAACACACCTATTGTTTGCTGTGTTCATTAAGTTCTCTCATTATGTCTTTCAATGACCAATCAGGCTGTGAACGCATCACTGTGCCTTTAGGTTTGCTGTCAAAAATGCCATTGTGAATGTTAAACAGACCAGGACCAAATGTATAGTTTTCTTTTTGGTCCGGACCAAATGAACTATGAGAGCCAAACTACAAGTGTGAACGCATCCTAACTTTCTTACATGGGCATCTCTGGTCCTCAAAGTCCACTGTCCTAGAAAAAACTTTGGGCCAACCCCAATCAAACACCTCAACAACTAATCAAGGTCTGTAGGATTACTAGAAAGTTAAAGGCAGGTGAGTTTGATCAAGGTTGGAGCTAAACTTATGGACATTGTAGGCCAGAGTTGCTCAGTCCTACTCCTGGTTTGTTTTGATGTTCCTAAATTGAGCTCTGCACACATTTTCCTCCACTTTTATACTAGTCACTAGTCTGGGTGAACCAGAGCTCAGTGTTAGCATTACTTATGGCTGAGGTTTCCTCTTAACACAAAACAGCATGGATGTTAGGGGCATGGAACCAGAGTGGCTTTCTTTATCGATTGCTTTGGCAAGCCTCTGTCTGCTTTCTCATCCAACCCCATTCCACCATTGTACAGGTTCGACCAAAACCCCCCATGCCCATCAATGTGCCCATCGCTCCAGCTCCTCCTCCTCCCATGGTGGCGGCTCCTCTAATCCAGCGGCCCCTGATGCTCACCACCAAGCTGACATCGTCTTTGCCTGCCTCTGCTGGGCCCATTCACCAGGTCCACATCGTGAACGGACAGCAGTGTGCCACGATTGACAAGACCACGAAGGCAGTTACGAGTTGCACCACACAAGTCACAGGCATTGTCATCAGTCCTGCCCAGACACTTCAGATCAGCAACCTTAACTCAGACTTGAAGGTGAGCACACCCGTTTGTATTAGCTTGATTGTTTGCTCCGGACAATGCAACATTTTTCAGACAAGTCTTTTTTTTTATCAGACAGGATAGGTTTAACTTTTGCTCTTGCACTTAGAAACAGCTTGACTGGGTTGCTTATCTTGTTTCTTGTTCTCTGCATCAGACTGTGAAACCACAGGGAGGACCAGAACAGGTGGTCACGAGTACACCACCCTCATCCTCTCCTCCTCTTCCTCCTCCTCCAGCTAAAGTCAAACGAGAGGAGAGCCCTCAGGTACTGGTAACTTCACAGAGTTAACAAAACCATCATGTCTGACTAATTTAGCCTGAATCCTTAATAATAAACTAATACTTTTTCTTCCTTCAGAAACTTGCCTTTATGGTGTCTCTTGGGTTGGTCACACATGACCATCTTGAAGGTAAGTCCCACTGGTGTCAATTCTGCACTGTGGATTTCCCTTCAATTAAAGTTACATGGACAGGATGTTTTTTAACCAGATGTGCATGGGATGTCATTGCTCTCCAGAGATTCAGAGTAGAAGACAAGAACGTAAGAGGAGAACAACAGCCAACCCAGTGTACAGTGGAGCAGTGTTTGAACCTGAGGTACAAACAAATGTTCTGTAGTTCCCTCTTCCATTTGGTCTGATTTTGAGAGCTTAGATTGTACTTTCAACTTGGCTCTAACATTCAGATTTCTCTCCTATATCTCAGAGGAAAAAGAGTGCTGTCACTTACTTGAACACTCCGCTGCATCAAGGCACCAGGAAGAGAGGTCTGTACCTGCCTGTCTTAGTTGCTTAAGTTGATGTATTGTAGCCCTGCTGCTTCTATGTACCACCTAATAGACGCCTCTCTGCTTTCTCTTGCAGTTTTTCTTTGTCTTTGCTAGGGTTTGAGCTCTCTGCAGACCTACATTGTTTGAGTAGACCTAAAAATTGGCCTATAAAAGTGGTGGTTAAGGAACCTCTTCCCCATTTTGTATAGTTTCCAGAGAATTTGGCTTGTTTTGGACTTGTTAACATTTGATTTAAGACTTAAAAATGTCAGTAGGCTTACGAGGAGAAATATGTCCTCTCAGTGTTGCTTCACTTCAGATTTGAGTATCTAGAGTGCTCTTTGCACTTTTTTTTTTATTTCTTTTAGAATATTTTGTTATTTTCTTGGGATTTCTAAAGCTGTGCTTCAACATAATGGATTTACCTTGATTTGACCTTCACCCCAAAGACTTTTGAGGCCTCAAAGTGCCCCTATTATGCCATTTGAAGGTTGCTAATATTGTTTTATGAGTCTCCGAAAACAGGGTTACATGCAAGGTCAACAAACATGTTAGTTTTCTCAGAAAATAGATTTAATTTGACCTCTTTCTAAATTATTCATAAACACCTCGTGCAAAGCATTTCAAAGAATCAGTCTCTCTAAACCCCTCCTTTCCGTGAGCCCTCACTGGTGTTATTGGTCAGATGGCGCAGTCCTTAGTGTTTGGTCCAGAGCTGTAGAGAGCTCTCTCTGTGGCTCTGGATTGGTCTACCGTGTACAGCGCATGTCAGAAACAAAACACCAATTGGCTTGAAAGAATGACAGTCCTGGAGACATGTCAATACATTGAGGAGATGGTTTGGATTGTAGCTTACCAACTCGAGTCTGATGATGAAATGGTTGAAATGGCTGATCGACAAGAGACTGATTCACAAGCACGACTGGGGCAGGAGATTTCTCAGTGGTAAGTGCCAAGTGTTGACAAGTTTGTGGTAATTATGAGATATGATCAAATAAATGTACTCTCACAGCGTAGGACACAGTGTCTTCTCGAAATGATGTTGACAACACAGAAATTTTACCGTGTTTGTTGGCAGGCAAGTTGGCTAAGTAAAACACGGGCAGACATTATGCAAATGTGTTACTTGGTGGTGTAGAGCTGTAACTGAATAATATTCAAATTCCTGAAGACACGTTTAGGCAAGTGCGAGCAGACTTATTTTTATTTATTTATATTTTCAGCTTCACAACTTTGCAGATAGTTTTTCGCATACAGCTACATGACACAATTGCATGAAAGGTAATAGTTGAAAAGGCATAATAGGGGCACTTTAAAAGACTTTATGAACTCTACCTCAAAGACTTAAGTGTTGACTTATGTTTGGCCTTGAAAGACCTGACTTGGACACCACCTTAAAGATTTGAGCATTGATTTTGGCTTGGTGTTGAAAGTTCTTTACTTGGGCTCTACTTATTGACTTGAACACTGATGTGAGTTGGTCGAATTAGGTGTGTAAGTGAGAGTTTATCAATTGGTTCTCTGGTTGTCGTGTTACCTTTTAGATGTTATTTTTATATTTATTGTTTTGCTTATTTTAGAGTGCATGATGCATTGCTTGTTCCCGTAGGAGCCACCTGCAGGGAAATGTATTGAGATTTGAGTTTAGATCTCAGCTTAGACTTTCTATCTTTCGCTCATTGCTTTTCAAATTCCCTGCATGCTGCTGTGGTCGTCCGTAGCACTAACTGCTTTTTGTGACCCTCCCTTCCATTTCTCCTTCGCTCTCTCCCTCCTTTCCTTTGTCTCCATGCTAGCCAATGAGGATCCCCTCTCTAAGGTATGTTGCTACCAGAAAATGCCATTATTTTATTTCATCTTTGTGTTTTTTTTCTTTCTTTTCCCTTTTTCCTCCTCCTCCATTTTTCTGTTACTTTTTTTTTTTTTTTGGTTTGTTTTTCTTTCCTTGTCTGTCTCATTTCACTCAGGTCGCCCTCCCAAATACAGCACCAACACCACCAGCAGCACAGCGGTGCCGGAGCTGGGCTGCAACCCCCTGCTCTCCCCCACCAGCAGCCTTCCCGACTCCCCAGCCCCTGACCGGCCTGAAACTGGGGGCTTTCCCCTCTCTGTCCACCCTCATTCTGTCCCCCAGCCCAGCCCCAGCTCCGGGGATGTAAGTAGCCACCTGCCAAGTCTGGGCGACCATGTTGTTGAAAGCCCCCACTATTATTACTGTTTTAGTAGATTTCTCTACATAACAGGCTGCCCCTACACCCATCCCCCCCCCCCCAATACCCTTCACTGCATTCATCCTGTACACCTCAAAAGTACAGGAGCAAGTTAACTCCTGTTAGAGTCCAGCATCCACCCTGGAAAGAGAAAGACTGACCTACCAGCACTGTCATTCATGTTTATTTGTTGTATTTGTTGAAATGGAGCCAGCAGTCTTACAAAGTGAACAGTCTTTCTCTACTTCCCACACAAATATCAGTAATTAATAGTATAGTAATTTTTTTTATCCTTACACCCCATCTTAGCATTTAAGCCTAAATACCCATTGCTTATAATGACGATACATTTTCAATAGTGATTAATCCAATAATCCTAACTATAGTAATAATTATAAAACTACTAGCTAAATATCCAGTGCCCTGACTGAGTGAAGAGTCCAGTCACCAGTGAGCCTCTAGACAAATACCTCCAATCAGCAGTCAGTTCTTCTCCTCCCCGCCTTTCCCACTATCACTTGATTGGTCCAGGAAAAGAAGGGGGCGGTGGTACTGACACCTGCCATTCTTCCCGACAGGGAGACATCCATGAGGATTTCTGCACTGTGTGCAGACGCAGTGGACAGTTGCTCATGTGTGATACATGTTCGCGTGTCTACCACCTCGACTGCTTGGACCCACCCCTCAAAAACATTCCCAAAGGCATGTGGATCTGTCCTAAATGTCAAGACCAGGTAAATAATAGCAGCACAACGATCCCTTGGCCATTGCTCTTGCAGGCCAGTCAGTGATGTCTCCTTTTAACTGGAATTCAGTCCTTTCAAGCACACACACACTTTTATAATATTATAAATGAGAGACAAACTGAGAGATCAAACTCCCCTTTCCCTGCCAAAAATGAAGTGTACATTTTTCTCCCCTTAAACAAAATGAGTTTCTTCAGGCATTAAGGCTGCTTCGTCCTTTGTAAGCTCTCACATGGTTTGGTATTGATTGTGCCTTTTTTCCACCCATCATGTAAGTGTAAGACAGCATCAAGCACTCCCATTCAGGTTCTGTTGTTCATCACTGTTGCCATATACAATTGATCTCAGTTTCTTTTAGGGCTTTCCAGTGGTCAAGTGGGCACGGCACTGTTCTATTATTGAGAGAATTTCTTTTACAGATTCTGAAGAAGGAAGAGGCCATTCCATGGCCAGGAACCCTAGCAATTGTCCATTCCTACATTGCTTACAAAGAAGGTAGAGATATTTTGATTTCCAGATGTAGAAATTTGCACCGCAATTTTACATTTTAAATGTAAAAGAAAAATTTTTACAACCAAATGCATACATCTATGTTCTAGTGCAATCAGTTTCTGAGTTTTTTGTTCCTGTCCAACAGCAAAAGAAGAAGAGAAGCAGAAGTTAATGAAATGGAGTGCCGAACTAAAGCTGGAACGAGAACAACTAGAACAGAGAGTGAAACAGCTTAGCAACTCTATAACAGTGCGTTACTTATTTTTCTCTTTAACTGGAGCTTTTCTGGATACAAGATTAATTATACAATTGTTCGACATATCTGTGAAGGGGTTTTCGCCTCAGAAATCAGATTTTAAGAGGAACATTCAGCTTTTTCTCATTTTATTCCTGCAAATTTTCAGTACGGCTTGTTACATAGTATACCGTAGTTCTTCTAAGATTTAAATTTTTGTTTGTTATATAATGCTGTATTCGTTTTCTTCAACAGAAATGTATGGAGACCAAGAACAGCATACTTGCCCGTCAGAAGGAGATGCAGGCCTCTCTGGACAAGGTAAAACACTTGGTCCACCTCATCCAGAGCTTTAACTTGACTCAGTCCATGGAGACGGACATCATACAGGATTCCAAACAGGACTGCATAGAGTCAGGGAGCATCAAAGACTCAAAGGATGCTACACAAGGGTGTGTGCAGGAGAGTCCCACCGAGCCTAGCGTGCAAGTACCAGCTGCCGTAGCAGTTCCCAAAGTGAAGGCAGAGCCAGAGGTGGGCGAAATGGCAGAGCCAGCAGCCGCAGTCACACCTGATGCTGCATCAGGTGAATCGGGAGTTAGTGCCCTGGAAGTGCCCAAAACCACAATTGGTGAGGAGATGATGGATGTGGCGAAAACGCCGGAGCCTGCTGAATTGCCTCAGGCCAGGGACGTAAAAACGAATGGAGGAACAGACTTTGTTTGTACCGGTTTGAACCCAGAAGAAGTGGAGGGTGCTGTGGATGCCGCAGAATCTGTGGGTTCTGAGAACATCCCTCCCAGTGACACCAGTTGTGTAGAGGATTCTGGGAAGATGGAAGTGGAGCTGCAGGAAGATGGAAGTCATGGCGTGAACACCAACAACGGCAAAACCTCAGAACCTTCTCAGCAGGCTTTGCCAGCCCCTCTAAGCAGCGTGGACAACCCCAAATAGTTCTCAGCCTCACACTAAACACATTTACATCACCAAAACATTTAAACAGATTTTCCTATTGCACCTTGGACTGGTGCACAAAGTTGCCAATCTATACATATATATATTATACATATATATTATCTATATCCAAATAAATGTTGTTTTTTTTATTTTCTTTCTTTTACTTTTTTTTTTTTTTTCAATGGTAAAACTGTTTCAACAGTACTTCTACATCCAAGGCACACTAGTCTTGGTTCTTGTAGACCAATAGAGCCCAAACTTGTGAGTGAAAAGGGTGACTGGTGAAAGAGTGTCATGCCAATTATATTAGATTATTAAAAAAAGAAAAATGGTGGTTTAATAATATTAATAATAATTGTTCTAATAATAATGATGTTGATAAAGATGATGGATGATTTATCAGATCAGACCAGTGTGTGCCTCCAACATGGGGTTTGTTTTCCATAGGTTGTCTTAGTTTTCTTCTCCTCAGGAGGAGAAAGGCAGGGCAGATGTGTCCAAAGACTGCAAGACTATGCCCACACCCTGTGCACCTCTAGCCAGGCCTGAGTGCCCGGCCATACCAAAAGCTTCTCTTTCCAAACAGGACAAAATATAAATAAATAACCAGTGCATCAGTATTCACCAGGGACAAGGCAGAGGTTTAGAATCCTGTTGTTGGCATGGGCTAGACTAAATCAGGAATGCCTATAGCAACCCCAATTTCTTTCCTGCACTCTACATCTTGTCCACATTTCCCAGTTAGCTGTAGAAGTGTCCCCTCTCAAAGTCATCTCAGGCTAATCAGTGGTCGAGCGCATGGCAAAGCCTTTCAAGATCTTTGACTAAGGGCTGGAAGAGGAAGCTACACCAGAAGTCACATCTTGGTAACTACAACAAATCATGCGTGGTAGATTAGTCTGAAAAGTGGTGTTGGTTCTGTGTGTTGAATCTTGAGTCTTGTTCTAAAGTCAGTATATGTGTGTATTCTATGCTGTTTGTGGATTTTATTAAGTTTGTTTGTTTTTTTAGAAAATATATTCAGGTCTTCCTAGTCTTCATTGAAAAATAAGTGCTTTTCTGTTTCAAGAAACAGTTGTTTGTTATCAATGGTGTTTAAAAAAGGCATGAATTATGCAAGCAGCTTTCTCAATTTCAGAGATGCACATTGCATAATGAGTGTTTTTATTTGAATTCCGAACTGCCAAATGCTTTAGTTTTTTTTTTTTTTTTTTTTTTTATTGAAATTAATGGTAATATCCTCTTACTGTGTTTAGTCTACAATATAATGGACTAGTCCCATCCCCATTTTTCCAAAATGTTTTTTTTTTTTTTTTTTTTGAAGAACAATAATGACTAAGTCACAATTTTCTGTCTTAAAACTTGAGGGTTGGATGTATGAGCCAAATTGAATAATAAGGAAATGACAGAAAACCCTTAATTAAAGCACAAGCTTTATTGTAGATAACTAAAGCAAACGCACTAAGAACCTCTTAAGAGACTTTGAGCAAAATTTTAAAAAAGCGCTTAAATCTTAACTGTTGGTTTTTACGCTTGCCAACATCCTGGAAAATCGAAAACAACAGCCAGTTGCTTGCGTACAAAGTGGGAAGCACTGTTTAGGACCATCTTCTGCTGGTTTTTGCTGGCTTTGTGTTGTGTTGCATATTATCTTATCCTGTCCCAGATAACATCTTAAGTCTTAAAAATAATGCATGGATGGCACCTTTTATGTTTATGTCAGGTCATTCCAAAAAGCATATCCCTTTTAGCTTTGTGAATATAGCCACTCAGGCTAGGTTTGAACGCATATCAAATTCCACATATCTGTTTAGGGCATCTTTGTAAGTCCTCATTTTGACTATATGTATACAGTAGTGCGTATTTATTTGGGATTTGAAAAGAACGATGCATTGCTCATTTTGGCTGTTTAAACACGAGAGAACCTACCATGATATGGATTCTGTATTTGGGATGATGTTTACTATTTTGTTTGTTTTAAATGATCTATTTATCTTGATTAGTCAGGATTTCTTGGCTTTAAAACTCAATTTGTGATTCTTAGTGCATGGGGTCTTGGTTATATCAACAATGTGCTGCAATTTCTCACAATCTACTGTGAAAATTCACATACTTATCCTTAATACATTCCCATAATGACTGTTACCCTCTGAGCCAAGGCTGGGTAATAACGGACAAACATTAATATCATGGCGTCCATTATTGTGGCATAACATGAATATTTAAGGCCTTCCAGAAGTCACCATTGTCAGAGTAGAGAATATTTAAAGAAAACTACTTTTATTCCTTCCTGTACAGGTGCCCAGAGTGCCTTCAACCTTTTGCATACTGAATTTAATCTCATAAACTGGTCACATTTCCCTCTGTAAAACGTCACTGAGTTAACCTTGATTGGAAGCACATTTCTTGTAATTTCATTTGGTTAAAGTGAAACCGTTGTAGTGATGTGCTTGTGTTAGTGTAGTCCTGTCTGTCTTTACTTAATCTACTTATCTGCTGTAATTAAAGAGCCCCTCTTAGAGTAGGCTATATTTTAAGGAGTTAAGGAGTTGCCTTGAGCTTTTTAATACTCTGAACAAAAGTATATCTAAGTGATTGCACAAAATTGGTCTAAAGAAAGGGAAAAAAAAGGAGTTGTTCCTTATAATGAGTGTTAAATTAATTCATTGGTTTATCAGAGCACTCTGTGCTACCAAAATATTAAGTGTGTGAATCTTGTGACAAAAATGTGTTTTTTGGATTGACATTCATTGGAAAAAAAGGTCTGGAAGTTTAGGAAGTCATGTTTTTTTTGTCTTTATGCACTTTTTATAAGAATGTCCTAAGTATTACTCCCGCCACCGCCAAAACACCCCAAAAAAAAACTTAAGTGTCTGCTCGTTTTAAGTTATTTTGTAGTGTGTGATTCAGGAGATTTTTTTTTTCTCTTCTCGTGTTTCACAAAACAGGACTGTTCAGGCCAGTGACTACTACTTAACATAACATACATAACACTCTGCTCTTAAAACGACTTGCACCCTTTCTTATTAGCGTCATGCCCTTCATCTCTCCTTCAGTCACTGAGTTAGAGTAATGGACTTGTACCTGAATCAGGTATTTAAATTTCAGCCTTGACTATTAGCAAAGCTGAACGGATCAAAAAAAAAACCTGCAATCTGATTGGATGGACTCAAACCCCCAGAACACCAACCTGTCCAATCAGTTCAACAAAAAGCATGCCTTCTTATGCAAATTTTTTATAAGTTTTGTCAAACTTTTTTTAAATATGCATTTAGTTTTGAGTTTATTTTGTAAAATGATTTTTATGTGAACTTTGTGTCACTTTCCTTTTTACATGTCTGGCGAAGATGATGCCAAAACACAACAGTATACATATGTACATCTCTTAAATACACTTGCATTTTTTTGTTGTTTAAATTATGACCTTTCACAATGGCACCTGTAGATAATAGTTCATTCATGTACAGTTACAGATAGGAATTATTTGCTGGCCACAAATCTGGTCTCTTTGGAACGTGGAAATGTGGCGTTTCGGCTGTGTATGTATCTCATGGACCGTTACTTTCATTCAAGTCTGCCTTTGCTAGCACACCATGCTGAATGTTATTGTTATCTTGGGGCACTGGGTGGGGGGTACCAATGGTTGTGAGAAGATATTTATGGTCTTATATGGCTTATCTTGCAGACTGCATGTAATCCGTTGTGGGTGGGGCCTTGAAGTAAGGGGAGGGAACATCTGAAAGCCACGCATTCAAGTTCTTAAGTCAGTATACCCAAAGAGACTGCAAACATTTTGCTGTTAGGAAGCTTTTTTATATGCATTCGAGATACATATCATGTCACGATTGATTTTTGCTCTAGCTTACGGCTCGGACAGGTGGGAAATGCTTTCTAATTTGCCTGTATGGCTTTGCAATTTTGGTTTTAGAACTTCTTAAAGATGAAAAGTTGCCGTGTACATTTTATGCATAACATCAAAACATTTTCACACCCATTCCAGCTGTTCATCCTGTCATCTTGATCTTAATTGTGTGTAGATTATCTATATTCTTTATGGTGCGTTATAATTCCACAGTGACAATGAAGTCATTGTAGTTTTAATGTAGTTTCTGTTCACTTTACATACTATTTACTCAGTCATGATTGTGGCCTTCTCGTACTGTTGATGCATTTCATTTCTGTAGTCGTGACTTTCCTGGTGTTGTGCACTGTGTGTGAGCGAGTGTGTTTGTTTGAGCAGGTGTGTGTGTGTGTGAGCGTTACCTCATCTACAGTCAGCTGTCCAATTGGAAAACATTTTTGTTTACGCGTGCAAAAAAGAAAATCAAAAAAAAAAAAATTCTTCCACTTGATGAAACACAAAACAGGATACATTGTAGCGACATGAGTTATTTAAAAAATTAAAAATAAATAAAAAGAAAGAAAAAGTTCACCTGGTGTGCTGAACTAAGTGTAAATGGTTTATTACACAGTATGAATATTTGTAAAATTGTTTGTATTTTTTCATAATGATTTTAAAAAGGAGTGTGTTTATTTTTTGACTTTTTTCTGTTACAGAGCTCGCTCTCTCTCTCTCTCTCTGGTCTTTTTTCTCCTTGTTTGTTCGCCTGACATTGTGAGTGCGTCAGTTGGTTCTTACCTCTCCTGTATTGAGCCTGTGATGAGTCCTTTGTATGCAGTGTTTTGAAAATACTGTAGGGAACATTGGAAGAAATTGATATTAGGAGCATTTGATCAATTTGTATTTATTTATTTTATCATTTTGTTAATAAATTGACAAAAACATATTTGCCTTCCATTTTTATTGAATTCAACTTAGCTTTATAGAATGACGAAATAACTTGTGAAACTGATTTTAAGCAAGTGCCCAGCCAAAAGAGATATTTAAAGTGTTCAGGTGGATGTTGAGCGCAAGTGCAGGTGAATTTTTGGGCCGTTACTGCTGTGTATACAACAACTTGCTAATTCTTTTTAAAAAATACAGCAGCTTCACAAGATAATAACCAAAGATGATATTTTACTTATATTTATTGAAAATGTGCTGTGGTACTAACCTGTGGGATATTCCTGAAGCAATCCATGGCGAATTTAAGAATGTAGAGGTGTAAAATAAAAGAATCCTCACACTTTTCCCCCTTGATTGTTCTGACATCATAAAAAAATAACTTAAAATGGCTGTAATTTTACAGTAGTTACAGATAGCGCTGTTACACAGTTCATCGTCTTTTTGTCATTAAAGCGATGCGCATACGGTGATATTTAATTTTTCTGTATTTGAAACGATGAAGTATTTAGCTGTAAAAGCTCAATTTTGTTGTTATGAAGGGCGTTTGGCATAGAAACGGAAATTTGAATGAATAACTCGTCTACAGAATATCCTATGTATGTTTATGATATATTATATATATGATATAAAATATATATTATGTCTAATTACAACAATTCCGATAAGAGAGCTTTTCAAGTTGTAATCTTAAAGTATAACACTTAAGTTATATAAAAAAGCATAAATACATTGTACACCTATGGCTAAAATTATCAACAAAAAGTTTGAATGGTGTCTTTAGATTAAGAGGTTGAAAACTAAATCAATTGTATAGGACTGTGGAGTGAATGATTAAACTTTAATTATTTCAAATATAATTATAAAAAAAGGAAAACTTGGCACACGACCGCTGCGTAATGCGCGCTCCAAAAGCTGACGCGCCTCATACAACTTCACTCACGATCTAACGTCAACTTTCCCTTTCCTGAAATTTCGTGCCCGGTCTGCACAAACACCGCTTTCTTCCGTTTTCCATGTCATTTCCTGTAATAAAAAGATGGTGGTCATAGCAGAGAGAAGCAGCTGACTGTGGTCCAAACATTTGGAGATGATAAACTTTGCATCGCCCGGGACTACTGAAATCCCCCCGTTCCGTTGCGTCACCACCGCGTTTCTCCGAGCGGCCGAGGGCGAGGCGCGCCACGGCTGAAGGAGACCACCAAAGACCCCGCGACGCACTGCGTATATTCTATAGACGGTGAGTTACACTCACTAGCCATTGTGGCCAATGAAAATGGCTTCCGAAAGCGTTAGGCAAATTGCCAGTTGCCTTGTAGAAGCTACACGGAGGCAGATCGTGCAGGAGCACTGCGTACCGTCATTGTCATCGCCCGCGCTTGAGCTTATGTGCAACTTTTACCTCACAGTGTTTAGAAGAACACAACTTTGCAGCAGTTTTGTGTTTCAGCGGAGCGTTATTGCCCTATTTGTTTTCCTGCACTCGTCTCTCTCACAGCTCGGGTAGTTTGTGAGTGACGGCCGGCTTGGCCAATCAGAGCGCTGCTCTCCGACTGAAATATTTTGGAAGTAAATTCTGGATCGGAAACGTCAGCAGAACGGAGTCAGGGTTTCTTGCGGTCACTATCCGTGTTTTGCGGAGAGTGCTGTGTGGTTCTCGCGTTTTGTATGTTTTTATGTAAGCAGCTCAACGTTTGTAGCCATATAAACACCTATAAACCTATAAAAGCATGTAAAATTGAAAATAGTATGACAATGTAAAGCCAGCATGACGTCACTGTGCCCCACTGTAAAGGATAGTTAACACACAACAGGAATACACATTTTGTCCGTAATATAAGTATAGGGTTCAAAGTTCGAGATCACTAGTGTAGTTAGTATTTTTATATACATTTTATTACAAAATTTAACTCCTTAATTTCTGAATGTCTTAATATTTTGTATGTCATAAAAAATGGGCACCGCAAGTTTGTGTAAAACCTGATGGTCATTTTATCCAGCACGATTTAAGAATCATCTAGCAAGAATCTTTTGCTTCAATGGTAAAAATAAATTAATATGCAAAGAAACGGTTTACTTGCAAAATGTTAAATATTTCTTTTTCATTCTTTATAATGTTTTTTTCTCTCTCTACGTTTTTAAATATTGCAAGGCTTAAATAAAAAAGTATATTTATTAAGTGTATATTTTAGGTGCTATGACTGATTGCTGTTGCTTCTCTCTTTTTTATTTTGGTAACTCTTTATTTTAAGGACCATTTCTCGCTATCAACCAGCTTGCATAATACTACTAGGATATTGGCGGTTGATTTGAACTTATAAAGCACATATTAAAACACATATTAATGCCATTTTGCATGACCATATTTTAGATCCATTAATCCTAACACATACCTAAACTTAACAACTACCTTACTATTAATAAGCAGAAAATTTGATTGAGTTTGTTTGCTTTATTAGTTTAAAAAAAAATATTGAGGCAAAAGTCATAATCAATAGTTAGTTAATAGTGATAATTAGAACTTAAAATAAAAATACATTAAAAACCTTAAAATAAAGAGTGACCTTCATTTGAAATTGTTTTAGCTAACATCTCTCAAATTATTGAATTATTAAATTAAAATCTCCTGTTTTAACAGTATTTATATCCCCTTATTTTGCTTTAGTTTTAATATGTCGAAGTGAAGCGAGGCACACAGGAGTCTCTCCTTCCTGCCCAGATGGCAGATGCCTGCGCTGTTCCAGAGCATTCCTCCATGGAAGTTGAGGCCGAATGCAGCACCAGGTCAGGTTTAAAAAGTGTTTACGAAAGCAAACATTTAAAGAGAAATCCCTGTGCATAAAAATAGTACTAATATGCATTTTTCTACATATTTACCAGTGCCTCAAACAAGAAGTCAATTGAAGAGCCAAACAAAAAATTAAAAGTTGACCATGAGCATTCAGCCAGTTTTTGGTGTAAGTATCATTTACTTTAACTTTAAATGAAAGTGTGGTATATAGTGCCCCCCATAAGTATTGGAACTGTAAACAAAATTGCTCTGTTTGCTGTGGAGTCAAGAAATCTGTAAATATGATTAAAATATGAATATGAGACAAAACTACAGAATGTCACATTTTATTATCGGGTGATTCGACACAAAGATGTTTTACCAGATAAGAAGATCAGCACTTTTAGAGTTTCATCTCTCTATCTGATGTGAGCATAAGTATTGGAACAGTTCCCTCACAGGTCTTTCTAAGTGTTCAACTGTGTCCTGTTGCATTAATTCTTCAGATATTAAAAGCAGGGAATGTGTCTTATCAGTTGTATCCATTGCTTCTGCATTCTAAGTCTTGCATTTGATGATGACACACACAAACCAGGATGAAGACAAGGGAGCTGACTTTGAGAGAAAAGCAAGCAATTTGGATGCTAAAAGAAAAGAGGAACTCAGTTAGAGCAAAAGCAAAAACAAAGGTTATGGAGAAATCAAGAGTTTGGAAACCACCGGCGACATCAGCAACCAACAATAACCTGATCGCGAGAAAAACAACAGTAGTTGATGACAGACAAATCATAAAAGCTGTGTAAATGAACCCTAAAAATTTTATTTGACAGAATTACAGAGGCTACACAGCAAGACGTAAACCTCTGACCAGCACCAAAAATAGAAAGGCAAGATTAGAATTAGCAAAAAAGCACTAAGGTGAGCCAGTAGAGTTTTATGGAAAAGGGAAAGCAAAAGTTTGGAGAAAAGCGGACTGCAGATGATCCTAAGCATACATCTTCATCAGTAAAGCTTGGTGGAGGTGCATGGGCATGCATTTCTGTCTCTAGAACAGGCCCTCTTAGGTTTAATGATGACTTAATGTATGATGATTGTAGCAGAATGAATTTGGAAGGGTACAAATCCATCTTGGCTGTAATATTAAAGGAAATATCGCTGAACTCACCAGAAAGTGCTTTATAGTGCATCAGAACAATGACCCAAAAAACCCTGCCAGCTCTGCCAAGGATTTTATCAGGGCAAAGAAAAGGAAATTTTTAGATTGCCCAAATCAGTCTCCAGATTTAAATCTGATTCAACAGGATTTTCACCAGCTGAAGAGGAGACTAAAGACAGAAACTCCCCAAAACAAGCAACAGCTGGAATTGGCTTCATTAAAGGCTGGGGAAAGCATTTCCAAGGATGAGACCAAGAGTCCGGTGATGGGCACAGACTCACTCCTCTGATTGCGCACAAGGGATCTGCAAAAAAATAATAGCTTTTAATCTTTTATATCTGCCCTAAGTTAAACTGTCCCAATACCTATGGTCACATCAGCTGAATATGTTGAAACAGCTAATAATAAAATGTGACATTCTGTAGTTTTTCCTCATATTTATATTTTAATCATATTTGAAAATGTCGTGACTCCACAGCAAAGCAAGTTTGTTTTTACTGCTCCAGTATATATATATATGTATATGTGTGTGTTTTTATTCATTGCTTATTTAATGTAATATGTGCAGTCTGTGAAGAGTGCAAGAAGTATTTCTTGGAGGAGTGCCCTACCCACGGGCCCCCTGTTTTTGTGCCAGACACCCCTGTGGCATCAGGGGTGCCCAATCGGGCAGCTCTCACTGTACCCTCAGGCATTGAGATCCACCGAGATGGTGATAAGGTGGATGTCTGCTGCATGGATGAAAACATACCAAAGGGGGCGCTGTTTGGTCCTTATCAAGGCCAAATAATGGCTTCGGATAAACCCTCAGGGCCATACTCTTGGATGGTAGGTTATGTTGTAAGCTTAAACACCATTTAGCATAATTCAGTGTATTTGTAATAATTTTAAATGCAGGTACAAACTATATTTTAATTTCAAATGTTTATTGCAGATTGTTGATAAAGACAGCAAATATAAATTCATTGATGGCAGTGATGAAACTACATCTAACTGGATGAGGTAGCTTTTCTTTGTGCTATTGTAACGTACGGATCTTGTGTGGAAAATGTTGTTGTTTTAGTCACTATGGTTATATTGATATAATTGTTCACAATGCTAAGTTTATTTATTCCTCTCAGGTTCATTATGATTTCTTCTGATGAGAGTAAAAAGAACCTGAGTGCATTTCAGCATGACGAAAAAATCTACTTCCGAGTTTGTCAGAGACTGACAGTGGGCGAGAAACTCTGTGTGTGGTACAGCAGCGAGTACTTGAGGCGACTGCAGAGTGTGTCTCGGGACAGTATTGACCGCAACCTGGACACAGGTGAGACACCCCTCGCTGGTGCTTGTGCCAAAAGAAAAAGAAAAAGAAATGTAACAGTTTTGAAGTAGGTTAAAAGTTAAGGAATCTCAAAAGACATTTTAAGGGGCTTCTAATAGAAACACTGGAGGACTGAATCCAGATGTGGAGACTATTGAACTGGAATAATAATATAATCTTATAAAATACTAACAGCACTTTTTCAAATTTGCATCAATTTAAACCAAAACAATTTTCTAAATGAATAATAGTTTGTTTGTGTAGTATGAAATACATTTATGTGAAAATATTTGGTTTACTGGATTAGATCAGATTAGATTCCCAAGGAACATACATACTGATAAAAATTTTTAAAATAAATGTATAGCTTGAATGCACTAAGTTGCTTTGGATAAAAGCGTCCACTGTAAATGTAAAAATGTAAAGATGAGATCTGTTGCTGAACTTTAAAAAAGACTGATATTCACAACAAGATTGGACTAAAATGTAAACAGTATGAACTATAATTAAAGTAGTTCAGCCAAAAATGAGCACTACATACTTGTCCCCATGTTGTTCCAAACGAATTCTTCTGTAAAAATACAAAAAGGCGATATTTTAAAGAATTCTACGGATCGCTGTTGTCCTTTCGATAAACATTAATGCAGGCTGGAAGTTCCAAGCTTCAAAGGGAGTCCAAAGGCATCATAAAAAAAATTATAAACGTGATTAATATAAAGTGTGCGCTATATTTCTTCTGAAAGCTTTCTAGCGGGCAAAAGCCCAAAATGTACCTTATCTCATATTGAACATTTTTGATCAACAAAAAAGTACCCAGAAGAGATGTTCCAGGCCTTCAGTGGTTTAACAGGTAAGTGAAATAGGATTTACGTACTTTTTTCACTTGTCCTGCTTTAGTCAACTTACTGTTTTCCTAATCATGTTTATTATTGACAGGATTTTTAAAATGCTGATAGTGCATAGTTACAAACATTAACCAGAACACTATTGTATTGCAGGAGTGAAATTAGAAGAACAAGAGGAGCCTAAAGGTCCAGTGTTGAGATCGGCAGTGCACGGTAGACGGACACTAAGTAAGCATGGAAATGATGAGGCAGAAAACCAGCCCCTGGCCAAGAAAAAGAAGATTGACCTCATTTTCAAAGATGTCCTGGAAGCATCTCTGGAGGCTAATCAAAGTCAGAACAACCCCCTGAACAGCACCTTGTCTTTTCAAAGAGCAAGAACAAATGTCTGCCCGGTTTTCAGCCAGCCTGATGCAGAGTGTAAAGAGTCTGTATTCGCCTCTGGATTGGCATCTATGGAACACCATGAGAGTGGGTTTGATGCAAAATGCATTAAAACGGAAGAAACAGAAGAAGAGGCAACTCTGAGCAGCGAAGGACCATCAACATCTTTTTGCCCAAACTGTGTGAGGTTAAAACGACGGATCCGTGAGCTGGAGGCAGAACTGCTCCGTCTCAGAGGACAGGGGCATGCTGAAATTAAGCCTTTGCCACCATCTGATCCACTTCCTAGTGAGGACCTCAGAGGTAGGTTTGTACCTGCGATGGGACGCTACCATGGATCAGAGCCTTTCAGCAGTAAATATTAATGACATATAGACACGTATATAAACTGTCGTTACTGTTGACATTCTTTTGTTGTGTGATTGCCAAATCTGTTGAAATGTTTAAAATGGAAATGCACTCTTAATTAAAAGTTTTAATAAAATAATTAAGGAGTGTTTTCTTTTTGGAGCCTGCAACTTAGATTGGTTTTGGGAATTAAGAATGTTTGAATTTAATCGTACTTAAAAATGATTTTTTTAGTGCATTATTTGATGTAGAACTTGATGTAGAAGGCGTGTTTACAATAGGTATAAAGACTCTGAAACCTTCATTCATGCCAAAACTTAGCAGTAAATGACTTTTAGTTATTTAATCTTGCTTTGTTTTGGTTTTCAGTTTAATTTTGTGCTCTGTTTGTTCATTTGTTGTAGATGCCATGACGCCCATCCCAGCAGCGCTTGAGGAGGACGATCAGGATGTTGATTCTGCTGATGAATCCATCTCTGCTGACCTCATGGTAGCTACAGACGAGGCTTCAAAACTCTCGGTGGGCTCAGGTCGTCGGATTCGTCGCTTTAAACACGAGTGGCTGAAGAAGTTCTGGTTTCTCCGTTATTCGGCCACACTTAATGAGATGTGGTGCCATGTGTGCCGACAATACACCGTCCAGTCCTCCCGAACCTCTGCTTTTATTATCGGTTCCAAGCAATTCAAAATCCACACCATTAAACTTCACAGCCAGAGCAATCTACACAAGAAGTGTTTGCAGCTTTACAAACTTCGCATGCACCCAGAGAAGACCGAGGAGATGTGTCGTAATATGATGACTCTCTTCAATGCTGCCTACCACCTAGCTTTGGAAGGAAGGCCATTTTCTGATCTGCGACCTTTGGCGGAGCTCCTCAAGAAGTGCGACCTCAAAGTAGTAGATCAGTACATGAATGAAAATGACTGTCAGATCCTCATCCAACACATTACCCGAGCATTCAAAGAGGATTTGGCCGAGAAGATTCGCCTTTCTCCCTTTCTAAGCATCATCATGGATGGACAGAACGATGAACTCTTGGCTGACACTGTTGCCGTTTATGTCCAGTTCACCACCACTGATGGACTTCCTGCCACAGAGTTCCTTTCCCTACAAAGGCTTTGCGGAGGCAATGTGGAAGGCTACCTTCAGGCTGTGGATCGTGCCTTTGGTGTCCTTGGTCTAAGACTCCAGGACATGCTGGTTGTTGGCTTGGGAATAGATGGCTCAAACCTCTCTTCTAGTCTGAGGGCAAAAATTTACATAGCCATACGAAAGACAATTCCTTGGGTGTTGTGTCTACCTGTAATGATCCATCGTCCCCATTTAGAGGTTCTGGATGCCATCAGCGGCAAGGAGCTTTCGTGCTTGGAGGATTTGGAAAACAACTTGAAGCAACTGCTTAGCTTCTACCGGTATTCTCCACGTATGATGGCTGAGTTGAGATCGACAGCACCAACTTTGTCTGAGGAAACTGAATTTCTTGGGGATATAAGGGCCGTCCGTTGGATCATAGGGGAACCCAATGTTCTCAATGCCCTAATCAAGGACTATCTGGAGGTGGTTGCTCACTTGAAGGGCATAAGCAGCCAAACCCAGAGAGGCGATGCTGCTGCCATTGCTCTGTCTCTCCTACAGTTCCTGTTGGATTATCAGTCGGTGAAGCTGATCTACTTTCTGTTGGACATCATTGCTGTTTTTTCACGACTTGCTTTCATCTTTCAGGGGGACTATCTGTTGCCATCACAAGTGGACTCAAAAATTGAGGATGCTATTAATGAAATTGGTCAATTGGTGGACTCCCCAGGGGAGTACCTACAGGAGTTTGAGGACAACTTTCGAGAGAGTTTCAATGGCGTGGACCTCAAGAACTTGCGTGTTGCAGAGTCCAAGTTTCAGTCCATTCGAGAGAAGATCTGTCAGCGAAGTCAAGGCATCCTGGCCCAACGTTTTGATCCACGTAGTCGCACAGTGGTCCAGGCCTGTAAGATCCTTGACCTGACCTCGTGGCCTCTCAACAGAGATGATCTTAGCGCATATGGAGAAGAGGAGATCCTTGTAATTTCGGACCACCTGAAGACTATTCCGTCATCTGGCCGCGAACTCTCTCAAGAAAGAATAGATGCCCGAGGAAGCCTTGTAGTTGAATGGAGGGATCTAAAAGCTGATTATTGTAGTGTGAATGGTTTTAAAGAAGTAGTCAGTCACATCTTCAGATACAAGCAACGTTTTCCTCTTCTCAATCACATCCTGCAGATTGTCAGGGTCTTGCCAACGTCATCAACATGCTGCGACAAAGGAAGATGCTCGTTGCAAAAAGTGCGCAGAAACAGCCGTTCCAGGCTGACTCTGGAGCAGATCAACGATCTGCTCACCTTGGCCGTTAACGGACCACCTATTGGCAGCTTTGACGGAAAGCGAGCTTTGGACAGCTGGTTTGAAGAGAAATCCGGGAACAGCTATTCGCTCTCACCAGAAATGCTGAGCAGAATGTCCACCACCGAACAAAAGTCTGTGTTGCACAATATGGATATGAATGCAGAGTATTATCCAGATATTTGACTGATCAGCGCCATTTGACTGATCAGCCAACATGATTCCAAAAAGCCATCTCGTTGGAAAAGGGCTGATCGGGACTATAATGTGATTGGCCAAGTAGTTTGACACTGGCCCTGCTGCTAAAATGGCCTAGATCAGCGTCTTCTCTAAGAGTCGGTATGAATGCCTTTGCAGGTCGCAGGCACATGAAACACTTTAAAATGTTCCTGTAAATGGTTGTGATGTGTTGATATGTGTTTTTGTCCAAAGATATACTATTTTCAAATCATGAGGATTGTTGCCTTTAGGTGAATTTTCAACTGAGCACCATTTCATCAGGCATTGGCGAGTGAAGCCTCATACTGTCTTTTTTAATCTCTTAAAATGTCAAATTTCAAAAACAGATTCAGCTATACGTTCTGGAAAAACAGTTTTATTATTAGATCTGCAATATGATTTGAGCAATCATTCTGTATTTGTATGTAGATTTGTGTGTATGGAAATTATATAACAAAAAGTGCTTCATTTTTATAGCATGTTCTTATGCTGGTTACCGCTGATTGGAATGGAAATAGCCACTATTTTACCATGCAGTATATTCCTAACGTTATATTTTTTAGATACTCTTTAGTTAACCATTACTCTTAAGATTACATATAAATCTTGGTTTGATAACATGTTGATGTGCCATAATACTTTATGCAATCGGGCACCTGTAATGTGCAGTTTACACCCAATCTGATTAAAAGATTTCCAATATAACGCCTAAATATGCAGGGTTTGAATGCCTTACCAATAGAAAAAAAGTTTTTCGGTTCTTTTCGCATGTGCTGGTGCTTGATTTCTGGTACATGTTTATATGTACTGCTATCAGCAGCCATGTCAGACCCCCATTATGAGCCAGTTCAAATAGTATCATAGTTAAATGTTCATGTTTGAAGTGATTTTACTCTGATAAAGCAACACATATATGTTTACTGTTAAATGCTGTAAAAGGCAGTTTAAATAGTCAAATGTTTACTAAAAATTTTAAATGATGAACAGAAAATGCTTCAGTAATAATACCCCAAAATGGCATCACTCTGTTTCAGCAATACTTTTCATCCAGTGCAAATGCTTGTGCATGACGTCACCACTAGTAGGCGACACTGTACGACAGTTTACCTTTGGATGAATTATAGCACTATTTAAATCAAAGTCATACACGAAAAAAGCTTTTATATTTTTGATTGTGTTATTATGTGCATTCATGTATTCTAGCAGTGCATGTGTTATGGTTAGTACCATATATTTTTCCATATATTTTTCACTTGTTATTTTTGCCTTACCTTGCTACTAAATTCCATCAATGATACGTGCAATATATATTCTACACTTAAATTTTACATTTTTAAATACAAGCAAGTCTAATACTTAATAATGATGTTCCTTGACGCAAAACTGTGTAATTTAGAGGTTTCCAATATGACTGGGCATGTTTTAGAAGATTGGTATAGATTTACCCTTTTTATCTCTTTCTTAATTTTGTTCTAAAAATGTCCATATTTTTCAGTCATAACTCCTTTTAAAAATAATCAAAAAGGAGTCACCAGTAGAGATTTGTTGATAATTATAAGGCATTTATAATAGTAATATTTTCAATGTTGCAGTTGAAATTTAACGTAAATTTTATTCATACAGCTGTTAAAGCATCATTATTATCAGTTTAGAAAATATTGTAATCAGTGGTATATCTCAATTTATCAATTTTAGGTGCAGTAATATTGAAAAGTATTGATTGTTCTCACTGTATACATCTTCAAAATCACAAAAGATCAGTTAAATGCAGTTTTCTGTGGTTACGTTAACTTTAAACTTTCCATGTGTACAGTTAAGGCCTTCATTGTGCTGCAAGGTTTTACATTAATCAAACTGAAATGGCTTGTCTTTATTTTAAAATATGGATTAAGATTTTGCACGTCTGAAAATTTAGCATGTTTAAAGCTTCAGAATGCTTGTACTTTATGGAAATAATTATTTCAATAAATTCTTTTTTATTCTGTTTTAACAAATGTAAAGAGAAATTTCAAAAACAGTGTTCTACGCAAAAGATTATTCTCATGTAATTGGTCGAGCTATTATGTTTCAAAGTAGATAGCTGTGTTTATGCGTCATAGCATACCCACATCTGAACTCATTTGCAGTAGCAATTGTGTTAAGGATTAATAAGTAAGCTACCAAAAATCCAATCTTTTCTTATATGTATGTATGTGAATGCTTTTGAATGTTAGACTGTTACCTCAAAGTGAGGTATGTCATCGAGTGAGTCTTCTCACATTGTGCTGGGAGGTATACGCCGCAGCTATGTCAAAGAAAACATTTGCTCATCTTCTATGCTGAATTCTCATAAAATTGAGCCAAAGTCAAGCCTGATTTTGTTTAGTTAGGGCTTTTTTATGTACTTTCCTTTAATCAAATACTATGTGTACCAAATGTAAATGTTATGCTTGTCATGCAAACACAATAATGTGCATTCTCCTTATGAATTATTATAAAATGTTTTTTTTTCTTCTTTTTTTTATCTGGGAGACACCAGGTCTAAGGCCTAAGGAACAAAGTTACTTCTGATTTCAGTTTATTTTCAAACAAAGCAAGTGAATGGTAGCTCTATATTTTCATTCAGTTTCTTCTTGAAGACAAATGTCATTTGCGTGCTTGGATTCATACACCCCTTTCATCCTGAAAACATAACACTGGAAACTCAAGAATATGAACTACATGTGAAATGTATACCCGGAGAATGTGTACATGTATTATAGAAACCCACTTAAAATGATAGCATATGGAATCTATATTCAACAAATAATGGTTTAATAAAGTTTTTTATGTTATTTACTTGTCATGGGGATTTGTTTAACTGGTTTGCTTAAAGGAATAGTTTGCTTAGAAAGTAAAATTTTCTGAAAATTGATGAATTCGCTCTGGAGTGAATGGGTGCCGTCAGAATGAGAGTCCAAACAGCTGGTTAAAACATCAAAATGATCAACATGTACGCTTGCAAATGGTGCTTGATCTGTGCATACTTCAGACAAGATTACTTTTCTTTGCAATATTATGGATAGCAGTCATGTTTTAGCTGGAAGTGATGTTTTTATCAGCTGTTCGGACTCTCATTCTGATGGCACCCATTCACTGCAGAGGATCCTTTGGTAAGCAAGTGATGTAATGCATTTCTTTAAATCCGGTCCAAAGAAGAAACAAACTCATCTGTTTTACTTTCATTCTCAATTTTCGATTGAAGTTTACATTTTTAGGTTAACTATTCCGTTTAATCTTGTCACCCTTTATAGATAAGATGACTTAATTTTTTTTTATTTTTTTTTTGATTGTTGCATGTAAAAAAAAACAACAACATTCTGATATTTTGAAATTTAATGTATTTAACTTCACAGAATAAAAACACATGATCTGTTAACTGAAACCTAGACTACTAGTGAAATAGTTTTATTTTGTTTGTTTTTTTAGGTTAGTTAGTCACAGAAACATTAAAATGCTGCACTGAATGCCGCAGCCCAAACAAAGATCAAGTGGTCTTTGTTGCTCGTCTCACCACAGCTTCATTGTTCATCTGAGCCTAGATTTGGTGCTTTAAACACAGTCCCATTCTGACACTGTGGAAAAAGCCAATCACAACGCCTTCTCCTGGATATTAGCAATCTGACATGTGATGGATGATTTTCTGCTCCCTTTTGGTAATGTAGTAGAAAAGCATCAGCATGAGTACTTTTGTGGGCTGCCACACAAACAGCACCAATTCACTGTGTTTTAAATACCAACAAATTAATTTCTACTGTCATTTCTGCTATCATTGTATACAGATTCACAGTTGTATCGTGCCTTTTCAGGTTCAGTCTGAAATAAGGGCAGCATTATTGAGATGACATTTGAATTGAGTGTCTCCATGACTGCAGAAAGGCTCGGGGAAACGTGACACAGGCCTTATTGTCAAGACCAGCTGCAGCGTTGAGAAACCTAGCAGAAAGGATTGGGTTTTAATTCTCATGGTCAGCCGTTATGCTGTACGGATAGAGAGACAATTAAACTGAATTGTAAACTAAAGTTCTGTTAACATAGTCGAGATCTTTTGTTTTGAGATTCTGTATAAGGTCTTTGTAAAGGCAAATTCTGAATGAGCTCTGTATTAGGTTAATATAAACCTGGTGTGGCTGTGCAAGATAATTTATTAAATTGCAATTGTAAGTCGCCTTGGATAAAAGCATCTGCTAAATGCATAAATGTTAATGTGTATAAATCCACTCAATGTTGCATGCTTTTTTTTTTTTTACTTCATTGTAACGCTGTGTTTAATCTGAATTTAGTTTCTAGTTACTTTCTGAACAATATCCACTTTTAAAATAAGAGCGGTTGCCACCTTTTGTAACTTAAATATGCTAGGTTTCTAGCTATTTTACTTGCAAAAAAAGAGTCCATTATGCTGCTGCTTTATATTGCAAACTGGGAAACTGTTATCATGTTTAATTTGCTATCATAATCATAAACACACTGGTTTGTAATGCAAAGAGTTTTACTGTTTACCGCACTTCTTATAGGTATTTAGTGGCTAATGAAACAGAAGTCATGCATGTGTAAGAGTTGTAATATAAGGTGGTCAGTCATTAATAATAATAGATTTTAAACATAATGTCTCGCTTTTGGGATCCGTTAAATCTGTCTTGGCATCTAGGAGAAACTCCATCAATGACATCATTCATGTCGGGCAAGGGTGAGGCTGGGCGAGAGCTCGAGCAGGGAAGAGGTGGCACCAGGAATGCTTTTGGACTGGTGAAACGCACAAGCTTGGACTAATATTTCGAGCAGGGTAAGTGATATTTAATATAATTCTGATGCTGTTATTTTCCTACAGCTGTCATGCAAGTATTGCAAAAGATATTTGAACATTGGTGCACGGTTAGTTTTATTTTATGTATTGCATTATTTAATTTGTATATATTCAGTATAAGCAACATTTATACTTTTTATATATGACTGTATAATTTACAATGAATATATAAATTACTGTAATAATGCAGTATTTGGCAAAAATTGGCAAAATTGTGATTTTAGTTTTTAAGTATTTTCTGCTCACCAAGGCTGCTCAGAAATACAGTAAAACACTAATATTGTTAAACAGTATTTCAGTTTATTTACAGTTTAAAACTGTTTTATATGTGAAAAAAATCTGTGATGCAAAGCTGAATTGTCTTCAGTTGGCACATGATCCTTTAGAAATCATTCATTTTCATTAATGTTCTGATTTGCTTTTTTGAATTTTAGTTTACTGTTTTCATTATCAGTCTCTTAGGTCTAAAGGTTTTCTCATAATGAAGTGCTCTCTTGGACTTTTTCTATTGGTCTGTTGTGTGACTCTTAGCTTGGGTAAGTTAACGCACATGATTGCTGGCTTAGTTTTGTGTGGCTTTGGTCATGACCTCAGTGCTTTTTATTTGAAATAGGCGTTAAGCATTATGGATCCCAATTCTCCTCTGCAGGCTCGTCTCTTCGATGCTACAGGTGTGAGGATTACACTGGGGGACGATGTGAAGTGCAGGAAGTTTGTTCTTATGAGGATGCATGTTTATATCTTCATGAGAAAGGTTTGTGGGTGACGTATTAGTATGCAGTGCTACAGATCCTCCTGAGAGGATTTTACATTGTTATTTATTTTATTAATTTAGTGTTTGGTTCATGTTACATTTTAAAACACAATTAATGTTTACATTTATATTCTATTATATAATATTATTATCCAACATCTGCAAACAAGTGACACTAGGCATTTTATAAAAATTAACATTACTTTTCTGAACTCCTGATGAAATGACTACTAACCAATGAAGTTGATTAGTGTTGTGTAAGTTTCTAAGTACAGTATAGTGGCTTTTTATGACTAATCACAACTATACTAAAGTTTGATAAATGTGACCCTGGCCTGGAGCACAAAACCAGACTTAAGTTCCTGCAGTATATTTTTAGCAATAGCCAAAAAAAAAAAAAAAAAAATTGTATGGGTAAAAATTATCAATTTTTCTATTAGGTAAATAACATGTTTCATGAAGATATTTTGTACATTTCTTACCGTAAATATATCAAAACTTAATTTTTGATTAGTAATATGCATTGCTGAGAATTAATCTTTTTTTTTTTTTTTTTTTTTTGCGCCCTCAGATTCCAGATTTTCAAATAGTTGTATCTTGGCCAAATATTGTCCTAACAAACCATGCATCAGTGAAAAGCTTATTTTTGAATGAATTGACACTTAAGACTGGTTTTGTGGATCATTGTCACAAATAATCACTTACTTAATACCGTTAATTGATTCGTAATTAAATGTCCATCAAAACAGTTTCTTTTAAATAAAAAGTGTAAGTTTTTAGTTTGATAAAGTTTTGGTGTTTTAGAGATGGAATTGTTTATTCAACAGCCTTCAGATTTCTTTGTAATGAAATCATACTGTACTGAAGGAAATGAAAATTAAGAAATGCTCCAGAACAAATAAATAATAATACAGTTATTCAGTTATTCAATTATATACAGCTTCACTATTTATTATTTATTTTATTTTTTAAGAATGAATTCAGTTCACACAAAATGTGCTGTATGTAAGTTTTTGTAAATACCATAATATGTGCAGATAGAAACTTGCTCAGTTAACAGTTGTTTATCTGAAAAACAATGCTACAGTCAGTTATTCTCCTTTGAAATGTGTGTTCTGGGTGGAATGTGGGTCTTTGCCAGCCCACTGCTAGTTTACACAAGTTTGCGGAAAACACAGCGTATTTAATTTCATTTATTTTCTAGTGTGTTCGTTCCTATTTGTGTAGTCAATTTGGCAACTGCGTATGCGTCAAGTCTGAGGAGGAAGGGCCGTTTGAAAAAAACCCTCTCAAATATTTTAAATTTGGACTGCAATACATATATCAACCACTAGTTGTCAATCCTACATACAGCACCTTTACATTTTTATAGTATAGTGTATATAGTATTTAAATTCTATAGTAGAAATAAGTTGATCATTTCAATTCTAACTTAGTTTTTATGAACTGCTTGAAAAATATGCGTCTTTTAAAATAACATTAAATTAATATAATACCATTTGTTTTGTTATCTTTTTTAAGTGATTTATTTTTCATTTATTTAAATATTCTATTCTATTCACTAACTAACAGTTTGCATTTTTTAGGTGGGAAGACCATTCGCCGGTGCATTCGTTACACTGACTGTGATAACTCTCGTCTGTCCCAGCAGTTTCCGTCTATATATGAATATACTTACAGGTGCTGCAACAGCGACCTGTGTAACAGTGGACCAGCGACCGCAGCAAGCATGTGGCTCTTATCTCTGCTGGCAGTGCCCATCAGCCTGTGGTCCTGCTGCATCACTGCATGATTTCTCACTAGTGTCCTCGAAAAGCTATTTCTTGCCATACCATTTATGGATATCTATATATTTACAATGTACCATTATTTGTGATAATTTGGTTTTAACTAACCACTCGTATATCAAAAAGCACTGCTTGTATTAAACAATTTTTATTCTAATAGCATTGACATTTTCTTTTTTATTTAAATGAATTTAATTCTATTTTGGCTGATATTTGAAAAGAACGCAGAAAAATGTTTGAAATGTCCTTATAAATAACTAATTAAAAATAAACCTGGATTTTCTGAATTTATTCATTTGTGAATGTTTTTAAAAACAGGTGCTTTTAAGGTTGTCTTACCCTTTACCATCTTAAATGTCCAATTTCAAACCACCTGCACTGCTTTAAGTGTCCATTCAGCACCGCGGACAGCTCCACTTCAACTAGCCATTTAAATGCAGCACCTAAGATCAATATAACACTAAAATAGCTAAAAAGGATGAATATATTCAGTGAGTGGATTTAAAACGGCAGATTTTAAAATCACCACCAACTGAATGCAGATTGAACAGCTTCTCTCACTGTAAAGCCTCTAAAAGTAAAGTCTGCCCAGCTGTTGACCACTAATCCTGTGACATAACAAGCCATTTTCAAAAAAAGTAAAGAAAATTTCTGGAATTCATTCAGTTAGATATATAAAATGTAATTTACTTTATTAAATATGTGAAATACACAAAATAAATTAACCCACTGATATTTAAACAGTTAAATCAACATGGAATGTATTCTCTAAAGGTCACATTTACATTAGAGTCTTTAGTTCATGATGTAATGTGTTTTAGGAGTTCAGGTCCTCTAGTTCACAACACATAATTGCACAAGCCCACACAAGGTAAACACAATATGTAAACTCTTACAAACTAAACAACTATGATAGCCACATTAAAGGGATAGTCCAGCCAAAAATTACAATTTTGCTATTATTTACTCACCATCAGGTCATTCCAAACTTGTATGACTTTCTTTCTGCTGTGGAATGTGGAAGATATTTTGAATAATGTTTGTTGCAAAATGGTTTCAGTATCCATTTACTTCCATTATATGAATAAAAAAAAAAACAATATAAGTCAAAGAAAACCAATACTGTTTGGTTACCAGCATTCTTCAAAATATCTGTTTGTGTGTGTGTTTCACAGAAGACATACAGGTTTGGAATGACATGAGTGTGAGTAAATGATTCCCATTGACTGGTTCCCATTGACTTGCATTGTATTATTTATCTATACAATGGTAGTCAATGGAACTGAAACAGTTTAGATACCAAATATCTTCTTTTAAAGAATGTTGGTAATTAAACAGTTTTGGTTCCCAATGAATTACATAGATGGAAGTCAAAGGGAATCAAACCTTTCTGGTTACTAACATTCTTCAAAATGTTAGATTTTAGGGTCAGGTCATACAGGTTTGGAACAATCTAAAACTCAAAACATAAACACATCTCATCTCAGAAAACAAGATGAGAACACAAAAAGGCAAAGAATATTTTTAAAAGGGTTATGGTATCAAAACCCAACATACAAACATACTGTACAACTGCCACTTGTTTGCTTCAACAGCGGCAATAATACATTTTAATTGAGGTATATGCCATATTTAATTTGACGTGAATAAAAACAAAGCTGTGGCAAATAAAAACCCATCCTGTTAAATCATTTGTGCGGTGTTAAGGTTTTTAGTCATGTTTAATGTGTCATGTGTATTGACTAAACTCCTATCAACCACAACCTGCTTTTAATTCTCACTGAACAAATTATGGCATCTACCCTAACTATGGTCCATATCTTTACCAGTACTGCCAAGATACCACATTTTCGGTTAAAACAATCCTAAAATTCATTATATTGCTTGCAGAAAAGGACAAAATCAACAAGAAATTCTCAGAGGTAATCAAAAACAATGCGGAGATGTGCAAACAACCGCAGATGTGCAAGTTTTGACAGTTTACAAAACATGTGTAGTAAAAAACCTATTTGAGACTATTATTTATAATATTCTTGACTATGAAAGGGATAGTTTACCAAAAATGAATATACTGTCATAATTTCCTCACCCTCATGTTGTTCCAAACCCATAAGACTTTGGCGAATCTTCGAAACACAAATTAAGGTATTTTGAATAAAACCTCCAATACTTCTGTCCACCCATTACAAGACCAGGTAACAAAAACCAAAAGGTTATAAAGAAGGTGTAAAAAAAAAAGCATATGGATTTAGCGGTTTAATCCAAGCCTTGTGAGTTTGGAACGACATGAGGGTGAGTAAATATTGACAGAATTTTTCGGGTGAACTAACCCTTCATGCAAACTAGTTACAAGTAACTGCTGTTATTTCTACTTCCATATCTGAAAAACCAAATAAATGTTTTTGTTCTAATCACTCATGTCCTCCATTGTTTCTTCTTCCATCTCTCTGCCTATTTCCTCAAGTTTCACTGTTTTCTTTTGACCCTTCTTCTCCTCCTCCTTCTCTGTTTGCACGTACCAAGGCTTGGCTGTCATGTCATCGCAGGCCCTGCCACCACCCCTCCTGTAACCACCCCGTCCTGCCCTCACCAGCCCCCAGCCCTGAGGTTTACCCTCGTGGGGTCCACTGTCTTGCACACCTCTGGTGTGGTCCAGCTCCTTAGCACTGAGAGCCGGCATGCGGACTGGGACGGTGTTTCCAAATTTGGAGTAGTCGACAGAGTAGCGCCCATCTTCCTCTGTCATAATGGAGACGAAGCGTCGACCCCACAAGATCTCCTCTGGTGTGTAGGATGTGCGGGCCTGCATTGTGATGCCAGTGGTCTCAACAACACCTGGCAGAACAGAAACATCGGCTCAGTTTCAAAACCTAGTGAGCTATACAAAATCATTTCAGTTTAGAAATGACTGGAATTAATTAACTGACTACTATTAAAATGATTCCAATAAAGAGAATGCACTCCATTCACCTTCCAAAATGACAATGATCTCCAGGTCTTCGGTAGCCAGTGACTGTGCTGAGACCTCGTACAGCGGACTTCCTCTGTCAATGGTGTGACTGATTATAAGTGGCGAGACCAGGAATATGCCATTGCTCCTGAGAGGGTTTTCCACCTGGATATCAAGCTGGCAAACAGGAATCACCTCACCCTCCGCAGTCACTGTCCGCCGAATCACCTGAAGAACAGAAATCAAGATTAGGGTGGAAATCATCTCAAGAAGTTCTGGACAGAAAAACTACATGCTTAAAGATACAGGGGTTTCACAGCGATTCCGTAGAAGAACCATTCAGTGATCAGTTCAAACATTTAAAGAACCTTTCACTTCTACAGAACCTTCTGTCCAATGGAAGAGTCCCATTGATGCTAAAAGTTCTTCATGAAACCATAGAAGCCATGTTTTTTCAGAGAGTTGAAGATATTTGTCACCTGCAGCTGTATGGTGGCCGAGATGATCATGCTCTTCCTCAGATCCCCGACACGGAACATGAACGTTGGTCGGCCGTTCCGCGGTGCAATGACTGCGTTACGCGAGAAGATGAGGGTCTCTGCTCTCCGGTTGGCTTGAGCTGTCTTCATGAAAACACAGCCCAGCATGATGGCGTTGATGATCAAGCCCAGAATGTTCTGGATAATGAGGACTATGATGGCCAGTGGACATTCCTCAGTCACCATTCTTCCTCCAAAACCAATAGTCACCTGATATTACAAAAATTACTGATATTACAGGCTCAATAAAGCTCAGCTATTTGTTTCTCAGTGAGTCGACAACTGGATTCAAATCCTTCCAGAGTGCTCCTTACCTGCACCTCGATAGAGAACAGAAAGGCAGAGGTGAAGGAGTGAATGGAAGTGACACATGGCACAGGCCCAGGCTCGTTGGGATCTCGAGGCTCCAGATCACCGTGAGCGAATGCTAAGAGCCACCACACCATGGCAAAGAGCATCCAGGAGCAAAGGAACGCCGAAGTGAAGATGAGCAGGGAATGCTGCCATTTGAGGTCCACCATGGTGGTGAAAACATCTTGGAGGAACCGGCCCTGAGAAGCAACAGAATTAAATCAATACAGTGTATCGCATCAGTTGCCTAATAAATACATTATTCTACAACATGTGAGTGAATTTAAACACTTGTTTGGACCAGAGTTCATATGTGCAATGCACCTGTTCTCGTATATTCTTGTGGGCAACATTACAAGACCCGCTCTTGGTGATGAAACGTGCCCTCTGTGACTTTGGTCGGATGCGACTGGGTTGTGTGGCATCCTCTGCAAGTCGTGTCAAAAGGAAACCATCAGACAAAAGGCCTTTGCGGGCCAACATTATGACAATCTGTGGCTGATTGGTGCTCCACACTACAAAGAGAACAAAAGAAACGCATATAGAAATTAAATTAGTTAATTTTAAAAGGAAAATTACATTAGCACTAAGAGATTGTCTCTATAACACTTTGTTTAATTACAAATAAATATATTTTTTCACCTATATTTAAGATAAATGTATTTTAATTACATATATAGATTTCCATCACGTTAAATTTCGGTTTCAACAAACTCGATTGTATATAAATGAAACAAGACTGAGATGTATGTATAGAACTAATAAACAAAAAAATATTGTATAATAGTATATATAATATTAGCATATTTAAGGTTATATATATATATATATATATATATAGCACATTTAAAAGCACATTGTATGCAGTGCACTGTATTCGTAAGATCGTACATTATGGATTCAGCGGACAGTTGTGGTTGTAATCATTCAACACAAGCACTGAAATATCACAATCAGCGCTCCTGTTAAAACATCAGTATTAAAAGAGTTAATTGTATTCAGAAATCACCATCGTAAACCCCGCTTCATGTTCTTTTATATCTGGGTGGAAATACACTTCAAACATAGTGCAATAGAAAATATATTTAATGTAATGCACAAAAATGCACACGCGCATTCAAACACGCAAATATGATCACATTGAATTTTGCGTCAGTTATTGCAATTTGCGATTCGTCGTTATGATGACCATATTACCAAGATTATGCATTACAAAATAATTATGCTTACCAGCACAACGGTCACACGCGCTTTTTACTTCATATCAAATGTCGTTTAAAATAAATAAATAAATAAATAAATAATTATAATTATTATTATTATAATAACCGAACACAATTTTTAAAGCAAACGCAAGCAGATGGCTGGCTAGGAAGCTTATGCAATCAGACGGAGTCCTTATGACAGAAAATGAATGATTGGCGGACAAACATATCCCAGAATCCTCAGCGACTGTACTCTGCTGCGCTGATCAGCGATTCGCTTCGAGACAATTGTGAGCTGTTGAACAGTTGACAACAGTTTTACTGAACGTCTGAGTGTTAGCTTTTGTCTAAGAAGTCACTTACAGTTAAAACGAATAGTTTTTAGTGCTATTCGGCGTGTTTTAGAGTGTGGTTGTTTGCAGCTTAGCTCTTTAAAGATGGCTGATACATGGAATCGAGGTAAGTGACACGTAGCAGTTTTATTATAAGTATAAAGTCATATTTTCATTTCATCTGTTTTATTAGTATATCCACACGATATTTCAGCATTACGATGCCTCTCTGGTCTAAAAAAAAATATTTATTGTTGATCTTGGTAGTGCAATAAACTCGAAAATAATTGTGTCCAGATTTGATATCATTTAGTGTTTTTTGAGCTTAATAACAAATGAATTTTGTGTACTTGACAGGACATGGTGCTGTGGATGACATGTTGGATGCTGAAAACAGACTGATGGCAGAAAATCTGGCCAGTAAAGTCTCTAGACTCAAATCTGTAAGTCAGATTTGATGTGATTTTATTGTATTTTTTAAGTCATTTTGTTGCATTAAAATGTTATTGGTCTCATTCACAGCTGGCGTATGACATTGACAAAGATGCAGAGGAGCAGAACACATACTTGGATGGCATGGTTGTTTTTTTGACATTGTTGTATGTTGTATTTGCAGTGTTGGCACATGGGTTTAACTCATCATGTGTTTAACATCCTTGTTTACTCAGGACTCCAATTTTCTCAGTGCAACTGGCCTGTTGACTGGAAGTGTGAAGAGGTTTTCCACAATGGTACGATCCGGCCGAGACAACAGAAAGATCTTGTGTTACATATCCGTGGGTTTGGTTGTGGTCTTCTTCCTGCTGTACTATCTAGTGTCACGGCTCCAGAACTAATGGGACGATTGCTAGTATTTAGAACGGTTTCTCAGTTGTATGAGAATGTTTGGTCCTCTCATGAGGAGATTACAGTGAAGTGTACAGCGGATGTCTTTGCATTAACAGAAAAGAGGAATGACTGTGGCGTGAGGATGATTTATCACATTTCACTTTATTTAAGCACACCCTTTGTTTACACTATCAAACGTGGTCTGTTCAGGTGTATATTTTTTTATTCATATTAGAAAGAAACATGCCATTGACCAATATTTGCTGAGTTATTTCAAATTAAATAAAAGCATATTTTTATATTGTTTTACTGTTGTGGATAATGTAAGTAAATGGAACGATTTTTTTCATAATTATTTACATTAAGATGATTTAAATGCAAATGCTTCTCTTGTGATTTTGCTTTTCTACCCAACCCAAAAAATAAACAGATAAAAAGTGTCCTTACATGACATTCATTTAAAACTGTTTGAGATAAATCAGATGAACAAAATCATAACATTTTATTTTTGTAAATGAAATGGTTTACTATAATCTCCTGAAATGTTTCCTGTCATCTGATTGATATTTCACACATTTATAGAATGTAAACTTTTTTGTATAATTCTTACATTTTCAGGTCATGGTTCACGTGTACTTCATGAATTAAAACTACAGAGCTTTGATCATAAAACTGAACATTTAATTATAAACTTACTAAGACACAAATCTCATATTTATATGCATTTTATGTAAGCAGTCTGCTGTACTCTTAAAAAGATCCCATTATATACAAAATCATACTTTATCAAAATAAATGGGCAATAAAGTTTTCATTTATATATATTATCTTATGGTTCAACAAACGCTTTCATTTCATAATTCTAAATTAATAATAAAATAATTTAATATGCATTTTAATATATGAAACAAAATGTATTTGTCATGATGCCGCTGTTCTCCTCCAGTCCGCGGGGCGGCGGTGTAGCTCAAAGTGATCGTGTGAGTCGCGTCCTGTTTCTCTCGACGAAGAACATTCGGGATTTTCAAGACGGCGGCAGACGGTCAGTTAACGATCTTTCCCGACGGCTCTCATAGGGCGAGTAAAGAGTGTCCTGTTTTTTTGTCTTTTGTTTTATTTTGTTTTTGTTGCATTTAATCTGTCCTGATGTCCGGTGAAGTGGAGGCGAGCACGGAGGAGCAGCAGGTTTGTTTATTCAAACACGTTTTGTACGCGGCCATTCCGCATCTCACAGTGTGATTGTATTGATTCACTTTACCTTCGTGTTAAAATAAAATCTCCATAAATATGTCGGGTTTACACCTGCTAGACCATATAAAACAACCACTCTACTTAAAAGTTTTATAATATTTTTGAACAATGCATGTGTTTGTAGTTCGGCTTCATACTGTAAACGTAGCTTCTTTAGACTAACGTTAGCTCTAAAATTTAAAATGTGTCTATAATAGAACTGTAAATAGTTTTGTGTATAATATGCTTATAACTTTTTGAAGGGGAAATTAAGTTGTCAAAAAATCGTTTTATATTGCTTGGTTCAATGTAGCTGTTCTAACTTTAACAATTTGACATGATTTGGGATAAAAACAGCTATCTAGAATTTATCGATCTGCTTTCTACTGCTTAAGAATTTGTGTTTTGACATGGATTTCATCCCACATTTAATGTAGGAGATGCAGGACACTGTTGTAAGTCCAGAAAAGGCTGAAGAAGTCAAACTGAAGGCCCGATACCCCCATCTCGGGACCAGGCCCGGGGGGTCTGATCTTTTGCGAAAAAGACTCCAAAAAGGGGTATGTTTCTGAAAACCAATTTTAAAATGTAAGTTCAGTGATTGCAAATAATGACGCTGTTATTCACAGCAGCAAAAATACTTCGACTCGGGCGACTATAACATGGCCAAAGCCAAGATGAAGAACAAGCAGCTCCCGACAGCAGCGGCGGAGAAGACGGAGATCACTGGAGACCACATCCCCACCCCTCAGGACCTGCCCCAGCGCAAACAGTCCCTGGTGGCCAGCAAACTCGCCGTCTGATGCCATTCCTGCCCTCTCCACTGTGTTCCCTCAGCCTCAAGTGTTTTTTGTCTTTCTTTTGCTGTCTTTTCTTACTGTCTTTATCTTCTGCCTGTAGAACCGCTCCCAATATATACATGTACTGTTGTTACCATCACACTCGGATCTACCCCAAAACAGTCTGATGTATTGATGCTAAGGTTCAAACACAGAAATCATGGGAGATCAGTATTATTTTAGGGTTTTCCATCACTTTTTGATCTTCTTTGTTCTGTGCTCGTCTTGAAATAAGATCTGCATGAATAGAAAACATGGACTGGACTTGAAATAATCACATCCACCTCTTCTGCCACAACTGTGCCTCTTTGAAGAAGCAAAAGGCCTCGTAGACGTCAGCTGATTTGAGTTGAAGAAACTCCATGCCCTCTTGAAGTTCGTTGGTTGAGATTTGCTGTTTGGCTCCTACTTGTGAATTATAAAAATGACCTGAAAACTGTCTGTTTCTGTCGGGTGGTGTGTGTTCGCTCACACTGTGGAGTGTGTTGAGCTCTTCGCTGGTTTCTCTAGATAGTGTTGGCAGAACACCGGAGCTGTACAAACGTTTACTGTCACAACTGTGCCACTTGTTTTGTAAATAAACGAAGTTTTGCACATGTGCCGTGTGACTGAGTAGTTGTTTCTGAACTGATTTGCTGTTGGAAAAAGTACAATTATTTTAATTATCTACACAAATTTGAATGGAGACTACTAGCATTGTGCTCTGTCTAGTCAAATTTGATTAATGTCTTAGTTAAATTAAAATTAACCAAACCTTTCATTGATTTAGCTTGCACTGTTCACGGACTGAATTTTCATGTAATACAAATAACCAGCTTATGAATTTTTCATTGTCTTTAGTATAGCTGGGTGGAGTGCAGTTACTCACTCTTTCCAGCACATTCTCTGCCATGGTGACTGTGTTATTGTTAGATTATTATTTTTTTTTTTTAAGCGACTGTTCATATAAAAGCAAAGAAGATGATCAAATAGCTCCTGTCAGCAGAGAGGACATAGGTATACAAAGAACCTATTCACATTTGAAGAGACATACATAATGCATGGCCCTGTTTCCACAGCATTATAGTTTCCTTTTCAGGTGACTATAATATGGCCAAAGCTTGTAATTTAAAATTACCAGAAGACGGCACTGTTTCCAAGCCTTTCCTTGCCACGGTGTCTCCCATCTGCCCCCTACATTTTTTCTTTTTCTTTTCTTTTTGGTGACTAAACAGCTTTACCTATACGACAGCAGCAGAGAAGACTACGATATATAAATAACTTCCTTAGGTTTTGTGTACTTTAGATTTGGTAAAGCATACAAAAACAAATAGTTCAAAAGTCATGAAAATGACCAAAAGACAAATGTTGCTTTATACCTATAACGTTACCTGGCATTCAAAGATGCCTGGCACTGAAATACGACAAGCGAGAAGAATCAACGTTAACCGTGAAATGGGCGGGGTATAGAAATAATGTTTTAATTTTAATTAAATTAATACTAAATATTATTATACTTCTCACAAACAGTTTACATGTAGTTGTAGTGTTTTGTTTAATTGTAAATAAAAATACCGAAATGTATCAGTCTTTTCCGTTGTTGTCACGTGGTACCTGTTACTTTTCTCAGCGGCGGATCAATCATATACTGTATTATTACATGCCGATTGCTATACATTTTTTAATAAATCGTATGAAATGCCAGCACACATTTTCATTTGCATGCCATATGTCTGTCTTGGTAATTCATTTATTGAAATGATTGCACTATTTTGTGTGCACATGTTTCCACTGAGACAAAAATCATCCTGAGATTTAAATGCGGCTCAATGGAGAAGCAGCTCATTGAGCCAAGAAGCGCCCCCTCGCGGAATACTAGATTATGTTCAACTGGAAGCAGGTATTCGTTTCTAAACCGTGCCACTCAATGTATTTCCCCGCCGGCTGTCACACTTCCACACCACCAGCCGAGATATTGTAGAAACTTGTTGTTTCTCAATGTCTGTTTTCTAAGCCCCGCAGACGCAGAGAGTTGCGATGTTTGTGGAGTAACGGGAGTCCAGGCAGAGCCCAATGATGGCAGCGCCGGAGCTGTACTCGAAGGTACGAGAGTTTAAAAACCGCTACTTTCTTAGCGGAGCAGTGGAAACGTGCAACATTGTACCATCCACACAGTCCAATCTTACAGCACTTTTTACGGGGAACTTTAAAAATGCTAATAGAATTAATTAGAATTTATTTTTGGTTAACTATCAAACGTTCAGCAGCGGATTGTATTAAAACAGACAAACAATGAACTTATAATACATTTTAAATTCCTGCTTTAAATATGATTGGATTGATAAAACAATTTGATGCTTGTTAAAAGAAAGCAAAAAAAAAAACAAAAAAAAAAAACGGAGGAGCAACTCTTATATTTGGGTATATTTGCAGATCTATTTTAATAATATAACAATAATATAACAATCAGCCACTTGATTAAACTTGGGGGGAAATTGATAACTTTAATCTGGTTTGCATCTCTTATTTTAGGTAAATTAGGCCATTTTCTAACATTACATTTAATTGATTGTTTCAACTGTGAATGCATAAATGATAAAGCAATCAGATGCTTTATTGAAGTCAAAAGAAAAGTAAAACCAAACAAATATCTTGAGTTGCAGCTCTAATTTGAGATAAATCATAAAATTTCACAATATTAAACCTAAAAGGAAAATGTAATTGTTGTTTTAAATATTGATGCATTGATAGTTTGATTCTAAAAAAAAGGAAAACAAAACATAATAAAATGCATTATTCTTTTTTCATTTTTTTTTTTCAAACGTTTTATATTTGCTTTGAATTGCATTAAAAAAATATGCTACTCAATCTAACGTGGTTTTGACCGCCTGCAGTTTGCTCGAATCTGGATCCCAGACACCACAGAGGTGTGGAGGTCAGCAGAGCTCACCAAAGACTACAGGCCCGGAGACACTGTCCTGCATCTACAGCTGGAGGATGAGACTGTGAGACTATCAACGTTTTTTTCACTTACACTGTTTCCTTAAAGCTTAAGACCCAGTTTATCCATCCAACATGGGTATGAAGGGAAAACATGACAAATCTGACCAGATCAGCTTCTGAGGACTGCTTGAGTCAGCACCGAGTCAAGTATGAGTCAGACTGGTGGAAAAAATAATGGGTGTGGAATTCCAATTGCTGCATAGTTCAGTAACTGCACCCATTGCTCTGTGTAACATTTAACTGGTGTGCCATGCCAAAGACTCACTTCTGTAGTTAAGCTTGTGGTTTTCCTCAGATAAATGTCCTCTAAATTTATCTCCTGCAAGTGTGTCAGTGATACCCAAAGCTTTTTGCATGTTTTACCCACAACACAACTGACGTTTAAGCTGCATGCGTGCAATAGATGATCTAGCTCCGTTTATATTAAAGGAGTATTCTTTGTTAAATAAAAGTTAATCTCCATCATGTAGACCGTAGAGCTCATGACAGAAAGTACTCAACAAATACCTTTCACACATACTGTAAAAGTTTATAGGACAAGGCAATCGATTCAGTTTAAGAGCATTTTACTTCCCCACAGTAGCTGCAGTTGAACTCGAGTAACTTTTCGCAGGAGTCTGAGTTCAAGTTGGACCCAAAGAGTGGTGTTCTGCCGCCTCTTCGTAACCCGGACATCCTGGTGGGCGAGAACGACCTCACCGCTCTCAGTTACCTCCATGAACCGGCCGTCCTGCACAACCTCCGGGTCCGATTCACAGACTCCAAACTCATCTACACCTACTGCGGTAATCAGAATGTTCTTTGTGACATTGCTTATAAGATATATTAAAATCAAAGATCAGACTTTTCTGTACACTTCAATGTCAATGTCAACTCTTCGGAAAGCAATATGACTGAATATGAGATTTCTTGTGTTATTTAATTCAGATTACCGTATTTTTCGGACTATAAGTCGCACCTGAGCATAAGTCACATCAGTCCAAAAATACGTCATGATGAGGAAAAAAACATATATAAGTCGCACTGGACTATAAGTCGCATTTATTCAGAACCAAGAACCAAGAGAAAACATTACCGCCTACAGCCGCGAGAGGGCGCTCTATGTTTTCAATGTAGATTACAGGAGCACTGTCCAGCATCTCTGGCAGCATAGAGCGCCCTCTCGTGGATGGAGACGGTAATGTTTTCTCTTGGTTCATTTCTCTCGGTTCATGTCAAATAAATTTTGATAAATAAGTCGCACCTGACTATAAGTCGCAGGACCAGCCAAACTATGAAAAAAAGTGCGACTTATAGTCTGGAAAATACGGTAAATAATTTGTAAATACATTTTATTTTATGTAATCAGTATTTTTCAATATTTCACTTTTTATTTTATTTTATTATAATTATTATTATTATTTTATTTCTGAGCATTGACCTGAATTAATTTTCTATTCCATTTCAGTGTCTTTATGAAGCCATATGTCTGAGGCTACTCTGTTTATGTATTTTATATAAATTTAATATATATATAATATTTTTTTGTTAGTTTCATTTCTATTTAATATAATTAATTATTTACAATTATACAATTAAATTGAATTTTTTATTTTTATTTTAGCTGAGCATTGCCCTGTAGACTTTTTACCTGTAGATATTACTAGTGAATATGAACCATGAAATGTGGCCTAGCTGAGCTTGTCCTCTGTGCTGCGGAGCTCATTAGACTTTGAGTTATGGACTCCGGTTTTTAGATTAGACTGTTTTGCATAACAGTATGCAAAGGGGGAAAAAAAGTCTGAAAATGTGCTGTAATTCAGTCTGACCTTTGACCCAGAACTCCAGAAATGTAAAAAACCAACCATTTGTTTGTTTTAAAATAAAAATAGGCATCATTCTGGTTGCCATCAATCCATATGAAAGTCTTCCAATATATGGATCCGATATCATCAATGCTTACAGTGGGCAGAACATGGGCGATATGGACCCTCATATCTTTGCCGTGTCAGAGGAGGCCTATAAACAGATGGCCAGGTATGTGCACACTCCCTTTTTGCAAGAGATTGTATCTAAGAAAATGACTATAATTTTTGGCAGTAACAATGCAATCTCTCCTTTTCCTCCTGTAAGAGATGAAAAGAACCAGTCCATCATCGTGAGCGGTGAATCTGGTGCAGGGAAGACGGTTTCTGCAAAATATGCCATGCGTTACTTCGCCACGGTCAGCGGCTCCTCTGCCGAGGCCAGCGTGGAGGAGAAAGTGCTGGCGTCCAGCCCCATCATGGAGGTTTGATAGCGTTTAACCGCCTATCTTTATCTAGCTAGCTTCTGCCAGCCTGTGAAACTCCCAAACAGATCGAGATCTCTTCTGTGTGTAGGCTATAGGAAATGCCAAGACGACGAGAAACGACAACAGCAGTCGCTTCGGGAAGTACATTGAGATTGGGTTTGACAGGAAACACCAGATCATTGGAGCCAACATGAGGACGTACCTTCTGGAAAAGTCTAGAGTGGTGTTTCAGGTGAGTTCTCTGCTCGTTCATCTCAACTGCATACTTAATAAAAGAATTCGAAAGAGTCACCATTGATTTCAGTATTATAAAACACAGTAGCTTTAATATCAAATAAATATAAAATCTGATGTATTTATGTGGAAATATCACGTTTTCGGTTTTAGGCATGTGAGGAGAGGAACTATCACATCTTCTATCAGCTCTGTGCTTGTGCCCATTTACCTCAGTTTGAACGTCTCAAGTTAGGTATGATACAATACATACTCTGCATTGTTTATAATTAAGCCAGGTAAACCATTAGCATCTTCATTACTAAACATCTTATAATGGGTTATAGATGTTATTGTAGGCTTTAAATCAACTGACAGCTGATATTTTGTAATAAGTAAATCTGTTCACCACTTCCCCTCAGGGTGGACTCCTTTTCTTCAGTAACCAGTCTTTCTCTTAAGGTAGCGCTGATGACTTTCCCTACACTAACCAAGGCAGAAGTCCAGCCATTGCGGGAGTGAACGACCTGAAGGAGATGGAAGCCACAAGGAAAGCTTTTTCACTGCTGGGTATGAATATCTTACCTTTCCATGTGCCCAAGAGGTGTTTCGTCCACAAGGGTCCTAAATGTTCTTCTTTTATTGTCTTAACTAACTGTCAGAATGATAAATGGGTAACATAATTTATTTTATTTTGTATTTTCACGCATTGTATGAAGTTTATTAACATTTTTATATATTTTTTATTTTAATTTTTATTATTTAATATATATTTATTTTATTTTAATTAGTTTCATTATTTTTGCATTCATTTTCTTTTTTATTTATTATTATTACGATTTTTTTTGTTTGGTTTTTTTTTTTTTTTTTATCATCCTACTGATTCCTGATTAGACTGGCCAGGTCTCTGAACATCCAGTAGCAATAGTTAATGTCTATGAAGTTGAAGTTGAATTCTATTTTCATGGATGAAGTTGAAGTTGAAGTCTATTTTCATTGCACATTAAGCTCTTTTATCTCAAACGATCCAGGACGATTAGATTCCTCATGATATAAACCCTTTAAATGCTTCTTCACATAGTTTCGGTTTAGTCATTCAACCACAAACGTGCCAGTATCTGCTGATTGATTCCAGGGATTACTGAGGCACACCAAATGGGTTTATTCCAAATCCTGTCAGCCATTCTTCATCTGGGGAATGTGGAGTTGACGGAGAGAGGATCTTCCAGTTGTTGCACCTCTGTAGGTAGCATTGAGTGCTCGAGAATTAATGGTTTCTTTAATACACATTTTGCATTTTCATACATTGATTCCACACTGTGTTGTTTGCACAGGATGAAAGCGGCCACCTGGCAGTGTTTTGTGACCTCACTGAGGTGTCGTACGAGTCCATGGCTCACTGGTTGTGCCATAAAAAACTCAAGACCGCCACAGAAACCCTAAACAAGCCTGTTACCCAACTGGAGGCCATAAACGGCCGAGACGCTCTTGCGAAACACATTTACGCCAAGCTCTTCTCCTGGATCGTCGGCCAAGTCAACAAAGCCCTGAGCACTTCCTCCAAACCGCACTCGTTCATCGGTGTCCTAGACATCTATGGGTGGGTGAGGTGCTTTTATTTCATCTTCATTCTTTATTGATGTTAAAAATAGAGTTGCAGGAAAATTAGGTGAACTGTTGTGCCCAGGTTCGAGACGTTCGAGGTGAACAGCTTCGAGCAGTTCTGCATCAACTACGCCAACGAGAAGCTCCAGCAGCAGTTTAACATGGTCAGCATTTTCAAACGTGTGGCAGCTGCTCCGGCATTCACAAAATGATCAGTCATGTCCAAGCACATCTCGACTCACTGAAAGCATTTCCCCTCCAGCACGTGTTCAAACTGGAGCAGGAGGAGTACATGAAGGAGCAGATACCATGGACGCTCATCGATTTCTACGACAACCAGCCGTGCATCAACCTGATCGAGGCCAAGATGGGCTTGCTAGATCTTTTAGATGAAGAATGCACTGTAAAAAAACATTATTAAACCATTAATGTTACATAATAAGCATCTTTTTTTTTTTGGTGATAAACTCCTTGATTTGATGCTTTCAGATGCCAAAAGGTTCAGATGAATCATGGGCGCAGAAGCTGTACAACACTCATCTAAAGAAAAGCTCTCACTTTGAGAAGCCACGCATGTCTAACAAAGCCTTCATCATACTGCACTTTGCAGACAAGGTACATGGAGAAAAAAAAATGCACTTATTATGTGGAATTCTTAAGAGTCCTTCCCATTTGATCTCTCTCGATTTCTGTTTTAGGTTGAATACCAGTGTGATGGATTTCTGGAGAAAAATAAAGACACAGTGAATGAAGAACAAATTAATGTGCTGAAGGCTAGTAAGGTGTGTTCATCTCAGCATAGCTCACTAACATTTTTCTGGCTCAGAAATTCAGCTTCCTGTGCTCTGCACAGTCATAATGAGAACCAGGAACATGTGTGAGCTTGCCAAATGTTATTCTCTGCTCCCTTAGTAACTTAAAAATAGATGCATGGTTCAACATGTCTTGAAGTATCGCCATCTGCTGTTCGGTTCATGAACATCTTAGCTTCTTAGAAAAGATTTTTGCTCTGGTGCGTTGGAGCCCAAAAAATCGATTGGTGATGGTCATTGTTTAGTGTTAAATGCAAGTAATGAGAGAACCTCTGCTCTAGTAGAGTGTAATTGTCACAAGAAGCATATCGCTCTGTTATAAAGGCTGTCTTGTTTTCTCACAGTTCGCCTTGCTGGTTGAGCTCTTTCAGGATGAGGAAACACCTGCAGCTCTGAGCACCACAGCACCATCTGGCCGTGCAAAGATTGGACGGTCCACCCAGTCTTTTAGGGAGCACAAGAAGTCAGTTGGACTGCAGGTTAGAATTGACCAACAAAGCCAAGATCCAGCTCTGTTATTCATTCTCCTCTGAACTGTCGATACAGTAAGGCTCTGAAAGTAAAACCCCAGTCATTTCCATTAATTGATTATACTAATAACAGTAAACCTTTTAAAGGAATAGTTCACCCAAAAATGAATTACTCTCTACTAAATACTCTCCCTCGTTTCATTCCAGACTTTCCCTTTAAGACAGACTGACTGTGAGCTCAGATATTATATTAAAAACAACAACAAAACAGTTTAAAAGCTAAATATATTCTAATGTTTGGGTGTGATTTAAAAAAAACAAAAACAAAAAACTTCTATTTAGCAAGAATCCATTCAATTGATCAGAAGTGACTTCTACCTCTTTCACATAAATGCTGTTCTTTTGAACTTTCTATTCATGAAAGAATCCTGAAGAAATACCTTTTCTCCCTATATAATAAGAAATGTTTATTGAGCGCCAAATCTGCATATTACATTACAATTTAAAATATATTACAATAGAAAAAATATATTTTTAATAATATAGTTTTACACTATTACTGTATTTTTTGATCAAATAAACATGCACCCTTGATGAACATAAGAGACTTACAGACTTAAATCTTACTGGCTCCAAACTTTCTAAAGCATTGTTTTGTTTTGTTCTTAAAGTCAATGATAATAAATTTGTAATTTAATTTTGTTTCATTGTATTTTACTCTATTAGCAATGCATTATGGTATTGTAGATCATTGTCTTTACAGTCTTGTACCACAGTCTGTTTTCCTAATTTTCATATACTATTCTTCTATAAATCATTGAGAACATGAATGGGAAGAATGCTTCCATAACCAAAGCTGCCAAATTGTGGGAAAAGTGGGCGGTCACTCTGTTGAAACCGATATTGTCCAGCCAGATCTTATCATTTGTCTGAAGCTTTTGTTCCTCCTGTTTAAAGTTCAGGAACTCTCTGCACCTGCTTATGGACACACTGAACGCCACCACCCCACATTATGTGCGCTGTATCAAACCAAATGACGTCAAAGCCCCCTTCATGTCAGTAAGCGGAGTTCAGACATAATCCACTGTTATGGAACATGGGTCACTATAGTGTCTTCTCTCTCTGTCTGTAGGATGGACCCCCATCGAGCCGTTCAGCAGCTCCGAGCGTGTGGAGTCCTCGAAACCATTCGCATCTCAGCCGCAGGCTTCCCTTCCAGGTGCTAATTCAATAACTCACATGTCTTCCCAGTGTCCCTTCTGCTTGGAATCTGATTGGCTGCGACCAATTCAAGGGAACCAATCAGATGTGACAAACCCAAAAGCACTGATAAAATATTTTAAAGTGGCGATCTAATAACAGAATAGCCAGTAAAAACGCTTATTCTAATCAAGTTTAAAATTCATTAAATGCCTTAACGGATTTAGAAACTGTTTGTGTTTTAATAATCTTGATCTCTCTCTGGTCAGGTGGACTTATCAAGAGTTCTTCAGCCGCTATCGTGTTCTAATGAGGCAGAAAGAAATCCTCTCAGACTGGAAGTTGACCTGCCAGAATGTTCTAGAACGGCTTGTGCAGGTATCACACTTCTCTTCTGTTTTTTCTCTATACAAAGAGCATGTAAAACACACATGGGCTAGTTTAAAAGTGCCTAAAACCCCTCTAAGCCAATTAAAACATCCTAATAACCAGCTTAGGTCAGTCGATGTTGAGGTGTTTTGAGGTTGAGATGTTTTTAAACCGTCTAATGTTACTATATCCCCCCTCTGCAGAACAAAGATAAATACCAGTTCGGAAAAACAAAGATCTTCTTCCGGGCTGGACAGGTGGCCTACCTGGAAAAACTGAGGGCAGACAAACTCCGTACGGCCTGCATCAACATCCAAAAAACTATCCGTTGCTGGCTCGCCCGCAAGAAATACCTGCGTATTCGCCAAGCAGCCATTACCTTGCAGAGATACACGAGAGGACACCAGGCTCGATGGTGCGTCACACTCTCAAATATTGTAGATTCACTTAAATTAAGATCAATTGTAATTCTGTTATTAGTTGGAAACTAATCTAACAGTGTGTTTTATCTACCCTCGTTTAGCTTGTGCAAGACATTGAGGAGGACGCGGGCCGCAGTGATCTTCCAGAAGAACACACGCATGTGGGCGGCCAGACGACGGTTCCAGCGACAGAAAGCAGCAGCGGTTCTCATCCAGAGGTTACTGCGCGGCTATACAGCCAGACTGGAGCACAAACGGGTATGCAGAAGATTTTTTGTGGTGTAGCAGAGCAGATAAATATCTAGCCTTGTATTAACAAACGCTACTTCTCATTCATTTAAAGTGGCAGTGAACATTTTTAATTTATTATGTACTGTAGTTTCCAATTATATATAAAAGATTTATAATTTATATTAGTCAAAAGTTTTTTAACGGTACAGGTAAGTCTCTTCTGCTCACCAAACCTGCATTTATTTGATCCAAAGTACAGAAAAAACAGTACAAATGTTGAAATATTTTTACTATTTGAAATAACTGTTTTCTGTTTTGAATATATTTTAAAATGTAATTTATTCCTGTTATGGTAAAGCTGAATTTTTAGCATCATTACACCAGTCTTCAATGTCACTTGATCCTTCAGAAATTATATTCAGAAATTCTAATATGCTGATTTGTTATTCAAGAAACTTTTTTTAATTAAAATAGTAATATTTAAAATAGTAGAATACTAGAATACTAAAGATCCAAGGATCAGCATTTATCTTAAATAAAAACCTTTTTAACATTATACACTATACCATTCAAAAGCTTAGAGTCAGTAAAATTATTTTTATTATTTTATAATTTTTTTGGGGCAAATTATATAAAATAATACTTTTGTTTGGGGCGGATGCTTTAAATTGATGATAAAGACATTTATAATATTACAAAAATGTATATTTCAGATAAATGCTGTTCTTTTGAAGTCTCTATTCATCCAAAAACCTGAAGCAATCCTACTCTGCTGTTTTCAGTGTAATAATAACAATAATAAATGTTTTTGAGCAGAAAATCACAATATTAGAATGACTAATGAAGGATCATGTGCCTGGAGTAATGATGCTAATTCAGCTTTGAAATCACAGGAATAATTGACATTTTAAAATGTATTCCGTTAGAAAACAGTTATTTTAAATAGTACAAATATTTCAAAATATTACTGTTTTTGCTTTACTTTGGATCAAGTAAATGCAGGCTTGGTGAGCAGACATTTGTGACAAACATTTGACCGGTAGTGTATATTATGTATTATAAAAACATATTATATATTATACTCTTATTTCGTAAAATATTTTTTAAATATTTTTTCATCTTTTGAATTGAATTAGAGTTTGATTTTCAGCCATTTTTTTTTTATTTTATGAAATCTCCAACTCAAAAGCTCACATGAAATAAATTGACCTTATTTAAAACTAGTGCCATTCTAGTATATCTTCCCATGATTCCCAGTCTAATTCTCTCTACACTGTTTCAATCAGGAATGTTACATTATGAAAGTAACATGGGTTGCAAATGCTTCCACGTTGGATTGGGGATGAAAGCAGCTTTTCCAGAGCTTGTCATCTTGTTTTCTTTCACAGTTGGTGTGTGAGCACAAGGCTTTACTGATCCAGCGCTGGGTGCGAGGCTTCCTGGCCCGCTGGCGTTTCCGTCGCATCAAGCGGGCTGTGGTGTACCTGCAGTGTTGCGTGCGCAGGATGCTGGCCCGTCGAGAGCTCAAGAAACTCAAGATTGAAGCCAGATCGGTCGAGCACTACAAGAAGCTCAACTTCGGCATGGAGAACAAGATCATGCAGCTGCAGAGGAAACTGGATGAGCAGGTATCCTTCGTCTCTTTCATCATCATCAGTCTTGTATATAATGAGTACTCCATGTATGAATTACAGAATGTTTGTTTTGTGTCGTTAGCATAAGGAGAACCGTGAGCTTTCCGAGGCAATGAGACAAATGGAGAGCCACAGTGCCACGGAGCTGGAGAAGTTAAACCTGCAGCTCAAGACTCTTCAAGATGCAGAAGAGGAGTCCCGTCACCGTGGAGACCTGGTGACATCATTACAGGAGGAACTGGAACTGGTCCGTCAGGAGCTGGAGAAGAACAAAGAGGTACTATTTAAATTAATATATTTTTTTTAATTTCATAAAATAGTGTGTGAATTTTTATATATATATATATATATATATATATATATATATATATATATATATATATATATATATATATATATATATCATCATTTATTGACCAAAAAAACGGTCACCTCAAATTTTTTTGAACCGTAGTGCAGTAAATTTTATATATAAAAAATGTTCTTCATGAAATAGATAATTTTATTCAGCAAGGAAACATTAAATTGATCAAAAGTAAAGGCATTTATAATGTTATAAAAAGGTTCATCTTTCAAATAAAGTTAGAAGTTATTTAGAACTTTCTCTTCATCAAAGAATCCTACTAAAATTGTATCATGGTTTAAGCAGCACAAAATTCCATTCCATGCCATTGCAGGAATATATTACATATTAAAATATATTAAAAAAGCAAACAGTTATTTTAAAATATAGTAATATTTAAAAATTTTAACATTTTGTATTGTATATTTGATCACATAAATGCAGCTTTGGTGATCATGAGAGTGTGTGTATATACATATATACTGTATACTTCTACAACACTAAGTTTGTTAAATATATTCTAATCTAATTTCTTGGTTTCTTCTAAACCCTACTGAGTTTTAACCATTATAGAACAAAAGCTTGTGTGTTGTAGATTAGTAAAACAGTGTGATCAATCACCTAACCGCTGTCTGCAGATGGTTTCTGAACTGAATGAGAAGAACACGCTGCTGAAGAGTGAGAAAGATGAGATGAACAGACTGATCCAGGAACAGGAGCAGCGGATAAAAGGTGCATTCACGCTGTTTTGGCTTGGCTCAGGAAAGCTCAAACCTTATACCTTAACCTTATGTTGGTGATGGCTTGGGCAAGATTATCTGTATTCCTTGTAGAGGAAGTTACTCTTCAGCAGTCCTATTCATCTCACTGGTAGTTACTTGACCCGTGGATCTGTTTATCTGCCAAGCTTTTTTATTAAGTGGTTAACAATATACAAAACTGGATTTACATACCAAGAGAGTCATGTAGCAGTTGTCATGTACATTGTCTTAAACAGAGAAGTCAGAGTCGACCCATGAGGATGTCCTGGATGAGCACCTGCAAGCACAGCTGACTGAGGAACGCTTCCGTTACCAAAACCTTCTGTCCGAGCACCTGAAGCTGGAGGAGCGCTACGCTGAACTCAGATCAGAAAAAGAGGCGGCTGAAGTAAGAACTTTTCTTTTTTTCAAAAACATTGCTATTTTTCACATGTTTTATATTGTACCATATTTTGTGTTTCTAAAAAGGAGTTCTCTAAACCTGGTCATAACAGAGCCGACTCTGGCTACATAGGGTCAGAGGTCAGCTCGCTGCAAAAAGAGGTCAGTTTCCAAAAGCAGTTCTAAGTTACTCCTAGATGATCTGTTAGGAAAGAATCTGATGGTTGTGTTTGTGCGTCTAGGATGCTGTGCAGACGGCAGCTGATGTGTCCCTGATGCTGAAGCTGCAGAGGAGAGTCGCTGAGCTGGAGAAGGAGAAGATGGACCTGCAGGGGGAGATGGACACCAAAGAAGAGCAGCTTCAACTGGAACGAACTAAAGTAAGAGCCAGAACAGCTCGGTTTAAGTCAACCAATAAAAAATTATGTGGTCATGCATGATCTTTCTTTGTGTTTTCAGGAACTGGAAGATTGTCGGAGATTGTTAGGGGCTGAGAGAGACAACGAGGCTCTGAAGGTACCCAAAAACATGCCTTTACACATTTAATAAAACTCTTGTGTTTGTCTTTTACACGTGTGTGTGTGTGTGTGTGTGTTGTGATGTGCTCACAGCGTCAGGAGCTGGAGTCTGACAATAAGAAGCTGAAGAAAGATCTGCAGGAGCTCCGTCAGTCCCTCAGTAAGGGCTCGGGGTCAAAAGTGTCGTCCCCTGGAGGTCAGGCATACAAGGTGCTCCTGGAACAGCTCAACTCTACCACTGAAGAGCTTGAAATGCGAAAGGAGGAAGTGCTCATTTTGCGCTCTCAACTGGTCAACCATGAGGCATTTAAACATAAGGTAGTGTGCAAACTTTTTTTCAGCTGTTTGACAGTCAATATGTAAAAATCGTATAATTTGTTAAATGTTTTTTAGTTAATAAATACGTGTATACACATTTATTTTTCAGGAAATGGGAACTGAAGGAGATTCAGGTGACTCGAGCAGGTTTGTCATATTTCATATTCCATAAATTTGTATTTACAGTCATTATATCCATAATCAGTCTGTAACATGCATTCTTCCTTATAATGGAAATCATGACTCTTTCTCTCTCAGATCCCCCACACTGGACCTTCATGAGCTCAATGAGGATGGAGAACTCTGGATGGCTTATGAGAGCCTGAAGGAAACTAACAGGTGAACTATAATAGATTTACTGTACAAAAACACTCTCACATATACTAATTTGCACACACCATTTACAAAATGTCATTTTTTTAAGTGGAAATGTATTTTTATATTGGTAATCAAATTGGCTAAATGCCCCCTTTAGGGAAGATGATGAACTACCTGGGTGTTAATTTTTATTTAAATTTTTTTTTTATACGGAGTATTGATGAACATGCATCATTTGCGTAGGAAATTATACAAAAACAAAAAATATAAAACAAAAATATTGAGACTATCATATGCACTAAAAGGCTTTACTAAAAAAAACAATAGAAAAACAATCAAATAAATGTAAGCTGAAATAATGTAAAATATATAACTTACCGACGTTTCTCATTTTCTTTTAGTTTGTTGAAGTGCTAAAATGATTTAAAACTAAATAAAATAAACTTGAACTTAATGAAAGCTATATAGACAAATACAAATGACACAAAACAACTAATAATAATGAAAACTATAAAATATAAAAATAAAATCTAATTAAAAATATTAACAAAAACCCTTAGTATATCATTGATACTAAAATAACACTGGCTTAGATGATATTTTAATATCTCTCTCTCTCTTTGCAGGATTCTAGTGTCGCAGTTGCAAACTCAGGGACAGTCCCATGAGAAGGAGGCGGAGGGTTTGAGGGCGGAGCTTCAGCGGCTGAGGGCGGAGCTTGGTCAGCAGCAGCAGATGCTGTCAGACAGCTTGGAGCTTCCGCATGATGCCCGGATACAAGCAAGCCTGCAGCACGAGATCAGTCGCCTCACGCAACAAAATATGGTAAATATACATTTTAATATATCATAGTAAGTATTCTTCTGTATTATAATGATTTCTGTACATTCTAGGAACTCTTACAGCAGATGGGGATACAGGACAAAATTGTCCGCAAACTAAAGAAACACCTGAAGATATACATGAAGAAGTTTGGGGAGGCTGAAGGTAATGATTTCTCATTTAAAATATACAAACTAGTAATATTATCTGTCAAGTTAAAAGACTGACACTGAATGCTTATGCTTTAGTGTTTTTAATTAGTTTCGTAGATGAATTGACACATGAATTTCAGTGGCATCCCAAGATAATTTTTATTTAGAAAGTATTCATATTTTGGTGGTGGCAGCAGGTGTTAATATCGAGCAGTCCTCTCCGGAGAACACGGTTGGTGAGAGCGGTCAAACGGTCAGCATCGTTCGCAAAGAGAGGGATTTCCAAGGCATGCTGGAGTACAGGAGAGAAGACGAGAGCAAACTGTTCAAGATACTCATCACAGGTGATACCTACATCATAAATATAACCAGCAGAGAAACTTTAACAATACAGATGTGTACAGTTCCTTTCTTTTGCTGTATCGATTCCAAATTAAAAGGAAAGGCTTTTTTTCCTTTTCTTTTTTTGCTGAATGCTGTTACTTGTATTCTATTGAAAAAAGTGATTTTTAGTCATTTTGAGCATTGATCCACAGAGCTCAAACCCAGAGGTGTGGCGGTGAATCTGGTGCCAGGTCTGCCTGCTTACATTCTCTTCATGTGTCTGCGGCACGCCGACTACGCCAACGACGACCAGCGGGTCTCCACCCTGCTGAACTCCTCCATCAACACCATCAAGAACGTGCTGAAGGTGACACACTCTCTCCGTCAGGAAATGATAGTAAACAGTCTTACTATGAAAAATCTGGTCCAGTTTATTTCAGTTAAACATCTGACAAAACATGCTGTGAACTTACTTATCTTTGCAGAAACGTGGAGATTTTGAAACCATTTCCTTCTGGTTGGCAAACACCTGTCGCTTCTTACATTGCCTGAGGCAGTACAGTGGAGAGGAGGTAGATTGTGTGTTGTGTTTCAAACCCTAGTGTGCTGCCTACCTAGATAGCATGTTAGACATCAGTATTATACTACTTGCATGAAGATCGTTCAAGAAAAAAAAAAATTGGCAGCAGCATTTATTAAATATCTTGTCGTGATCAAACAAGTCCTTCACGAGAAACGCAATCCCAGAATGCACTTTTTTTTATCATTTACTGCTGTATGAATGCTGACTTAATGTTATCTCTTCCTGACCTCTTTCAGGCATACACAAAGCACAACACGCCTCGGCAGAATGAACACTGTCTGACGAACTTTGACCTCTCTGAGTACCGCCAGGTTCTGAGTGATCTGGCTATTCAGATCTATCAGCAGCTCATCAGGGTCATAGAAAACATTTTACACCCCAAGATCGGTAACGCTGCATGATATAGTTATAAACATTTTAATATTTAATAGACACTCTCTGCTAGATCATTCCCTCTTGTCCTCATTCTAGCACCAGCCATGCTGGAGACGGAGACTGTTCAGGGTGTGATGGGTGTGAAGCCCACAGGAATGAGGAAGCGCACGTCCAGTGTCCACGAGGACAGCTCTTACTCGCTGGATTCCATTCTGAAGCAGCTGGATGTGTTTTATTACACGCTGCTTCAGCATGGCAATGACAACGAGGTGGTCCGGCAGTTCATCAAACAGCAGTTCTATGTCTTCTGCTCCGTCACGCTCAACAACTTGCTGCTCCGCAAGGACATGTGCTCCTGGAGTAAAGGCCTGCAGATCAGGTACTGACCACTCGAGGCCACTTGACATGAGGGTAGTCTGGATTGAATAATTTTTTTTTGTCATAATTTAAAAAACAAAAAATCATATAGTATGGAAGCCTATTTCCGCCACTAAATAAAAAATAAAACAAGGTAATTGCAACTTTTTATCTCACAGTTCTGACTTTTCTCAGAACTGCGAGTTCATATCTCGCATTTCTGACATTTTTGTTTTTTCTCAGACTTGCGAGTTAAGTCAAAATTTTTGAGTTTCTATCACAATTCTGAGAAAAAGTTGTGAGATTTAAAAAGGATCAGCTACCTAGTTTTTATTTTTATTTTTTTAGTGGTGGAATCGGGCTTCCATGGTATAGCCTATGTTTACTAATTTACAGTTTTACATTGTGTCTATAACTTTTTCTAAAACCTGTAAAATAACCTATATATATATATATATATATATATATATATATATATATGTGTGTGTGTGTGTGTGTGTATATGTGTATATATATATGTGTATATATATACAGTATTGTTCAAAATAATAGCAGTACAATGTGACTAACCAGAATAATCAAGGTTTTTAGTATATTTTTTATTGCTACGTGGCAAACAAGTTACCAGTAGGTTCAGTAGATTCTCAGAAAACAAATGAGACCCAGCATTCATGATATGCACGCTCTTAAGGCTGTGCAATTGGGCAATTAGTTGAAAGGGGTGTGTTCAAAAAAATAGCAGTGTCTACCTTTGACTGTACAAACTCAAAACTATTTTGTACAAACATTTTTTTTTCTGGGATTTAGCAATCCTGTGAATCACTAAACTAATATTTAGTTGTATGACCACAGTTTTTTAAAACTGCTTGACATCTGTGTGGCATGGAGTCAACCAACTTGTGGCACCTCTCAGCTGTTATTCCACTCCATGATTCTTTAACAACATTCCACAATTCATTCACATTTCTTGGTTTTGCTTCAGAAACAGCATTTTTGATATCACCCCACAAGTTCTCAATTGGATTAAGGTCTGGAGATTGGGCTGGCCACTCCATAACATTAATTTTGTTGGTTTGGAACCAAGACTTTGCCCGTTTACTAGTGTGTTTTGGGTCATTGTCTTGTTGAAACAACCATTTCAAGGGCATGTCCTCTTCAGCATAGGGCAACATGACCTCTTCAAGTATTTTAACATATGCAAACTGATCCATGATCCCTGGTATGCGATAAATAGGCCCAACACCATAGTAGGAGAAACATGCCCATATCATGATGCTTGCACCTCCATGCTTCACTGTCTTCACTGTGTACTGTGGCTTGAATTCAGAGTTTGGGGGTCGTCTCACAAACTGCCTGTGGCCCTTGGACCCAAAAAGAACAATTTTACTCTCATCAGTCCACAAAATGTTCCTCCATTTCTCTTTAGGCCAGTTGATGTGTTCTTTGGCAAATTGTAACCTCTTCTGCACATGCCTTTTTTTTAACAGAGGGACTTTGCGGGGGATTCTTGAAAATAGATTAGCTTCACACAGACGTCTTCTAACTGTCACAGTACTTACAGGTAACTCCAGACTGTCTTTGATCATCCTGGAGGTGATCATTGGCTGAGCCTTTGCCATTCTGGTTATTCTTCTATCCATTTTGATGGTTGTCTTCCGTTTTCTTCCATGTCTCTCTGGTTTTGCTCTCCATTTTAAGGCATTGGAGATCATTTTAGCTGAACAGCCTATCATTTTTTGCACCTCTTTATAGGTTTTCCCCTCTCTAATCAACTTTTTAATCAAAGTACGCTGTTCTTCTGAACAATGTCTTGAACGACCCATTTTCCTCAGCTTTCAAATGCATGTTCAACAAGTGTTGGCTTCATCCTTAAATAGGGGCCACCTGATTCACACCTGTTTCTTCACAAAATTGATGACCTCAGTGATTTAATGCCACTGCTATTTTTTTGAACACACCCCTTTCAACTAATTGCCCAATTGCACAGCCTTAAGAGCGTGCATATCATGAATGCTGGGTCTCATTTGTTTTCTGAGAATCTACTGAACCTACTGGTAACTTGTTTGCCACGTAGCAATAAAAAAATATACGAAAAACCTTGATTATTCTGGTTAGTCACATTGTACTGCTATTATTTTGAACAATACTGTATATATATATATGTATATGTGTATATATATATATATATATATATATATATATATATATATATATATATATATATATATACATATACATATATATACATATACATATATATATATATATATATACAGTGGGGATCGAAAGTTTGGGCACCTTTGCAGAATCTGTGAAAATGCGAGTAATTTTCAAAAAATAAGAGAGATCATACTAAATGCATGTTATTTTTTATTTAGTACTGTCCTGAGTAAGATATTGTACATAAAAGATATTAACATTTAGTCCACAAGACAAAAAAAATGCTGAAATTATTAAAATAACCCCACTCAAAAGTTTGGGAACCCTTGGTTCTTAGTACTGTGTTCTGTTACCTGATGATCCTCTGCTGTCTTTCTGTTTTGTGAGGGTTGTGCATGAGTCCCTTGTTTGTTCTGAACAGTTAAACTGAGCAGCGTTCTTCAGAAAAATCTTTAAGGTCCTGCAGATTCTTCAGTTTTCCAGCATCTTTGCATATTTGAACCCTTTCAAGCAGTGACTTTATGATTTTGAGATACATATTTTCAGACTGAGGACATTTGAGGGACTCAAACACAACTATTTAAAAAGATTCAAACATTCACTGATGCTCCAAAAGGAAACAAGATGCATTAAGAGCTGGGGGGTGAAAACTTTTGAACACGAAGATGGCCAAATTTGTCTTATTTTGTTGAAATATTTTTTTTTCCATTTAGTTCTGCCCTTCGTAAGCAACAGAAGATACTTGTATGTTTCCCGGTACACAAATTAAGTACAATTTACCCTGATCTTCAAATTCCAAAAGTTTTCACCCCCCAGCTCTTAATGCATCTTGTTTCCTTCTGGAGCATCAGTGAACGTTTGAACCTTTTTAAGTAGTTGTGTTTGAGTGTATTTGAGTGTATATGTATATAGATGTGTGTGTATATATATGTGTATGTGTATATATATGTATGTGTATATATATATATGTATGTATATATATATGTGTATGTATGTATATGTGTATATATATATGTATATGTGTGTATATGTGTGTATATATATATATATATATATATATGTGTATGTATGTGTGTGTATATATATGTATATGTGTGTGTATGTGTATATGTGTATGTATGTGTGTGTGTGTGTGTGTGTGTACATGTACGTGTGTATGTATGTATATGTGTATACGTGTGTGTGTGTGTGTGTAATATATATATATTAAAATAACCTTTATATATATATGTATGTATGTATGTATGTATGTATGTATGTATGTATGTATATATATATATATATATATATATATATGTGTATATATATATATATATATATATATGTGTATACATGTATAATAGCATTCCACTGGAGTATTATATAGGCATATTATTATTATATACAGTTTACATTTTAATAAAAAATATATATTTACATTTTTCTATATACATTATAGAAATATATATATATAAAGGTCTAAAGTTTCTTTAAATTAAAAAAAATACAAATTGATAGAATTGTGTATAATTTTTTTTCATTGATTTATTATTGTTTTGTCCTTCATATAAGGTATAATGTATGTCAGCTGGAGGAGTGGTTGCTGGATAAAGATCTTCAGGGCAGTGGAGCGCGTGAGTCTCTGGAGCCTCTGATTCAGGCCGCTCAGCTTCTGCAGATCAAAAAGAAGAGCCAGGACGACGCAGAGGCCATCTGCACCATGTGCACGGCTCTCACCGCTGAACAGGTGTGTGTGAGAGAGAGAGAGAGAGCTGAACAGAGCTGAAACCTTCAGTTTAATTCTGATGTTCTGTGTTTCTTTCTGGGACAGATTGTGAAAATCCTCAGCTTGTACACACCAGTGAATGAGTTTGAGGAGAGAGTGTCTATATTATTCATAAAGTCTGTACAGGTGAGTCATTTCTCAATGTTTTTACATGTATTTTTTTTAAGCATGATATTGTTGTATTTACATGGTTAACCACTTCTCCATTCTCTCTAGACTTTATTAAAGGATCGCAAGGAGTCTTCTCAGTTACTGATGGATGCTAAGATCATTTTCCCAGTCACCTTCCCCTTCAACCCTTCACCTGTGGCCCTTGAGACCATCCAGATCCCCAGCAGCCTCAATCTTAACTTCCTGACACGAGTTTAAAAACACACCAGTGATGCCGACATGAATACTACAGAACACAACACAAGATTGGATTATATTTGTGGTCACATCATCTGGAATGTTTGTGTTTGTATTTCCTGCATCACTGTAGCAATGTAATGTTAAACACATGTATTTCACTGTATTTGTTGGTGTTTGGGGCAAAAATGACTTGTAATGCTCAGGACCTCAGTTGTGTCACACTTAAAATGACATATTCCTGTAAAGCATATTTATAGCGTTTCTTGTAAGGTTAAAAATGGAAAAGAACACTTCTTGATCTTTACAAATATCTTAAATATTTTTTATGCACAGTATTTGAATATAAAAGCTATAATCATTGCCATTTGAATTATAAAATCAAATGTTATAAAAAGTTTTCATGTATTCATACTGTGTATATTATTTAGCTTTAGACATTTTTAGAATGTACTTGAATAATAACCAAAGTTTTAAGGAGTCTAAATATTAATATTAAGTCGTGGTTTTATTTTTGAAATGGATTATTTTTAAGGTCCTTGTGGCTCCAACACATGACAAAGTCGGGGCGGCAGTGGCTCAGTGGTTCATGTAGGTTGTTTACAAACCAGAAGGTTGGTGGTTCAATCCCCGGCTCCACCTGACCAAGTGTCGAGGTGTCCTTGAGCAAGACATCTAACCCCAGCTGCTCCCGACGAGCTGGATGGCGCCTTGAATGGCTGACCCCGCAGTCGGTGTGTGAATGGGTGAATGTGAGGCAAATTGTAAAGCGCTTTGGTGGGCGATGTGGTCTGTTGAAAGCGCTATATAAATGTAGTCCATTTACAAAGTTAAAAAGTGATTTGTCCTTTATGAATTTTTGATAAAAATATAATGCATGCACATATTTTAGAATAACTATATAAAATAAGTATTCTGATAATATATAGGCATCATATCTTATGTTACTGATTTCTACAGATACCTGCAAGTAAAGGATTATATCTTTAACTGAAAAAAAGGAACAAAACGGAGAAAATGTTTTACAATTATTTATAGAATCTGTTTTGTATATGTTAAACATGATGTCAAAATTCTAGGATTATTCAGCCATCACTTCGGTGTCTAAATCAGTGTCTTTATGCTCATATTTTGAGCCCTTGGGCAAATCCTGTGTTCTTTTGGTTCTTGAATGTTTAACAGAGTGAGAAATGGGCTGCAAAGACCCCAGTCCTGAGCTGTGAGATGGGACTTTTGAGTGTGATGAGCTAAAAACTGAACTGCCTTCTGCTCCTGATAGTGAGCTGAATGAACCATACGCAGAACTTGACACAGACCATGTTTCTGGCCGCTCGTATCCACTCACTGGGGAAAAAATAGAAACATATTTCAATCCACATGTTTTCTAAAAAATTATGTAGCCAATTGGATCGATTAAGTGCATGGAGTAAATATCAGTACAACAGATGTCGCATTCATATTCCACTAAATAACACTTGACTATTATCAAGATCAAATTATATTACAAAAAAGAAATTAAAAATGAATAATAATAATAAAGACAATTTGTATAAAACTGAGACAATGTAAAAAGTATGTTTATCTCCACATCATGATGTAGAAAGCCACGTCAGACATAAAATGTTTGAATGTCAAATCAATGATCTATTATCTTTTTATAGACATTTTTTTTAGTTAGCCAATAATTAATAGTTTGTTTTAAATTATATCAGTTCACCGATTATAGATGTATAGGTTTAATTTTCAGGAAGGTCAAAAGTTTGTCTAAATGATCTAACAGGTCTCACTACAACTAACATGGGATTTATGCTTGTTGTGCTATAATGAAACTGTCATAGTACACCAGAGTGTAGAGTATTCTGGAAAGTGCCAAATAAAACAAAAGATACTCACACAGTGGTGATATGCATTCCATGCTATGCATTTCTTGGAAACTGGACTCATATCTTCTTGTGTGAGATGAATCTCTGGACCATGAAGATCTGATGTCTGCTTCTGAACTTCCCAGAGGTGATGTGTTGGACCTCTCCTCTCCACTCACTGCAAAAAGCAAAGGGAATTAAAAAGAGGTAATTCTGCATGGAATAAATACATAAAATGATGACTTTCAAAACATTATCCAAATTAGAATCAAGTTGGATTTATGAAATTATTTTAAGATAAGTATATTTGTCTAAAATATCAATAACATGGAATTTGGGCCTTGCATGTTTTATAAAATGTAATGTGTATATTCTGGGTATAAGTGTCAAATAAAACAGAAGACACTCACTCAGTGGTGGTGTGAATTCCTTGCTAAATATCTTCAGGACCCCCGATTTGAATCTGCTTATGAGAGATGTATCTTTGGAATGGGAAGACCCAGAAATTGACCCGACGTCTGCTTCAGATGAACCGTAACCAGAACTTGCCAGAGAACACGAATCAGATCCTTCAGCACCACTGACTGTAATAATGCAAGAGAGCAGAACATTCACATTACATTCATACAGTAAGTAGGCACATTTATAAAAAAGATATTGAAATTCAAAAATCTGGTTTATCATTTCATGAGAACAGAAGTTTAACATAAATCTGACATTTAGAGAATCAAAGGTTTAAAACAACTGAACATCAGACAGATAATGTGCCATATGATCGGTTCAGATGATGAACCTTTATTTACCACAGCACTTTGTGGCTCTTAGTTTCCTATTAAAGCTAAACAGGGCTGTGCCTGAACCAAAGACTATCTGAGAAAATCTAAAGTTGTGTTCGAAGATTAATTTAAATACATCAGCATTAGATCAGTATTTGATTAAACTCTGTGAACTATTTAAACCAACATCTGAAGAGAAATAAAAAATATAATGACAAACACAACTGAGATATTGATACAGTTTTATGATTTCACTCACCCATTTGTGATCTGACGTCATCTATCCATGGCTGAATTTGCTCTTCTGATTTTATTTTATTTTCAGCTCCTTGTATTTTAATAGGGCTGCTCTTTCTCCTAACAGGGCGGTTTTTTTGTGCCACTGTCTCCTCAATCTTCTCCAGCAGCTCCTTGATCTGATTGTCGTCACTCCTGTTCTGATTGTTGAGAACATGATATCTGTTTCCACATTTGTCCAGCAGCCACTGGAGATCCTGTCCTTCACTCTCAATGTGCTGCTCTATAGATGTGTCTAACAGAGAGTCTCCATGAGTGAACAGAACTATAGTGTGACTCCAGACTCTCTCACCCAGAAGATCCAGATGACCTTGCAATGCTTTTCTCTCAGTCTCTTTAAATCCAATGTCCACACGTATGATCAGTAGTAGAACGTGTGGTCCTGGAGGACACAGAGACACACTGAGCAAAATCTCCTGTTTAAGCAACTCAGGACTCTTCTCTACAGAGTAATCTATCCACCATCCTGGAGCTTCAATGACAGTGATGTGTCTGTCTGCTACTTCTCCATGTCTCCTCACACACTGAGCAGATCTTTTCAAGTCAAACACCTCTCTGCCCAGGATGTTGTTTCCTGTTGAACTCTTACCAGCAAGTTTATGCCCCATTAACACAATCCTCAGCTCTGAGAGACACTGGGCTTTGCCTGAAACAAATACACACTTATATAAAATAATATTGTATTGAGAATCTGTAAATACCTGATGAATTATACATTTAATACAATCAAATTGTACAGTAATCAAGACAAAATAAACCCATTAAGATGATCTGGACAATTTATTTTGACAAAAAAAGTTAAATACGCTACTAATTTATAATCATTTAATCATATTATTATTAAATGTACCTTTACATTTAATAATTTAGCAGATGCTTTTAATCATCTAACATCCAGTCATGATTATAAATGTACTTATTGCTTGAAGCGGGTTGGTGTTCTGACGATTTGTGCTACCCGCTCAGATTGTGCTACCTCCTATTAAAAAGAAAGGTTTTCGCGATCACATCATTTTAAACCAGGAAACTCCTGGAAGTACAAAGATCCAGTAAGTGTATTCAAACAGTAACAGAAAATAGTGAGTTATGTCCAGATGTCAGTAAATTATTATTTTCAGTGTGTATTTGGCTTAAAAGCGATATTGTTTTATAATGGGCACTGGCTGAAGGTGTTTTCACTTATATGGTTGTCAGTGGTTTAGTGATTCTGAATGGATCCATATATTAGTACAGTCAAATCAAGGCAGGAGGTTTAGTGGCGTCTCCATTTGGCCCTGTTTGGTATCACTGCTTGACTTGTCCTTATTTGTATTTAAAATGTTTAATTAATTATTGATTGATTGAAAGTAAATTATCAACAATTCACCATTGTGAATTCATAGAATTAAAAAGTACTTTATTTAATATAAAACTAAATAAGCTTATAAATAAGAGGGGGTAGGGAGTGAGTACTGACACTTCTTTCGTCTTCCCATCTTATGATACATTGAGGTGCAAACAGTATCCAACATATAACTAATATTTACACTTGCTGGAAACAGCATTAAACTACTATTCATTTAGTGTATAGAAAATTTTGGGGGTTGTTGTGACTCAAGTTTCAGTAAATTTTCACTTACTCATCTGTGATCTGATGTTGTCTTTTCGTTTTTTATTCTCTTCATCCGTTCTTCTGCTCTCTCTTCCTCTGCTCTTCTTCTCTCTTTAATCTCCTTTAAGAGCTTTCTGTTTATTTCAAAATGGGAGCCGTTGTTTTGTGCCACTGTCTCCTCAATCTTCTCCAGCAGCTCCTTGATCTGAGTGTCGTCGCTCCTGTTCTGATTGCTGAGAACATGATATCTGTTCCCACATTTGTCCAGCAGAGACTGGAGATCCTGTCCTTCACTCTCAATGTGCTGCTCTATAGATGTGTCTAACAGAGAGTCTCCACAGGTGAACAGCACTATAGTGTGACTCCAGACTCTCTCACCCAGAAGATCCAGATGTCCTTGCACTGATTTTTGGTTAATCTCTTTAAAACTAGTGTCCACACGTATGATCAGTAGTACTGCGTGTGGTCCTGGAGGACACAGAGATACACTGAGCACAATCTCCTGTTTCAGTAACTCAGGACTGTCCTCTACAGTGTAATTCCTCCACCATCCTGGAGCTTCAATGACAGTGATGTGTCTGTCTGCTACTCCTCCATGTCTTCTCACACACTGAGCAGATCTCTTCAAGTCAAACTCCTCTCTGCACAGGATGCTGTTTCCTGTTGAACTCTTACCAGCAGCTCTATAGCCCATTAACACAATCCTCAAGTCTGAGAGATGTTGGGCTTCACCTGTAACCAACAGAGAACAAAACATGCTTTTTAAAAACGATACTTAACTGTGAAACTGTGAATACCTGCTTCACACTCCTTCACCATTTTCCCTGTGACACAATTCAGCAGAGTACTTCAGTGTTACAGTGCATCAGGTTAGGAAACACTCAAATACACATCAAAATCAGAGATGAAAAATAAGAAATACCGTTGCCTCTTCACCAAGTAAAGTGAATGTACAAATTATTTGGCAACATGCTTGAGTCAAATATCAAAGTTAATATTCCTGAAGAAACCCATTATGTGGCAGTGCCTTCCCGTCATACATGCAGGATTTGTCCTGCATGGGGAAAACAACATTTTTCAAAATCATAAGAATTTTTTGTATTTCTGTAAAATAGTTACACTGACCAAAAGAATGCTTATGAACTACATTATTTCATTTAGAATGATCATAAAACAAACATATTATTTATGAATGAGTTTCAGCTCCCAAATCACAGTAAATTAATAACTATTCTTTAGGAATTACGGAAAAAGAAAATTGCTTTAATTTCATTGATTTTTTTATTTTTTATTATTGAATTTATTTTTCAGTAACCATCCAATTCAGTGGAGATTGTCACAAATGAGACTGACTTTAGATTTTCTCTTATGGGCTTGCTTGTTTATTTTTAATAATTTAAATAATTTTTGACAAATCTAAAAGCCCTTTCACACCAAAAGTGAAATGAATAAGACTCAGGCTGAAGGAGATGTAAATTCATTGTCGAAAGTCTTAAGATGCAAGAGAATAAAGTTAACTTTTGAATGTTCACTCTCGTTATGTTTGGGGAAAACAATTTTTTTTTCCATTCTGCTGAATTCTGATTTGTTCATGTTTGCGTAGTGGCGGGGCCAACCACTATATAAGTTGGCCTGTAGCGCCATTTATCAGATTATTCTGCTTCAGCGATGAGGATCATCTCTTCATTGACACTTCTGCAAGAAGAAGCCGTGGAAGAAGCTCCAGCTCTGCTCACTGCCGTGGAAGAAGTCAAAGCAGCGGCTTGAGCATCACTGCAGGCATCTGGCATCCGGAGTGAAAGAGCAAATTTCTAAAAGCAATATCAGCGCACCTTGTTACAAATGTTGTGTGGTTTGTGCAAGGGGTTCTTGCACGATGTTGACGGAGACAGCGGGTGCGCCACCTTCCTCGGCCGTGCCCACACAGGGGCTGTGCTCGCTGATGGCTCACGCTCCTTCTGCAAGAGCATGAGTCTTTCACGTCTAAGCTCCAGGGTCGACTTGTTCCATCATGGTGATCCCTCCACCAGGTCCTCCCATCTTTCTCCTCCCCTAAGAGGAAATAACGGACAACTAAGCTATTGTTCTCTGGCAGGAGGTGCAAGTACTGCTTGCAAAAGGTGCTTAGGAAATAGTGCCCCTAGCGAACAGCGAGTCAGACTTTTTAAGCCTATATTTCCTCATCCCAAAGAGAGATGGTGGGCACAGACCCATTCTAGATCTCAAACATCTGAGCAGCTCGCTTATGCGCCAGTCATTCAAGATGATGACGATCTTGCGCATATTTGCCCTGAGGATTGGTTTTTGACCATGGATTTGAAAGATGCTTACATTCACATCCACATAGCCCCCCTTCACAAACTGTTCTTGAGATTTGCATTCGCAGGCCTTCCGTTTGGACTGTCCCGTGCCCCATGCAATTTTTACGAAGTGCATCCTTTAACAATGCAAAGGGGCTCTGTCCCCTTTCAGGCAGTTGGGAATCCGCGCATTGAACTACCTCGACGATTGGCTTGCTCTAGCTGGATCAGAATGGGAACTGAATGCTCACAAATCTGCTGCTCAGTCACCTCGGGTTGGTCATCAACCCATGCAAGAGTCAGTTGTTGCCCAGACAATGAACTGTCTTTCTGGGAACTGTTGTAGACTCCACCCTAATGAGGGCATGGATCTCGCTGGTTCGATCCCTAAAAATTCTGCGATTGATGGCTTCCCTTAAACCAGGCACGACCTGCCCCTGAGGGTTTTTCAGAGGCTGCTCAGCGTTATGGCCACTGCCGCCTCTTTAACTCCACTGGGACTGCTTCACATGCGGCCCCTCCAATTTTGGCTAAAAGCCCAAGTCCCGCCCCACGCTTGCCGGTTGCAGAGATTTCCGGTTAGGGTGGACCACCGCTGTATCAAAGCTCTGGCCCCCTGGAGGACCAATCACCTGTTTCAGACAGGAGTAGGGATGGGCGTGGGCTCCAAAAGGAAAGTGTTCACAACAGATGTGTCCAGCTCCGGGTGGGGTGCACTGCTGGAGGGCAATCCAGCATTTGGCTCCTGGACAGCTCAGCAGTGATGCTTACAAATTTTAGTGGTCTCATTAGGAGACCACTATAATTGTGTATGTCAATAACCAATGTGGTCTCAGGTCTCATGCCTTATACAGATTGGTTCATAGCATCCTTCTTTGGGCACAGAAGGAACTCCTCTTGCTAAGGGCGGTTCATGGGCCAGGCAAGATGAACCTGGGAGAGATCATGCTGTCCAGAGGCAAAGTAGCCCCGGGGGATTGGGTGCTGCATCCTCAGATGGTACAGCAAATTTGGACGGTCTTTGGGAAGGCAGAGGCTGAACTCTTCACCTCGGAAAAACAAATCTCATTGCCCAATACATTGCCCTGTTAGGGCTCAGAGAGTCTAAGTGGAACATTTTAAACTGTTTAGGCAGTATGGAAGCCACCAGAATGGTCTGCCAGTCTCACTAGGTTGTTGATGCAATAGCTCTGGCTTATGCATCAGAAGGACAGGAATGCCCTATTGGCCGGGTTAGCCAGCAGTCATATCACCCTGGAGCCCAAGACCGGTTGCCCACTGAAGCTAAGCAGGGCTGAGCCTGGTCAGTACCTGGATGGGAGACCTCCTGAGAAAACTAGGTTGCTGCTGGAAGAGGTGCTAGTGAGGCCAGCAGGGGGTGCTCACCCTGTGGTCTGTGTGGGTCCTAGCGCCCCAGTGTAGTGATGGGGACACTATACTGTCAACATGCACCGTCCTTTGGATGAGACATTAAACCGAGGTCCTGACTCTCTGTGGTCATTAAAAATCCCAGGATGTCTTTCGAAAAGAGTAGAGGTGTGACCTCGGCATCCTGGCTCAATTCGCCCATTGGCCTCTGACCATCATGGCCTTTTAACAATCCCCATATCCGCTGATTGGCTTCATCACTCCGTTTCCTCTCCATCAGTAAGCTGGTGTGTGGTGGGCGTTCTGGCGCACTATGGCTGCCGTCGCATCATCCAGGTGGATGCTGCACACTGGTGGTGGATGAGGAGATACCCCCTGACTATGTAAGCGCTTTGAGTGTCTAGAAAAGCACTTTATAAATGTAAGGAATTATTATTATTATTATTATTATTATTATTGGTGTGAGAGCCCACTCCACAAGGGGAATGGCCTTCTCATGGGAGTGGTCCAGTGGCATATCTATCAGTGAGATCTGTGCGGCTGCTGGCTAGTCGTTTCTATCCACTTTTGCCAGATTCTATAACTTTGACATCCCCGCCCTGCAGGCGCGAATTCTATCTGTCTAACCTCACAGTTGGTAGTGTTTGTTGAATGTGTTTTTGTGCAAAATATGTTTGTCATATTTAGTCTAGAACTAAAGTAACCATCATATTTACACGGCACACTCAATGCCTCTGCATTTACTCAGTTTTTCTCAAAATGTGGACAGGAGAGCTGTCAGTCAATAAACAGGAAAACAAACTACCTGGTATAACTTAGTTGCATAATGTGAGCATTCATAACTCCAATATTTTCTTAATTAATTGTTACTTTACTATTTACTTTAAAAAAAGTTATCTCCTCAAAGTTGTATGTAACCATGGTTCCCCAAAGTGGGAAACGCTTTGGGAATGCCCTGGCAAGACAATGATCTGAGGCATATATGAAATCAGTCCAATAGAGAAGCAAGACGTTAAAAACAGGGTGATGTGTGCAACCAGGAAGCATTAAGGCACATCTGGCAAATTAACATGTTAGATTCTGTGGAAGCGAGTGCCTACAGGGATGCAGGGAGCATGGCAAAAGATGTAGCATTTCATTTTCTTCAGGGAACCATTGTTACATGCGTAACCTGGAAATGTTCCCCTTCAGGAATTTGATCTGCGTTAAAATGCTTAGGGTACGAGAATACCCACTGTGCCATTCAAGCAATTAGGACTGCCTTTGCATAGGGCCCGGGATCTTGTGCAGTGCCCCTAGTTGGCCTGGTAAACCTGCAACACCACCATGGTGTACAGACACCTGATTGCCGCTGTGTATGCTTTCCCATATAGGCTGGATGTCAGCTTTAGTCGCCTGGTGGGAAGCTTCGGGGCCTACAGGGATGATGCTGAGGAAGGGAGAGATAACTTGTGAGCGTCCTATTTTTGGACAAAAATTTATTTACAGTTCTAGCTCTAAGCTCTAAGACTGGCAAGAGCGGAATCCAAATCTTCAGTACTTATCCTGCTTGTTCTGTCTGCTGCTTTTGACAGGGTTAACCACCAGATCCTCCTATCAACCCTACTGGCAAAGGCATCTCAGGAACCACACTTCAATGGTTTGAGTCTTACCTATCAGATAGGTCCTTCAAAGTATCTTGGAGAGGTGAGGTGTCCAAGTCACCACATCTAACTACTGGGGTGCCTCAGGGCTCAGTTCTTGGACCACTTCTCTTCTCTGTCTACATGGCATCATTAGGTTCTGTCATTCAGAAACATGGCTTTTCATACCACTGCTATGCTGATGACACTCAACTCTACCTCTCATTCCATCCTGATGATCCAACGGTAGCTATTTGCATCTCAGCTTGTCTAACAGACATTTCTTCCTGGATGATGGACCATCACCTTCAACTCAACCTTGCCAAGACAGAACCGCTTGTGATTCCAGCAAACCCATCGTTTCATCACAATTTCACCATCAAGTTAGGCACATCAACCATAACTCCTTCAAAAACAGCTAGAAGCCTTGGAGTTATGATCGATGATCAGCTGACTTTCTCAGACCACATTGCTAAAACTGTCAGATCCTGCAGATTTGCTTTATTCAACATAAAGAAGATCGAGCCCTTTCATTCAGAACATACTGCACAACTCCTTGTTCAAGCTCTTGTTCTGTCCAGGCTGGACTATTGCAATGCCCTCTTGGCAGGTCTTCCAGCCAATTCTATCAAACCTTTACAATTAATTCAGAACGCGGCAGCAAGATACATTTTTAATGAGCCAAAAAGAATACATGTCACACCTCTGTTTATCAATTTGCATTGGCTTCCAATAGCTGCTCGTATAAAATTCAAGGCATTGATGTTTGCCTACAAAACTACCACTGGCTCTGCACCCATTTACCTAAATTTGTTACTTCAGACTTATGTGCCCTCTAGAAGCTTGTGTTCTGCAAGTGAACGTCGCTTGATTGTGCCATCCCAAAGCAGCACAAAGTCACTTTTACGGACTTTTAAATTAAAGCTGCAGTAGGTAACTTTGAATTATTATATACATAGAAAACATAGAAAAATGTATATAATAAGCGAGTACACCATGAATCCATTTTCCAAACCGTGTTTTTAGCGTGTCCTGAATCACTAGGGTGCACCTATAATAAGTGTTTATATTCAGACTATTTTAGATTGCTTCGGGGGTACCGCGGCGGAGTAACCCAGTAGCTTTGTGATTCTTCATAGACATAAACAGAGAGAAGTAGTTCCGGCTACGATGTTCTTCAGCAAGACGCAAGCAGTTCTGTTTATTAACCGCTAGAGTGTCAAAAGTTACCAACTGCAGCTTTAAATGTTCCTTCCTGGTGGAATGACCTCCCCAACTCAATCCTTAGCCATCTTCAAGAATCGGTTTAAAACACATCTCTTCCATCTTTATTTGACCCTCTAACTTTAACACTCACTACTCTAATTCTATTCTTTAAAAAAATCTAACTACCTTTCTAATCTTTTTGTATTCTATTTTCTTTTCATTAATTATGCAATTGTATGTGTGTGTGTGTATGTGTAAAGACCTCTAACACTAGCTTGCTCTATTCTTTTTTTTATTCTATCTGTTTTCTTTATATTAGTTAGGTTAACACAGTACACATAGCATGGGATTATTTAAAATCCCATGCTATGTGTACTGTGTTAACCTAACTGAGACTTGTTTTAACACTTATATATCATTGCTCTTTTTGTTGTTTTTGATTGCTTCCACTGTCCTCATCTGTAAGTCGCTTTGGATAAAAGCATCTCCTAAATGAATAAATGAATAAATGTAAATGTAATGTTTTTATTAAATTTCTGAACATAGACAGTATACCGTACATACATTTTCAATGGAGGGACAGAAAGCTCTCGGACTAAATCTAAAATATCTTAAACTGTGTTCCGAAGATTGATGAACAGAATCATTAATGAGATTTTTATATTTGGGTGAACTAACCCTTTAAAAACTGAAAGAGAACATTTCACATAACATTTTATAACAGCAGTGATTGGGGTGGAGGATATGATAATAAATCACGATATGAGTAATTTTACATCACAATAACGATATATATCACGATATAGCATAGTTATTTTTGCATTTAATAAGGTTTTTATGATATCAAAGTTTTTGATACAATATAATTTTCATAATTCTTGTCACTACTGACACTATTACAAGAAAATTAATACAAGCCTAAAAAAAAGAAAAGAAAAAAAACATCTTTGTAGATGAGTAACTAATTATAAGCAACATTACAAAAAACTACAATACGTTAATATATTTATTTAGAATTTACTGAAATTGAATATTTTATAGATATCTTAAAAAAGCAATTACATTTTACTCTTTTTAAACATGCAGTGAAAGATCCCACTCAGTTTTAGGTTTTTATGACTGAACTTATGACAGTATTATTCTTTTTTTAAACAATGATTTAAGAAAAAGCAAAAACAAAACAATATATATGAGTGTGTGAATGTTTATGTTGTTTATGATGACACGAATGTGTATAATGACATGGGTATGATATAGGTATTACAACAAGAAGGTCATTTATGAGGACTTATTTATTTCAGTGTCCCTGTAATTCAATAGGCTTAAACAGTACATCATTCAGAATTAGTTTTTTTTTTAAATCTAAAAATGAAAACTTTGTGCATTTTTAGATTAAAAAAAAATCATTCTGAAACAGGCTGATTTAGGGCAACAGAAAATATGGTTTGTATAGTATAAAAAATATTATGCCTATGGAGAGTCCTCATAAACCATGAAAACCAACGTGTGTGTGTGTGTAATTTTTCTTTATTGTTTTGTCATCTTTAAATTATACATATATATATATATATATATATAAACTCTAGTCGACCACAATCAGTTCTAAAAAGTATTGTGTAAAAATGTTCTGTATGTTTTTGGGCTCATTTCAGTGACTTCAATATATATATTTTTTTTCACTAACCACGCATAAACCTTATTTTCGCAAAAACACAAAGATTTAAATACAGGCTGCTATCAGATTATTGTTGCAGAGTGTAATCAGACTTTAGCTATTAAGATGCATTTAAGAAACTGAAAAACCACAAATGTCACAGCATGTAAACATTTCTCCAGGGCCTCAAAACCCCTTCAGTACCCAGAGGGCTAAAAATTCAGGAGCACCAATACCTTCGCCCACAAATAACATTGTACATGTTTGTACATTTCGCTGTACTTATTTATACTAAACTATCTTTTTCATTTACAATAATTATTTATTTTAATAACAGTCACATGCTTTGTTTCAAACTATAGGCTATTATTTTATCAAAATTAGCCTGTGTGTAAAATCTCACAAACGTTAAACAATGTTGGCAACTTGTTTAGTTTCATAACAGTTGATTTGAGTTTGAGTGAAAAGCTTACCTATGCCCATTTTGCCTTTTCTCAGTTGGTCTTTACATGCAAAAGTTGCAGTGTACTTTCAAATTGTTTTGGATGAGACTTCAAAACCACTTCCTGTTGCTTCAACACTGTGGCAAACATGGGCATGTCAATAGCTGCTGCTTTCATTTTCGTGAGACTAATTTTACATTACTTTTAAGATTTATGTAGGACTTCATAAGGTTATTAATACGAACGTTAATGCTATGATAAGGAAAATACATCAACACTTCAAAGCAGGAAGTGAGCAGAGATTCAATCTCCATCTGAGCACTTTTATGTAAAGAAAAAAAAAAACATTAACCTATTTACCTATTCAAAACTCTGACACTTCCTGAGAACATTTTCTTCAATGTTTAGAGAAGAACATGTAAAAAAACTGAAGGAACCAATCAGTGATGCGTGGGTCAAACAGTGGCAGAGCCACTACCGGGCCAGTACCGTATTTTCCAGACTATAAGTCACACTTTTTATGTTTTTTCCTCATCATGACGTATTTTTGGACTGATGCGACTTATACTCAGGTGCGACTTATAGTCCGAAAAATACGGTAGTTACTTTGGGGTGGCACAAAAAACATAATTTTGCAAACAAACACGGCACATATCCAACCTTAAAATACTTTTTAAATCTGTCCAAATCACAATGATGTAGAATTTACAATAGCTAGCCTACAATGGCATCTTTTATTAAAGTTTACCAAAATCCTGAGCATCATAATCTTACTCACCCTCAAGTTATTTAATAAAATAAAACTTAGGAAATTCACTTTGAAAACAGAACACATTTCACTGACTGACTGACATAAATACAAATCAAAACATAAGCAAAAAATATCAACATTAACATGTTTGAAAAACAGCAAAAAATTTAGGATTATTATTGAGCAAAGATTAGATGATTTGTTGTAGGTACCTAATTTTATCTGGACTTTATCTATTTCTAGAACTCTGCGTAATGTGCATGACGACACAAATATGATGAGAGCAGGGGCGGATCTAAATAAATATTGATATTGGGGTGGCGAGAAGGGGGCAGGAATTTTTAAGGGGTGGCAACATATGGCAGACGTAGGATGCTGTAAAATAATGTATTATCAATAATTATGTTCTTTGGCTGTTTTCTGAAAATGCAAATATCTAAACAATATTGAAAAATCAAGCATAAAGCTGCTTATAATAAACAGATGAGACACCTTTACCTACAAAGAATATGAAAAAGTGAAAAAAGCATGAACAAAGAATGGTTGTGAATCTCCAGTTTCATAAAAAAAAAAAATTCACTCACTTATCTGAGACCTGATGTTTCCTCTCAGTTTTTTTTCTAGATCTTCATTCGTTCTTCTGCTCTCTCTTCCTCTCCTCTTCTTCTCTCCTTCATCTCCTGTAAAATCGAAAGTATTTAGAATCAAGAATATACTGAAATTCACAGCATTTCAATGGAATTTCCTAATTTTTTAATTAGGCTAAGTATCTAACGTGCTCCTCCAGAACCTTGTTAATGAAACTACATTTACTGTTAATAACAGGTGTAAATTATTCAAGTGTTATTCAACTGTTATATTAAATATATATATATATATATATATATATATATATATATATATATATATATATATATATATATATATATATATATATATACTGTATAGTGCTGAATATAATGTATGATAATGCAATGGGATACCTCCTTTTTTTTCGACTTAGTTTTAAACAGTATGGTGAGAGCATTTTATCATGAGATCAGTATTGCATATCAAACCAAATCTTGAAATGTGTATATCATTATCATTACTAAGTATTATAATGAAGTTAATACATAGGTTCAGGGGGAGCCTAATCATTCAGTCCTGTCAATCATTATACGAGCCTATATAAGCAACTCTCATTGCACCTTCCCAGCGTCAATTCTTCCAGCATCCCTCCACCTCCCTATCTCCTCTATTTATGATAATCTCCCTCTGGGTAGTCCTGCAATGGGGGGATTTGAATTTGGAGCCGAGCCTAAGATTCAAGCCTCCATTGAGGACAGCAAGCCAAGTCCATTTACCAATAACCATCAGGACTGGATGGGCAGCCGAATTTGTGAATTAAAAGTACATTTTAAACTCATCAAAAGATACCTACTAAATACTTAGATTGTGGACTTTAACATGTTCTAGAGATTGGCATATTCCAATAATTCTTCCCTTTTAATACAAACAAACACACACAAGAGCATAATTAAGAGAAAAATCATATATACCTATTAAGATTCAGATCATATAAAAACAGACCTTAATAATATATAATTCTGCTCTTATTAACTCAAGTTAATTATCTAAATCATGATCTCAACCAATCAGCTAACTCCCTGCAAACAATCAGTACTTGAATCAACCCATACAGCACCGTTTGTCTCAATTTCTCCACCTTTCTATTTAACCCCACTATTTAACCCGGTCATCTGCTGTAGTTCAGGATGTTCAGAGCTCTTCTGAATGATTGAGATCCCATCCATATCCAGCTCCACTGAATGAAAACTGAATGAACCAGTGCCCTGTCAGACACAACAGCAGGATCAACAACATTCACTTTTGTTGGTTCATTTAAGGTTTAGGGCCTTCTTGAAATGCAGGCTGCTATTTGACACTGAACTGATTAATGCTACTTAAATTTTGTCCAATATTTTGGGAAAAAGTCTAATCTATATTTTAAACTCATGGAAATAAAATTATATATATATATATATATATATATTTTTTTTTTAAAGAAAATTTTACCAATAACCCATATCATCCTTATGTCTCATACTATCTCTGCAGGCTTCAGCACACTCCTCTGCATTGGTCACCAGCTGCTCTGCATTCTGTAGATGGAGGGTAAATGCGCAATACCAGCTCCGCACCACGTCCTCTGCACAAAAAATTCTCAAGTACACATTAGACACAATTAATGATACCCCTAAACATTCTTATAAGTAAAATATCTTTAAGTATATTCCCATTCATATTTATAATTTTGAGCACTTCAGGGTGTTTATGAACATGAAATTATCCAGCCATGGCATCCTGTTTCACAGGAATATAAATAGGAGGGAAAACAAATGCCACATTCCCTTAATCATCCATCACAATGAGAAAAAACTAAGAATATTTTTCTGATGTGCAACAAAAGATGACTGAGCTTCACAAATTAGAAAGTGACTTTAAAAAAGAGCTAGGGGAGTGAAAATTCCCATTTCCACCATCAGGGCAATAATTAAGAGGTTACAAACAACAGAAAATGTTACAAATCTGCCAGGGAGAGGATGTATGTCTATATCGTCCTAATGCACAGTGAGGAGGACTCTTCAAGGATAACAGCTGGAGAATTGCAGAAAATAGTTGAGTCTCAGAGTCAAAAAACAATAAATAATTATCAAACAGCACCTACATGTTGTTTGGGAGGGTTTCAAGAAAAAAAAAATCAAGAAAAGAAAATGCTCTCATCCAAAAACAATCCCCAGCATATTCTGTTGTCAGAAACGACTGGAACTTCAAATGGGACTGGCTTCTATGGTCAGATATGACAAAAAAATGAGCTTTTTAGCAACAAACAATCAAGATGGATTTGGTGCACACAGGGATAGTACTCCACGTGTACAATGAAATATACTGCTGTATTTTATTGTTGTGGACCTATATTTCTGCTGGAGGTCCCGGACATAGATAGTACATGGCATCTTTGATTCTATCAAAAACCAACAGAAAAACGGACCGACTCCGTTAGAAATCTTATAATGGGCCATGTTTGGATCTTCCTATTGGACAATAATCTTAAAACAAACCTTAAAAACAAAAAAGGGGGGTCACTGGGAGGGTCACTGGCCAAATGGAGGTTTCAGAAAGCTCTGTACCGTTAATTGTGCCCAATAAGTATAAGAGAAAAACATTTATGTTATAATAATATTTCCCCCGATTTTAGCATTGAATGTCAAGGGTAATTTTAGTTCACATTAGTGGAGCTGTATAAACGTACAGACATAGTCAGAATTAAAGCTGCAAGCAGCAATGAAAGGGCCCTCGCACCCGGGCTCACCGTCACCCAATGGCTGTTGGGAAACAGCAAAAAGTAGGCAATATGCTTTTAAAGAGGTTAATGTTGGATAAATGCATCAAATTGTCTTATATGTGCCAAACTTCCTGCTGCCATTTGGTGGCACTATGACTACAACTGGCTATCAGGTAAATCAATTTCCTGTTTTCAGCAGGTGGTGCTATAATTATAATTTAATATTGACCTTTAGTTATGCTCCTGCTGGGACTCTTATAAAACGTGTGATTGGGGCAGATTGGGCATTGTATACGTTTCAACAACTTCCTGTTTCATAATATTAATAGCATGCTTTAGCACTTACTATGTTTTGCTAGCATGTTTGGGAATATTTCTAACATATATTTTATATTTTTCGCACACAATGGGATATTTTACTGTGTTGCTAATAGTGCATACATGTAATTTAAAACATGTAATTTCCTGTTGCCAGTAGGTGTCGCTATAAGCATGCTTTAACACTGAGCTAAGTGTTGCTAGCAAGTTTTAGCATGATTCTAGAATTTTGCTAGCCTACTTAACACTTTTTTTATGCTTTTTATTATTTTGCAAGGAATCCATAAGTGTTAAACCTGTTCCCAGCATGTGGCTCTATGACTATAATCGAATACGGGCATGTTGATGTGATCAGGACAGGACAGGACTCTTGTCAAATTGTTCAATTTTGGGCAGATTGGAGACTGCATGACTGAATTACAGTAACTTCTTGCTTCACCGCATTAATAGCATACTTGTTGCCATCATGTTTTAGTATGTTTCTTGCATGTTGGCAGCCTATTTAACACTTGTTTACACTTTTTTTATATGTTCCTAGGAGTCCATAACAATGTTAACCCTGTCACTTCCTGTTGCCAGCAGGTGGTGCTATGACTATAACTGAATTTGGGCATGGGTGTTACAGCCACTTCCTGTTTCACAGTAAAACATCTAAATTTGTCAGGCCGCCAGGGACATGCCCCTTGATGAAAACTCAAAATCCTCACAATTTAACGTCACAAAGGTCTTATGATGACCCTCACCAAATTTGAAGATAATCCGATTAAAACTGTAGAAAAAGTTTGTCAAAGTACAAGGCTTGGAAATGGCAAAAACTGCACAAAAATCATATAGGAATTTCAAAATAATGTTGGGTTTTGGATTTTGTACCAAGATACTTTTTTTTAGGTAATGGTGTGTTACATGTGTGTACCGATTGTCATGCATGTGCGTGAAACGTAGCTCAATGCGGACTCCGTTGAAATTTAACAGGCGGCGCTATGAAGCCATTTGGCCACATCCACTTCTGAAACCTATATCAGATGTAAATTTTCGTCAGTTCTGACACGTGTGCAACGTTTCGTGAGTTTTTGAGCATGTTTAGGTCCTCAAAAATGAAATTAATTTCAGAGAAGAAGCGGAAAGAATAATAATAAACGGAGCAATTCCAAGATTTGGCACCCAAAACAGGCTGTCAAAATAAATCTGCATTGTTAATCATTTTGATCTTTTATTTTTAAAAAATCACATAAATCTAACCTTTTATTGGAGAATAAGAATTTAAACAACTGCTCATAGCTAACAGTTTTAGAAATGGTTATCATAAAAAAAAAAATTCAAAATTAAAATGTCAACATTATAAAGACAAGTTTTCTCTTTTATTTATGTAGTTCAAGTTTTCTTAGTCTTCTTCTTGCTTATTGTGCTTCTTCAATATTCTTGGTAAAAGCTTTGGGATGTTGAGTTTGCCATGTGCACTTCTGGTTTCTGATTGTTCCACAGACTCAGGGATGGACCACAAAGACATGAATCCTGAACTGAGAGATGAGACTTTTGAGTGTAATGAGCTAAAAATTTAACCGCTGTCTGCTCCTGATTGTGAGCTGAATGAACCATAAGCAGAACTTCCCATAGACCATGTGTCCGACCATCTCCACTCATCTCCACTCACTGGGGAAAATAAAATACAAAATTAGTAAGAGGATTAAAAACTATCCAACAAAATTCTGGAATTTTGAACGAATGTTCATCATCAAGCTAAAGATCTAATTTTATTTCATTTCAGGTTTGCATTTGCTGTTGTAGTTCATATCAACTTTTATTTTCTTTTTTTTTCTTTATTTTCTTTTTTTTTTATTCAAGGTTTGGACATTGACAGGGTTTAAGCACAGTTGGCACATCTGAGCTAATACAAAATACCCAGGTGGTTATACATTAGAATTCTCCACAAAGTACACATTAAAGTACATTATAAAAAAATAAAATAAAATAAGAAAAATAATACACAAATAAAAAAATTATAATATATGCAACGTAGAATAAGCATACCAATATATTTCATCACCATTCGGTAATTATTCAGTCTTTCCATGTCAGGTTCTGTATTCCCAGCTCTAGCAGATGTCTCCCGCCCCAAGATAATTGAAGAAAGGGTCCCATATTTTATAAAATTCAAAAGGTTTTTCTTTTAATGCTGTTGAAAAAGCTATGGAATAAGGCCTTTGGCCGTGTTAATTTACTGTGCTATTGATGGGGCTTTGTCTGTTATTCCAACAAACAAGTATGCATTTGCGGGCACAGTGGAGTAGGATTTGAAGAAGGTGGGCCCCCTGGAGTTCTTGGTTCATACCAACTAAACATGTCTTTGGTCCTAACTGTAATGGGCAGCGAAATATACTTTCCAATTCCCTTAGAACACCCATACAGAATTGTTGTATTGTTGAACATCTCCAGAAACAGTTGAAGAGGGTTCCTTCTAGTCTTTTACATTTATTGCAGAGGTTGGAGAATTTTGGGTTTACTTTATGTCTTCGGGCTGGAGTCACATGCAAGCGATGAACAATTTTAAATTGCATTTCCCGTGTGGAGTTGTTGGCAATATAGGAGGGCATCTTATCGCGATAAGAACCGCACTCCTCGTGGGCATTTGCCTTTTTTAAGAAAGACACATATGTTGGCTTCTGTCATGGAGTCAGGAAGCCTACCAGAATCAAATGAATAATGTATAATTTCTTGCATTAGGCTCCCTAGCTCCATTTTAAGTTTCTGAAAAAATAAATAAAGTGTAAACCCATCGGGCCCTGGTGCTTTTCCTTTGGGGAGACTATTAATAAATTTCAAAATTTCAATAAGTTCAATTGGTTTGTTTAGCATCTGTCTTTGCTCCTCAGTTGATTCACCTAGATTTAGATTTGCAAGGAATTTATTCATATTATCACCAGTAAAAGGCCTGATTGGGATGAATAAAGCCTCTTATAAAATGCCCTAAAAATTTTGTTAATTACTTTGTTATCGTAAAGGCACTTTCCTTGTTGATACTGGATATGACCTGGGCTTGAGATCGGCTCCGCAATACATTGGCTAGATATTTATTAGGTTTATTGGCAAATTCATACATCCGCTGTCTAGCAAAGAACACAGATTTCTCAGCTTTATTTGTAAGAATTGCTTCAAGAGAGGTTTTAATGGTTTCTATCTTGGCCAGAAGCACATCTGATGGGCAAGAATTATATTTTATTTTTAAATCATGGCGAATAATTTCTAATTTTCTCTGATCTGCCAGCTGCTTTTTTTTTCTGGTTAGATACATAGGAGATAATCAATCCCCTAATATATGCCTTAGCAGTGTCCCAGAGCAAATTGGGAGACACTCCTGGGGTTATATTGTCCATAATAAATAGTTTAACTGGCTCTTTAAGGTAGGATTCAAAATTTGGGTCATGAGCGAGCCATGGTTTGAATTTCCAGGAAGATGGGTAATATATTTGGTTGGATAGGCCTAACTTAAGAAAAACAGGAGCATGATCCGAGATTACAATGTTGCCAATATTAAAGTCTATTACATTTTGTAGTGAAGTTTTGGGAGAGAAAAAGTAGTCTATTCTGCTTGCAGTTTTATGGACATCAGAAAAGAATGTGTATTCTCTATCTCTGGGATGCAGAGCTCGCCAAACATCTACCAGGCCAATTTCTTCACACATCTCATTCAGAGCTTGTGCTCTGTTTGAAGGTTTATCATTAGATGGTAACATTTTGTCAAGTTTTGGTAGTAGTGTGCAATTAAAATCACCAGAAATACACTATGGTCACATTGCCATTCAGCAAACTTGGAAAAAATATGTGTAATTAATTTGTTGGATTGAATAGGGGGGATATAGACATTCATAAGGGCAATGGGTTGTCCAGCTATTGTAGCTTTAAGCAGGATAAACCGTCCTGATTTATCAGAATATGTATTAATATCTGATAGTGGTATACATTTATTCACAAGAATGACAACTCCCCTACTTTTACTGGATATGATGAACCATAGACTTGTCCTACCCAGTCTCTCTTCAATTTGACATGCTCACTGTCTTTTAGGTGTGTCTCCTGCAGATATGCAATGTGAATTTGTCCTTTTTTCCTTTTTTGTTATTATTTAGAATCTTTTCTTTTTACTGGATTTTTAACACCCTTTACATTCCAATCACATATGTTAAATTTTTTTTTTTTTTTTATTCGTTGACATAGCCAAGGATTAGTTAAATATTCCCGCTGCACCAATATTTGAGATATCCTGCCATGTTTTGAAGTGCATGTAGTCTGCTCCATTCTGAGACACAGGAAAGATATATCCATACAGTTGAATAGACGGTGATAGCATGCATGATATTGCGGAGAAGAAAAAAAAAGAGTTGTGTTGCCCTGCATGTCGAACATAAAACATAGAACTATTTACATTTACAAACTTGCAGACATTTCTGAGAAAAGACAAGGGAAGTCTGATGCTGGTCAGTTTCACATTTGAGAACACTAATGATCGCCACTCTTGTCTCCTTGGAAACATTACATGACTGAAACTTAGATAGAACAAACAAAAAATGCACGGTATTCAAAAGGAACACCGCAAGATGAAAGAGCTTTGATAAAATGATTGTCAATCCACTGAGACAGCAAGCCTTCTATATACTGATAGGTTCAATATTTAAATCATTAACCCTCTCAGGCTCAAATGAAGTTTTAGTAACAAGTTTTTAGTACTCCAGATACATAAAATATGTATCTGGAGTAATAAGGTAGTTAGTTTTTAACTGTTGCAAATCAGCAACGCCTGCCTTGAGAGCGTTAAATGTCTGCCCCCCTCCAACTCTATACAAAAAGTTATTACAAGTAGGCTATTGCTTAGTTAAGTCCCAATAATTAAGTCCAGTTGCACTCCTTAAAATATAAAAGGGAAAAAAAGCCTATCCAGGGCGATTTGGGCCTGAAATATTTGTGGTTGATGGTTTGGGCAGACCTTCCAGGAAAGACTCAACCTCTGTCGGCTGCATGAAGAACTTTTCGCCACCGTTGTGCTGTACTCGAAGAGTCGCTAGATATATCATAGCGAAGCGAATTCCTCGTTCACGGAGTCGTTTCTTCACATTTCCAAAGGCTTGTCTTTTTCTCACTATGGCCACAGAAGAGTCTTCAAATATAGAGATGTTATGGCATTTATAGATCAGCTGACTCACAGCAGAAAATTATGCAGTTTTAGCATCAATGCCCTCTGTCTTTCTCCTGATGTTGGAGGGTGCGAAGGGACACAATGTGCGCGCTCTATCTTTACCTGGTGGTCCTTGAATTCGACGTTAAGCAGATTAGGCAGCCATGTCCAAAGGAACGAGACCGGGTTCGTCCCTTCTTCCCCTTCGGGTAGGCCAAAAATGTGTAAATTGCATCATCTGGTCCTATTTTCCAGGTCATCTATCTTTTCCAGGGCTGCATCGAGCTTTTTTTTTCCTTTTGTTCAAGTCCGCGCGCTCTCTTTAGACAGTGTCTTCCACCGCCAATATACGCGTTTCAGCTTCAGTGACTTGGTTCTCCATCTGCTCAACATGTGTCACTACCGCAGACAATTTCTCTAGCACTGGATCAATCTTGTTATCCAGCAGAACTTCTGCTGTTATTTTCTTCACAAGTGCATCCATGTCGCTTGGATTCATTGGAGCATCTGGCATTTTTGGAGAGGAGCGCGTGTTAAAGTTTGTTAATTCTATGTTGCGAAGTTTATAACAGGAATTAAGTTGTTTCTTTGGCATGTCTTGTCACTTCTACATTTAATTTCAGCCCCCTCAAAGATGATATGGAGTTTAAGGAGGGAGATTTTTCGAAGTCTTTGCCGGAGCTCGCCGTCAACACGGCTACTCCATTGAATGTGTCACATGACCCTATATCAACTTTTCTATTTGTGTAAAAATTTAGGAAATGTAAGATGTACAAAGACATTTTTCTAGGAAATACAAATTTGTGACAAAGTACACAAAATAATATATTTTCACAACAGATGGGACTCATGTAAAACAGGGAAACTGAGAGACCAAAATATAGATAGATAGATAGATAGATAGATAGATAGATAGATAGATAGATAGATAGATAGATGCATTCAAAATGCACTCACAGTTTGGTGGTATCATTCCATTGCTGCCATGTCTTTTTATGGCCCCTGACCCATAAGATGAATCTCTGGACCGTAATGATCTAAAAATTGCGTCTGTTCCTGATCGTGATCTGAATGAACCACTCACTGTAATAATAAAAGCAGAGATCAGATCAGTAGTAGAACATTTACATTAATTCATTTTACAGACAATTTTATCCAAAGCAAATGACATGACATTAAAAGAATATATTCATCAGTTCACGTGGTTGTGATTTATTGAGATCTCAAGGTTATGTCATCTCTAAATAGGTCAGGGAATGGAGCTTTCACTTCACTACAGCACTTTGGTTCAGACTGGAACAGAACATTATATGATTGTGATGTTTGACCCTGCAGCTCCAGTGTTGGGGTAACATGTTATAAGTAAAGCGAGTTACGTTATCAGATTACTAGTGAAGTAACATTACTTTAAATTACAACAAAATAATGCAATATTGTAATGCATTAATATTTAAAGTAACTTACACCATTATTGCTGGTTTCCTAATGAATCTAAACAGGGCTGAACCTGATGAGTATCATGGGAGGACATTTAAGAAAAAATAAAACTGTACGACTTGTTAGTGAGTGTTAGAGCTCGACCTGAGATCTGTATGAAGGACACTTTAAACTATTTAAAACTACATGTGAACAGCTCAAGAACAATGAAGAGGAAACACAACTCAAGACTTGTACAGTAGATAATATTCATACAATCTTATAATTTCACTCACTAGTCTGTGATCTGATGTCCTCTCTTTATTTGTCCATTTGATGTTTCATTTTCTTTCTAAGGTCAATCTCCAGTAAAATCTTTCTGTCTATTTCAAAATAGAAGCCGTTGTTTTGTGCCACTGTCTCCTCAATCATGTCCAGCAGCTCCTTGATCTGAGTGTCGTCGCTCCTGTTCTGATTGTTGAGAACATGATATCTGTTCCCACATTTGTCCAGCAGCCACTGGAGATCCTGTCCTTCACTCTCAATGTGCTGCTCTATAGATGTGTGTAATAGAGAGTCTCCACAGGTGAACAGCACTATAGTGTGACTCCAGACTCTCTCACCCAGAAGATCCAGATGACCCTGCACTGCTTTTCTCTCATTCTCTGTAAATCCATTGTCCACACGTATCATCAGTAGTACAGCGTGTGGTCCAGGAGGACACAGAGACACACTGAGCACAATCTCCTGTTTCAGTAACTCAGGACTCTTCTCTACAGAGTAATCTATCCACCAGCCTGGAGCTTCAATGGCAGTGATGTGTCTGTCTGCTACTTCTCCATGTCTCCTCACACACTGAGCAGATCTCTTCCAAGTCAAACACCTCTCTGCCCAGGATGCTGTTTCCTGTTGAACTCTTACCTGCTCTTCTATAACCCATCAACAAAATCCTCAGCTCTGAGAGATGTTGGGCATCACCTGAACAAACAGAGAACAGAATCTGGGGGGCTGGGAATATTAACACAAGAGCAGTACAGGCTTAAGACATATTCTGGATTAAGTTCAAGGATAATTCTCACAAAACTGATTTTTCTGCAAGCTTTTTAAAGTAAATTAAAAATATATAATTCACAATGTGTGCAAAAGTAAAAACTGGGAGTAACAATATGCTACTTTTGTTTACAGCTTCTTTACATGAATAACTACAAGTCAAGGTGCAATACCAAACAGGACCACAGGAAGATGCCAAAAGAGCACTAAACCAGCTGCCTTGAACTGCCTGTATAGCATTAGCAATAATAAAATAATCAAACTTTTTTGAGGATGCTGATTTGCTAAAATTGCTATATAGAACCACCTCCAGAGGGGGATTTCGCTATCACCACAGAGCTGTAAAAGTGACATGTAGGGAAGATAATAATAATTAATATTATTCAGTCAGGACCACTTCCGTCAAGTATATTTTATGACAATTATATTGCATACAGTTAGTGTTGGCGGTATGGTTATGTTCTGGGCAACACTCCACAATGCCTGTCCATGCAGTCATGCTTGGACAGAGCGGGAAGAGCAGCAACACAAACCCCCCCTGGGGTACAGAACAGAACCATTATAAGCATACATAAATACAATTCACAATTACATGAGTTATAAATAAAATGTGATAGAGGCTGCTTCCAATGAAGAGATTGTAAAGAAAGAACGAAGTTAGATCGGATTACAGGTTCAGTTGGTGGAGTTGAGGTTGGAGGAGGGAGTTAATTGCAAGAAGCAGTGCGATGGAAGAGACACTGAATAATGGGAGTTTAAATAGACCGCATGTGATAGGTGTCAAGACTGGATTGGTACACGTCAGGAACAGCTGACTGTCAGCTGATACAAGCGTGACTAACGTGGCCTGACTAAACCAACGCAATGCTCAATTTCATTATTATTATTATTATTATTGTCTGTTTAAGGTTCAAGAAGCATGGTATCCTCTGTTGGTCAGCTTGCCATAGGACAGGTGTGCACTATAGGGGCCTCTGACAAGTTCATCAAACAACTGTGATAAGAATTTTTCATCAAGCACGGTAAGTAATGGCTTCTCCTGCAATTATTATTTGCACTGATTGCCACATGTATAGTTTATCTATCTTTGTCGGCAACGAGGGATTCACATGTGACAAATGCAGGGAAATAGTTAGGCTGACAGAAAAGATTTCAGAATTAGAGACACATATTCAAACTTTAATTGAGGACAGTAAGAATGTGAGGGCTATAGATACGGCTTTGGATGCATCTATCTCAGGGAGTCCTGTACATTGTTCGGTTTTGGTAACAGTCATCGCAGCATGGGTGACAGTGAGGCGGCATAGTCGCGGGGCAAAACGCCGCTCTTCTGTTCCATTCAAAACATTAAACAGGTTCTCCCCACTTTGTGATGCACCCACTGAGAAACCTGATGAAAGCACTCTAGTTATTGGCGATTCTTTTGTATGGAACGTGAATATAGACACACCAGCCACCATAGTCCAATGTTTACTGGGAGCCAGAGAGCCTGACATCTTGGCTAATTTAAAAGTGCAGACTAATGCTAAACATAAATACAGTAAGATTGTTATTCACGCCAACGTGTATAATGTTTGACTTCACCAGTCGGAGATCACTAAAAATAACATTAAAGAGGTGTGTGAACTTGCAAGCACGACGTCAGATACATTAATATGCTCTGGTCCACTCCCTGCTTATTCAAGTTTATTTGTATAGCGCTTTTTTACAAAACAAATCGTTACAAAGCAACTTTACAGAAAATTATGTTTCTACAATATTTAGTAGTAGCTAGTAGTTTGTGCACATTTGACAGGATTTTAGAAAAACTAAAAAATAATAATAATACAAGACGTAGTCAGCTAGACGATGAACTATCAATATTATTAATTAAGTTATTATATGATTAAGTCACACATTTAGGAATAATTGTTAGTTCTGTTTGTTGATTCAAGGTTAGCATCATCTGAGGTCCTCTGAGGGTCAGCATCATCTCTTCTCAGGTGTTCTGGATCCAGACTGGAGCTTGTGTAAATCCTAGTTACCACGGGATGTGAATCCCGTGGCAAAACATAGAAACAAAATACAGACATCATTAGCATAGCTGCTGATCCAACAAAGTAAAATTAGTTTAACCCAAGCTAATGAATAAAAATGCACCTTTGATCAGATGCAACTACACTCACAATTAAAAAGATACATTATTCGAATGCTTGGCGAAAGAGATGTGTTTTTAATCTAGATTTAAACAAAGAGAGTGTGTCTGAACCCCGAACATTATCAGGAAGGCTATTCCAGAGTTTGGGAGCCAAATGTGAGAAGGCTCTACCTCCTTTAGTGGACTTTGCTATCCTAGGAACTACCAAAAGTCCAGCGTTTTGTGACCTTAGGGTGCGTGATGGGTTGTAACGTGGTAGAAGGCTAGTTAGGTACGCTGGAGCTAAACCATTTAGGGCCTTATAGGCAAGTAATGATAATTTGTAACTGATGCGGAACTTAATAGGTAGCCAGTGCAGAGACTGTAAAATTGGGGTAATATGATCATATTTTCTTGACCTCGTAAGGACTCTCGCTGCTGCATTTTGGACGACCTGTAGCTTGTTTATTGAAGAAGCAGGACAACCACCTAGAAGTGCATTACAATAGTCCAGTCTAGAGGTCATGAATGCATGAACTAGCTTTTCTGCATCAGAAACAGATAACATGTTTCGTAGCTTGGCAATGTTTCTAAGATGGAAGAATGCAATTTTTGTAACATTGGAAATATGATTTTCAAAAGACAAATTGCTGTCTAATATAACACCCAGATTTCTGACTGTAGAGGAAGTTACAGTACATCCGTCTAGTTGCAGATTGTAATCTACAAGATTCTGTGTAGTGTTTTTTGGTCCAATAATTAATATCTCCGTCTTATCCGAATTTAATTGGAGAAAATTCTTTGTCATCCAATCTTTTACATTTTTAACACAATCTGTTAGCTTAGATAATTGGGAAGTTTCATCTGGTCTCGTTGATATATATAGCTGAGTATCATCAGCATAACAGTGGAAGCTAATTCCGTATTTTCTAATAATATTACCAAGGGGCAACATGTATATTGAAAATAGAAGGGGACCTAGGACGGATCCTTGTGGCACTCCATATTTTACTGATGATAAATGAGATGACTCCCCATTTAAGTAAACAAAATGGTAGCGATCGGACAGGTAGGATCTAAACCATCTTAGAGCCTGCCCTTGAATACCTGTATAGTTTTGTAATCGATCTATGAGTATGTCATGATCTATGGTGTCGAACGCAGCACTAAGATCAAGTAAGACTAGAAATGAGATGCAGCCTTGGTCTGACGCAAGGAGCAGGTCATTTGTAATTTTAACAAGTGCAGTTTCTGTGCTATGGTGGGGCCTAAAACCTGACTGAAATTCTTCATACAGATCATTTTTATGCAGGAAGGTGCTCAATTGAGCAGACACAACTTTTTCTAAAATTTTAGACATAAATGGAAGATTTGAAATAGGCCTATAATTTGCCAGTACACTAGGATCTAGTTTTGGTTTCTTAATAAGAGGCTTGATAACCGCCAGCTTGAATGGTTTTGGGACGTGTCCTAAAGACGAGTTTATGATATTGAGAAGCGGTTCTTCGGCTACAGGTAACAGTTCTTTCAGTAATTTAGTGGGTACAGGATCTAATAAACATGTTGTTGGTTTAGATACAGTGATAAGTTTATTTAGCTCCTCCTGTCCTATGGTTGTAAAGCACTGCAGTTTATGTTTGGGTGCGATGGATGAAACTGAAGTGTTAGATGCTGTAGAATCTACATTCGCTATTGTATTTCTAATGTTATCTATTTTATCAGTGAAGAAATTCATAAAGTCATTACTATTTAACGTTGGTGGAATATTTGAATCAGGTGGCATCTGGTAATTTGTTAACTTAGCCACTGTGTTAAATAAAAACCTTGGATTGTTTTGGTTATTTTCTATGAGTTTGTGTATATGCTCTGCCCTAGCAGTTTTTAGAGCCTGTCTATAGCTGGACATACTGTTTTTCCATGCAATTCTAAAAACTTCTAAGTTAGTTTTTCTCCATTTGCGTTCAAGACTACGAGTTACTTTCTTGAGAGAGTGAGTATTACTGTTATACCATGGTACAGTACGTTTTTCTCTAACTTTTTTCAATTTGATTGGGGCAACAGCTTCTAATGTATTAGAGAAAATAGTGCCCATGTTGTCAGTAATTTTGTCTAATTCATGTGTATTTTTGGGTACAAATAGCAGTTGAGATAGATCAGGCAGGTTATTTGCGAATCTGTCTTTGGTGGCTGGAACAATAGTTCTGCCCAGACGGTATCGCTGCGACATATAGTTAATATCAGTTATACGCAGCATGCACGATACGAGGAAATGGTCTGTAATATCATCACTTTGAGGTACAATATCTATAGCAGTAAGATCGATGCCATGCGATATAATTAAATCTAGTGTATGATTAAAACGATGAGTGGGCCCGGTGACATTTTGCTTGACTCCAAAGGAGTTTATTAGGTCAGTAAACGCAAGTCCTAATGTATCATTTGTATTATCAACGTGAATATTAAAATCTCCCATGATTAGCGCCTTATCAACTGTAACTAGAAGGTCTGAGAGGAAATCTGCAAATTCTTTTAGGAATTCTGTATACGGCCCTGGTGGTCTATACACAGTAGCCAGAGCAAGAGATACATTAGATTTCTTTTGCATGTCTGACAGAGTAACATTTAGCATTAGTATTTCAAAAGAGTTAAACCTGTATCCTGTTTTCTGGGTAACATTGAGAATATCACTATATATTGTTGCAACACCCCCGCCACGACCAGTCTGACGGGGCTCATGCTTATAACAGTAGTTTGGTGGAGTAGACTCATTTAGACCAAAATAATCATTTGGTTTTAGCCAGGTTTCAGTCAAGCAGAGTAAATCAAAACTATTATCTGTGATCATTTCATTTACAATAACTGCTTTTGGTGTGAGTGATCTAATATTTATGAGCCCAAACTTTAAAAATTGTTTTTGTTCATTTACTTTACATTTTTCTGGTTTAATTACGATAAGATTTTTTCTAGATCCTACATTATATTTATATTTTGACCTCACTATTCTGGGAACAGACACAGTCTTAATAGGTTTTACAGCACAAGTACTTTTATCATTTAAGCGGGTGGAACAAAACTCATCATAATGGTTATTTGAGAATTGACTTACTAGTCAAATGGAGCGAAGTGTCCTGGAGATGTTGTCAGAGAGAAGCTCCGCTCCGACTCGACTGGGGTGTAATCCATCAGCGCGAAACAGTCTAGGACGCTCCCAGAAAAGATTCCAGTTATTAACAAATAGCAGTTTCTGTTCTTTACACCATGACAACAACCATTCATTTAAAGCAAAAAGTCTACTGAACCTTTCGTGTCCTCGTCGATACATGGGCAGTGGTCCTGACACGACGATCGTCGCCGCAGGCGTCGTGCTGCGAACCGTCTCGATCAGGCTCCTGAAGTCCCTCTTCAGCGTCTCCGTCTGCCGCAGCGTGGTGTCGTTAACCCCGGCGTGAAGCACGACCGCTCTCGGGCTCTCGTCGTCCTTCAGGATCGCGGGTATCTGCGCAGAAACATCGAGAACACGAGCACCAGGCAAACAATGAGTGTGCACTTTACCTTCGGCTAACGTAGCACTTACGTGTCGGACGATGGAGTCTCCGATGATCACAGCGTCGCGTCCTGTCTCGCGGAGGGGAGCGAAGCGGTTCTGGATGGAGATCTCGAAGGCAGGAGGGGGAGATGTCGTCGCCCGGGACCCGGCTCGCATCCTCCGCTGTGGATGCACCCAGGGTCCGTGGTGTCCCGGCGTCGCAGTGAAGGACATCTGGGAAGATCGCGTCCTGGGTGCACCGGGCCTGCGCAGAGAAACACACGGAGTAGACGTGGTGGGACTGTTAACAGCACGCTGTATACTTACCCCGGACTTGTGAGCGTCAGCCCGGGATGATTCCAGCGCAGCTCTCCGCTCTCTCAGCTCGGCCTGCCTCCGTTCCAGGTCACGAATCTGCTTCCCCACGGCCTCGAGCTCGAGCTGCACAGAGTGGAGACATTCATCCGCCATTAAAGCAAGTAACAGTGAGTACAGCAGTGGTAATGTGTGTGAATAGAGTATTAGCAATGTAAGCTCAGTTAGCAGCAACCACGCTTGCTGATGCTAACTGGCTAAAAGCTAATAGCGGACCCGGGAGATCAAAATAAATCTAGTGATAGCGAGTCGCTCTAATTGTTTTTGTTGTAGAATACAATAGAGGATATATTCACGCGTTATATAAACGGAAACAATGGTGTATAAAATAGATTTTTAAGTTAAAAATAGTCAATGAAAAGAATATAGTGACGGAGCTCAAACGCAGTTCAGCCGTCAACAACAAACAGGAAGCAAACAGTTTACCGTGGTGACGAGATGCATAGCAGATTGTCATCACTCAACGGCTGGATGTCTAAGTGGTGCCTGCAGAATAACAGGTTTCATAGACAATTGGACAAGTTTTTTAGAATCAGAATCAGAAAGAGCTTTATTGCCAAGTATGCTTGCACATAGAAGGAATTTGTTTTAGTGACATAAGCTTCCAGTACACAGAGACAACAACACACAGACAAAAATAAAATAGGCAAATAAATAAGTGTATAAACAATTGTGCTATAAATGATAATGGAATAGGATTGAGTAAGATGCAGGAATGTACTAGGATGGAGGGGTAACATATAAATATAAGGATATTGCACATTTTTTATTGAATGAGCATAAGTGGGGAACATTTAACTGTTCATGGGGTAGATTGCCTGGGGGAAGAAACTGTTCTTGTGCCTGACTATTCTGGTATTTGCGGCTCTGAGGCGCCAGCCAGATGGCAAAAGTTCAAAGATGGAGTAACTTGGATGTGAGGGACCCAGAGTGATTTTCTGAGCCCTTTTCCTCACTCTGGATGTATACAGTTCTTGAAGGGTGGGCAGGGGAGCACCAATAATCCTTTCGGCAGTCCGAACAGTTCACTGTAGTCTTTTGATGTCTGATTTTGTTGCTGAACCAAATCAGACAGTTATTGTAGTACACAGTGCAGGCTCAATGATGGCTGAGTAGGACTGTTTCAGCAGCTCCTGTGGCAGGTTTAACTTCCTCAGCTGGCGAAGGAAGTAGAAGCTTTGTTGGGCCTTTTTCACAATGGAGTCAATGCGATTGTCCCACTTCAGGTCCTGAGAGATGGAGGTTCCCAGGAATCTGAATGACTCCACTGCAGTCACAGTGCTGTTAATGATGGTGAGTGGAGAAAGTGCAGGGGGGTTTCTCCTAAAGTCCACGATCATCTCCACTGTTTTGAGCGTGTTCAGCTCCAGGTTGTTAAGACTGCACCAGACAGCCAGCTGCTCAACCTCTTGTCTGTAAGCAGACTCATCACCATCATGACTGTAGTGTCATCTGCAAACTTCAGGAGCTTGACAGAGTGGTCTTTAGACGTGCAGTCATTGGTGTACAGGGAGAAGAGCAGAGGGGAGAGTACACATCCCTGAGGGGCACCAGTGTTGGTGGAGCAGCTGTTTGACATGAATTTCCCCAGTCTCACTAACTGTTTCCTATCTGTCAGAAAGCTGGTGATCCACTGACAGATAGAGCTAGGAACAGAGAGCTGGGTCAGTTTGGTCTGAAGGGCTGTTGGGATGATGGTGTTGAAAACCGAACTAGAGTCCATCATCCACGGACCTGTTTCTTGGTAAGCAAACTGCAGGGGGTCCAGTAAGGGTCCAATGATGTCCTTCAGATAAGCCAGAACCAGTTTTTCAAACGACTTCATGACGACAGACGTTAAAGCCACAGGTCTGTAGTCGTTAAGTCCTGTTATCTTGGGTTTCTTTGGAATGGGGATTATGGTGGAGCGTTTGAAGCAGGAAGGCACTTCACACAGCTCCAGGGATCTGTTGAAGATCTGTGAAAAGATGGGGGCCAGCAGGTCAGCACAGATTTTCAGACAGGCAGATTTGAAGAGCAGGAGGTATGGAGAGGGGGATTGCAGGAGGTGTTAACGGATGTGTAGGGAGATGGTCAGAATGAGTGTTGGGGGTTTCAAATCTACAATAAAACTCATTCAGGTCATTAGCAAGTCGTTGATTAGCCTCAGTGTAAGGGGATGGTGTCTTGTGGTTAGTGATGGCTCTCAGTCCTCTCCAAACTGAAGTTGAGTCATTGGAAGTAAACTGGTCTTCCAAATTTTTAGCGTAAGTCTTTTTAGCCACTCTAATCTCTTTGTTCAGTGTATTCCTGGCCTGATTGTACAAGATTCTGTCCCCATTTCTGTAGGCATCCTCTTTGGCCTGACGAAGATGTCTGAGTTTTACTGTAAACCATGGCTTATCATTGTTGAATGTTAAATAAGTCCTGCTAGGAATGCATATATCCTCACAGAAACTAATATAGGATGTTACAGTCTCTGTGAGTTCGTCCAGATCGGTGGTAGCAGCTTCAAAAACACTCCAATCAGTGAGATCAAAACAAGATTGTAAATCCTGCTCTGTTTCGCTGGTCCATCTCTTCACAGTCTTTACTACAGGTTTAGCAGATTTAAGTTTCTGCCTGTAGGTCGGTATAAGATGAACCAGACAGTGATCAGAACGTCCCAAAGCTGCTCGTGGAACAGAGTGATATGCGTCCTTTATTGTGTTGTAACAGTGATCCAATATTTCACTGTCTCTGGTGGGACATGTAACATGCTGTCTGTATTTTGGAAGGTCAGGGGAGATATTGGTTTTATTAAAGTCCCCAAGAAGGATTAAAACAGAGTCCGGGTGTTGTTGCTCTGTCTCTGTGATCTGATCAGTGAGTTCCTGTAAAGCTGAGCTCACGTGAGCTTTCGGGCAGACCTGACTTTTTGAAAAGAGATGTTCTTCATTTTGAAAAGAGATTCATTCTTCATGGGGTGGTGCCGCTCTTCTCTCTAGAAATATGGCACAGTCTTACAGTTTGTACTTGATTAACTTGATTAACTGTACTTGATGGGGCCTGGGTCCGGAAGCAGACAGACTGGTTAATCTTTTACCTAGATATCACACACTGTGTCTGTTCGCCGAACTAGAAAATACAAAAAACGTCCAAACCAATTTAAGAGTAACAATTTGAGGTTCAACAAATAAAAAACAGATGCAATTCAGATACACAAATTATAAAGCTTGGCTTATTGAATAGCAGGTCCCTTTCTACAAAAGCACTTTTTATAAATAATATTATCACTGATCATAATCTAGATGTGCTCTGTTTGACAGAAACCTGGCTAAAACCTGATGATTACATTATTTTAAATGAGTCTACCCTCCAAGATTACGGTTATAAACATGAGCCACGTCCAAAAGGTAAAGGGGGAGGTGTTGCTTTAATTTATAACAAAGTTTTCAGGATTTCTCAGAGGGCAGTTTTCAAGTATAGCTGGTTTAAAGTAATGGTGCTTCATATAACATTATCCAGAGAAACAAATATTAATGATAAATCCCCTGTGATGTTTGTACTGGCTACTGTGTACAGGTCACCAAGGTAACATAAAGACTTTATTTAAGCTGATTTTACATCCGAGTAAGTGCTGGCTGCATTTAAGTTTTTAATTATTGGTGATTTTAATATCCATGTTGATAATGAAACAGATGCATTAGGATCAGCATTTATAAACATTGTACTGCTATTATTTTGAACAATACTGTATATTATTACTATATACCATCGATGAAACCACAGAGATCACGCGGGATCGTATAACTGCAATATAAAGTAATTTTGAGTATTATTGCTATTAGTATTATTTTCTAAAATTAGGTACATGTAATATAAAAGTACACAAGGCAATGTTTTTGGAACAAGTCTCACGCGCACTGTAGGCTATACGTCACTGTCCGAATCCGTTCACTCATTTATGTTCACTCCTTCTGCAACCGCAGAAACCGTGTCAGCGGCAACCGCAGTATGCATTCAATGTTAAATAAATTAACGATTAGGGCTGTCGCGGTTAAGAAATTTCCCCTGCGCTTATTATGGGTGGCTCAATAGCGCGATATGCAGTATTACCGCTGTTTTTTGTTGTTGTTGTTTTTTTACATACCTAATTTATCCTAATTTTGCAGCATACAAAGCTCTGTTGTTGAGTTATGTAGCATATATTGTTGCTTTTTAACTGACAAGTGAGACACATTTTAAAACATTTTTGTTTATTGTTAAATGCCAAACAGCAACAAGAATTTTTTTTTTATCATAGAGTTCTAACAGATATTCTGATAAAAAAATCTGATGAGCCCTGAATATGAATGCAACTCATTTTATAACATGTAAGCCTCTTCCTCCCATAGAAAACCGTTATAAGAAAACGCTTAATGTGGCTTAATGTACTAAGACCGTGATTTTTAAAAACCAAACTCACTAAACATTATACTAATAAAGTATACGATGTAAAACAAAAAACAAAAAAACAGATGAGCCCTGAAAATGAATGAAAGGTTTAATAACACGTTAAGCCTTATGATGGTTTTCTATGGGAGGAAAAGGCTTAACGTGTTATTAAGGGGGGGGGGGGGTGAAATGCTCGTTTTCACTCAATATCCTGTTAATCTTGAGTACCTATAGAGTAGTACTGCATCCTTCATAACTCCAAAAAGTCTTTAGTTTTATTATATTCATAAGAGAAAGATAGTCTGTACCGATTTTTCCCGGAAAAACACGACCGGCTGGAGGTGTGACGTGTGGGCGGAGCTAAAGAATCAAGAGCGCGAGTAAGCTTTTGCGTTGAGAACGTTTGGAAGCTGTGACATTACCATGAGAAAAAACACATCCAAAACAAACCATAGCTAACAGTCAGATTCAGCGTATATTTAAGATCCAGAATCAGATCAAGAGCATGAAATTTAATAAGAGCAGCATCAGCAACGACGTCTCTATGTGGTATGTACTGAAACTGTATATATTTGCTTAGCGGTTTTGGAAAATGACTAAGTTCCACTTTATGTCATCTTTTTTTTTTTTTTTTAAGCTGTACATGTGGAAAGTGCAGTTTGAAGACAACATCGCATTTTGTTTACTTGATGTGCTTACGCGCCGATAGCTAAGTTAACAACACAGAGATATTTGAAGCAGTTTTACTCATCGCATGCGGTTCCAACACACGATCGTGACCCTTTTTCGTTGGGACTGCATTATCCTTAAGAAATAAACGATGTGCAAATCCGGCGTCAAACTGGGCCTTGTTTGTAAAACAAGCATCTTCAAAATGCAGGGAACAAACAAAAACACTTGCACAACTCCGTTGATGCTCTGTAAAAAATAAACTCTATCCACTGGTCCCTTAATGCGTTTTTTTTTTTTTTGGTTATCCTATGCAGGGTTGTCTTGCCCTGGCAACCAAAAACACACTTCTTTTGTGACATTTTGCGACGCTCTCGCTCTGATCAGTGAATGTCTCTGCTGTGCTCTACTATACGGGAGCGCGCGCTCTTCCGACAGAAGTGTCCTTAGGACCCATATAAGGAAATTCCGCTCCATCTAACGTAACACAGAGCCATACTCGAAAAAAACTTTCCGAATCTTGTGACAAACCGGAAGGAGTATTTTTGGAACAGAAATACTCCTTTAAACGTACAACTTAATTTTTCAAACTTTGTCCATGTTTAGCATGGGAATCCAACTCTTTAACAGTGTAAAAAACTCAGTATGCATGAAATAGCATTTCACCCCCCCCTTTAAACGTGTTGAATTCATATTCAGAGATCATCAGATTTTTTGTAGATAGTATACTTTATTAATATGATGTTTAGTGAGTTTGGTCTGTTAATATCACTGTATTAGTACATTAAACCACGTTAAGCGTTTTAGAATGTCCCGATGACCTCAAAATTAGATGTCGCGTCACAGGAACTTTTTGCAGCAAATTTTGCATATCGGCTCATCTACATTTGCTGGCTCGCCCTTTTCATTGGGTTGAAAGCCAAAATGTTCACAAACTGGCGACGTGACATTAGGTTTTGGGGCGAGATCGAGCGCCTCCCATCGTTTCAGTCGGCCTATACAAAACAAACGAAGCACCATAAAGCTACAACGGCTTGCAAAAAAATTACAGTCGTAACCATATTGTATCATTAATTTATTTTACATTGAATGCACAGTCACAAATTGAAAAAACAAGAAGGCCACAGCCTCATAAAAAAAAAAAAGAAAGAAAAAAAAAAGGAAAAAAAACTGAACACTGCGGTTGTCGCGGTTTCTGCGGTTGCTATCTTTCCTTTGCGGTTTGCTTGTCAATAGCGCGGTATTACAATATTGCGGTTATCGCGACAGCCCTATTAATGATACAATATGTTTACGACTGTAAAAAACTCACAAGCCATTGTAGCATTATGGTGATTCGTTTGTTTTTAACAGGCCAGCTGAAACGATGGCAGGCGCTCGATCTCGGAGCAACATCAAAAAGAACAGCTGAAACCTGTACCGGCCGACAGTCAAGAGTAGCTGAAGCCTTTGCGAAATCTGTAAAATACAGCCATGAAAGTAACAAGCATACCTGCTGAAGTCACAGACAACCTCCGCATCAGTGCCCATACCAAAGAGAGCGCTAGCAGATAACGAGCTCACACACGCTATCTGCATGAGGAGTGCATCGACTCCAATGCGAATCCACTGTCCTGGTGGCGTAATCTTTCCGCTGCTGTCCAAAGTTGCGCGCAAATACACATGTATTTGTGCAACGAGCACAAATCTTTTTATGTGATACTTTAGAACTCTTTGATTTCTTTACATTCTTTAAATTGGAAAAGGCATGTTTTTGTTGCTGTTTGGCATTTAAAAATAAACAAAAATGTTTTAAAACGTGTCTCTCTGTCAGTTAAAAAGCAACAATATATGCTACATAACTCAACAATAGAGCTTTGTATGCAGCAAAATCAGGATAAATTAGGTTTGTAAAAAAAAAAAAAAACAACGGCAGTAATACCGCATATCGCATTATTGAGCCACCCAAACCGCAGGGGAAATGTATTTACCGCTACAGCCTCTAGAAAACAGACAGAACAGAGAAACTCCGCAGAATAACAAAACACAGCTGTGGCTGCACTGTGGACTCACTCATCTGTGATCTGATGTCGTTTCTCTGTTTTTTCATCCTCTTCATTAGTTCTTCTGCTCTCTCTTCCTCTGATCTTCTTTTCTCTTTCATCTCCTGTAAAATCTTTCTGTCTATTTCAAAATGGCAGCTGTGGTTTTGTGCCACTGTCTCCTCAATCTTCTCCAGCAGCTCCTTGATCTGATTGTCGTCGCTCCTGTTCTGATTGTTGAGAACATGATATCTGTTCCCACATTTGTCCAGCAGAGACTGGAGATCCTGTCCTTCACTCTCAATGTGCTGCTCTATAGATGTGTCTAACAGAGAGTCTCCATGAGTGAACAGAACTATAGTGTGACTCCAGACTCTCTCACCCAGAAGATCCAGATGACCCTGCACTGATTTTCTCTCATTCTCTTTAAATCCAATGTCCACACGTATCATCAGTAGTAGAACGTGTGGTCCTGGAGGACACTGAGACACACTGAGCACAATCTCCTGTTTCAGTAACTCGGGACTCTTCTCTACAGAGTAATTACTCCACCATCCTGGAGCTTCAATGACAGTAATGTGTTTGTCTGCTACTTCTCCATGTCTTCTCACACACTGAGCAGATCTCTTCAAATCAAACTCCTCTCTGCCCAGGATGTTGTTTCCTGTTGAACTCTTTCCAGCAAGTTTATGCCCCATTCACACAATCCTAAGCTCTGAGAGATGTTGTTTGTCACCTGTAACAAAGCCAAAACACACTTATATAAAACATTGTACTGACAATCTGTAAATAACTAAAAGGTCAATCTTTCTAATTTGGTCCAAAAAGTTGGTTGCTCAACCATTTATCTCTTATACAATAAATATTAAAATAAATTAAACATTGTGTAAATTCTTGCTCCTTAGCCTTATAATTTAAGGTCAAATGTAATGATCAACATCAAAGTTCCACATTCAGGGATATTTATAATGGGAAGGATCTGAATCACATTTTTGAGAGAGTGCCTGGTTAAGTATATTGCAGATGCAAAAATGTTCAGGTTTGAGACTGCATAGATTTGAGAATTTTCTACATTTTTTTAAGGTTTGAGGATAATTCTCCTAATACTGTATTTTCTACAAGCTTTCTTTTTTCTACAATAAAAATATGTTTTAGTTCATAATTCACAATGCGTTTAAAAAAACAGTTTCTTTATTTCTTGTTATTGTTTAGAGGTTTTCATATAAATAAATATGTCAAGGTGCAACACCAAATAGGTCCACATGAAAATGACAAAAGAGCACAAAACAAGCTACAATGACCTGAATTCAAACTGACTGCATATGAATCCATTCAGAAATACTAATCCCATAAACATGAAAAATGTGATCTAAATGCATGTTAACATCATAATTTATGTATTTAAAGTATCTGTTGCTCATACGTACATGGATCATTCCTGGGATTTGGTGCCTTTGTGTCCACAGTAAAGATAATGATATTACTGCCTTAACATTTTCAACAAAATCATTTTAAAGTTATTTTTTGACATAACACATTTGGAACTTTATGCATATATTTTTGGTGTTTTTTTTATTTTTATAATTATTTACATTTTACAGTATTTACACATCCAAATATAAAAAAAATTCCTATGTACCCAGCCAGGACAATATCTCATCAAATTATAATACTTCATTAGACATTTTTAGTGAATTGTTGGTCTTCTGGAAAGTATGTTCATTTACTGTGCATGTACTCAATACTTGGTAGTGGCTCATTTTGCTCAATTCGTTTGCTCAACTGCCTCAATTCGGCTTGGCATGGAGGTGATCAGTTTGTGGCACTGCTGAGGTGGTATGGTTCCACCAGACTCTAGGACCTTGGTTTCCAAATGAAATACAAAACTTGCTCACATCTGAAAACAGGACTTTGGACCACTGGGCAACAGTCCAGATCTTCTCTTCCTTAGCCCAGGTAAGACGTTGTCTGTGATTCAGCAAATTCCTTGAAAGTCTGTGTGATGATGCCTTGACCCCAGACTCAGTCTATTCCTTGTGAAGTTTACTCAAATTCTTGAATTTGTTTCATTTGACAATCCTCATAAGGCTGCGGTTCTCTCAGTTGGTTGTGCATCTTTTTCTTCCACACTTTTTCCTTCAACCCAACTTTCTGTTAACATGAGAAGATGATAAAGGGGACTACCTGTCAAAAGTGATTGATTTCAATACATGTTTGATACTGCCAGTCAGGGTAGCACATTGCAAACCAAATACACAACAGCACAGTCAGCAGACAGTGGGGTACGCATGCATGTCTGGGAACAACTTCATTCACAGATGGGCATTTTTAACTCCTTTAAGTTCTCTTAGAACTTTGTTGTTTTATTTCTTAAACTTATTTACTGCTTCTTCATTTGGATTCATGAGTGTAAAACGAGCTGGAGTTCTTAGGGTCTAAAAAGAACATGTCCAGACATAACACTTTTTCAGAAGACTGGATGGATTAGATAGTTGCTGCCTCAGATAATTGTTTGCCATTTTGATCTGTTGGCCAACCTGAGCAACCATTGATGACAATAGGGATAAATGTTTGGAAGAGTCTTTCATCCCAATACAAAAGAGTGTGTTCCCTATCATCTCAATCATTCTTGTTCTTGTTCAAAGGTGTGAAACAACCAGAACGCATGAAGGACCTCCCTAGATTGCTCTAAATTCATAGCACATGGTAAATCCTGATGACTGAATTATATCCTGATCCCCAAAAGGCCGCTGCCATAAAACATCAAGGAACAGGATGCCAGAGGTTCTCAATTTGACACCTGGGGGTCATAAACATCAAGGAAAACAGGAACTGGACGTCACACGTGTCAGTTTGACACCTGGGATCAGAATTCATAATGGGCGGGATGACGGGGTTCATAAATCAATCACTTTTGACCGGTAGTCCCCTTTATCTTCTTCTAACATGCTTGGATACAACACTCTGTGAACAGCCATCTTCTTTGGCAATTAATTTTTGTGGCTTACCCTCCTTGTGAAGGGTGTCAGTGATTGTCTTCTGGACAATCTTTCCCATGATTGTGTAGCCTAGTTAACCAAACTGAGAGACCATTTTGAAGGCTCAGGTAACCTCTGTAGGTGTTTTGAGTTGATTAGCTGATTGGCATGACACCATATTCTAATTTTTTGAGATAGTAAATTGGTGTTTTTTTTTTAAATGTGAGCCAAAATCATCACAATTAAAACAACCAAAGACTTACTTTAATGTCTGTGTGCACAGAATTTAATACAGGAGTTTCACAATTTGAGTTGAATTACTGAAATAAATTAACTTTTCCATGACATTCTAATTCACTGAGATGCACCTGTACACAGTACACCCATATAGATTATGTAAACAAAAACTTGTATTTAGGATGCAATTAATCATGATTAATTGTTTGACATCACTAATAATTTCATGCAAATAACCCTAAGACAAACCCTAATCATAACCCTAATCACATAGCACATGTAGTCAATTAATATTACTCTGTACTTACCGTATTTTCCGGACTATAAGTCACACTTTTTTTCATAGTTTGGCCAGTACTGCAACTTATAGTCAGGTGCGACTTATTTATCAAAATTAATTTGACAAGAACCAAGAGAAATGAACCAAGAGAAAACATTACCGTCTACAGCCACGAGAGGTCACTCTATGCTGCCAGAGATGCTGGACAGTGCTCCTTTAGTCTACACTGAGCAGCATAGAGTGCCCTCTCACAGCTGGAGACGGTAATGTTTTCTCTTGGATCTTGGTTCTAAATAAATGCGACTTATAGTCCAGTGCGACTTATATGTTTTTTCCTCATCGTGACGTATTTTTGGACTGATGTGACTTATACTCAGGTGCGAATTATAGTCCGAAAAAAATACGGTAAATGTATAATTACACTGTAACAAAGACACCTTAAAATAAAGTGCAACCAAAATTTATTACAGTTTTTATCTTGCCCCTCAAAATATTGTCCACTGTCCACCCTGTTATATTGAACTACTGGTCCTTTAAATAAAGCTGGAAAAGGAAATTACATCATATTAAATCGCTAACATCATTTCCTTGGAGGGAACAACTTAAATTGCATTCAAAAAATACTATTCAATTCTTTATTTGACAAACCTTCTGTTAGCATTTCTTTTTGCTCAGACTAAGAGTAAAAGCTGGTTTTAAGTCATAATGTCCACTGTTAGTGTCCACAGCAGCCAGATAAATTAACAGGGTGGACACATTTAGTGTACGTAGTGATATTGACAGCAAGATGTTTAAGTTGAAGATTTAGTATATTTAAACTATTACATTATTTCAAATAAAAAATAAAGCTGTTTACCTGTTTCCACCAAAATCATGTTCAAATTAAATTAGTATTGTAATTAGCTACATGTCTCCAAAAGAATGTCCATACATTTAGTTCATAAAACTTTCAAATTGTTGTTCATTTGTTCCTAACAGAATGAACATTTCTGGTTCACCAAAATATTTTTCATGTATTACATCTCCCTATAATAATTATGTAAGAATTTTAATTAAAAAAATGTGATTAATGTGTCATTGTTATTATGTCCAAAATGTAAATGTAAATTATTTGTAAATTATTTCTCTGTCACCTCAGAGACATGCCAACAGACAAAGGTGACAGACAGGGAAAGCATATTTTGCACTGATGATTTTCTATAATACCATTTTAAATAAATATAAATTTACATAATTTTGAATAATTGAGATAATTATGATTTTGTGTGGCTAGTTCAGGCAGAGCAGCGCCCTTTAAATTTTAATTTTAATTTATTGGCCAGGTGCCACAGGACAGGTATCCACTAGGGATCTCTGCAAATGTCCTGAAGGTACAGACATATAACCAAATAATCCAACATATCTTGTGGGTTATGTCTCAAAATCACCTGCTGTGGTTAAACTAAGTATATATACAGTGGGTACAGAAAGTATTCAGACCCCCTTACACCTTTCACACTGTTATATTGCAGTCATTTTCTAAAATCATTTAAGTTGATTTGTTTTCCTCATTAATGTGCACACAGCACCCCATATTGACAGAAAAACAAAGAATAGTTGACATTTTTGCACATTTATTAAAAAAGAAAAACTGAAGTATCACATGGTCCAAAGTATTCAGACCCTTTGCTCAGTATTTAGTAGAAGCGCCCTTTTGATCTAATAAAGCCATGAGTCTTTTTGGGAAAGATGCAACAAGTTTTTCACACCTGGGTTTGGGGATCCTCTGCCATTCCTCCTTGCAGATCCTCTCCAGTTCTGTCAGGTTAGATGGTAAACAGCCAACGGAGGACAGCCATTTTCAGGTCTCTCCAGAGATGCTCAATTGGGTTTAAGTCAGGGCTCTGGCTGGGCCATTCAAGAACAGTCACGGAGTTGTTGTGAAGCCACTCCTTCGTTATTTTAGCTGTGTGCTTAGGGTCATTGTCTTGTTGGAAGGTGAACCTTCAGCCCAGTCTGAGGTCCTGAGCACTCTGGGGAAGGTTTTCATCCAGGATGTCCCTGTACTTGGCCCCATTCATCTTTCCCTCAATTGCAACCAGTCGTCCTGTCCCTGCAGCTGAAAAACATCCCCACAGCATGACGCTGCCACCACCACGCTTCACTGTTGGGACTGTATTGGACAGGTGATGAGCTGTGCCTGGTTTTCTCCACACACACCGCTTAGAATTAAGGCCAAAAAGTTCTATCTTGGTCTCATCAGACCAGAGTCCTTCAGGTGTTTTTTTTACCAAACTTAATGTCGGCTTTCATGTGTCTTGCACTGAGGAGAGGCTTCTGTCGGGCCACTCTGCCATAAAGCCCTGACTGGAGGGCTGCGGTGATGGTTGACTTTCTACAACTCTTTTCTACATCTCCCGACTGCATCTCTGGAGCTCAGACACAGTGATCATTGGGTTCTTCTTTACCTCTCTCACCAAGGCTCTTCTCCCCTGATAGCTCAGTTTGGCTGGACAGCCAGCTCTAGGAAGGGTTCTGGTCATCCCAAGCTCGTCTTCCATTTAAGGATTATGGAGGCCACTCTGCTCTTAGGAACCTTAAGTGCAGCAGATTTTTTTTTGTAACCTTAGCCAGATCTATGCCTTGCCAAAATTCTGTCTCTGAGCTCTTCAGGCAGTTCCTTTGACCTCATGATACTCATTTTCTCTGACATGCACTGTGATCTGTAAGGTCTTATATAGTCAGGTGCGTGGCTTTCCTAATCAAGTCCAAGCAATATAATCAAACACAGCTGAACTCAAATGAAGGTGTAGAATCTCATCAGTTTAGAAGAAATGAACAGCACCTGAGTTAACTATATGAGTGTCACAGCAAAGGGTCTGACTACTTCGGGCCATGTGAATTTTCAGTCTTTCTTTTTTAATAAATGTGCAAAAATGTCAATAATTCTGTGTTTTTCTGTCAATATGGGGTGCTGTGTGCACATTAATGAGGAAAACAAATCAACTTAAATGATTTTAGAAAATGACTGCAATATAACAGTGACTGCAATATGAACTTAAATGATTTTAGCAAATGGCTGCAAAGTTAAGGGGGTCTGAATACTTTCCCTAACCACTGTATGTGTTTTTATATATAAATGTAAATGTAAAGCATGAAGAGTAACAGCCCTAGTACTAAACCTTGAGGTACTTCATACTGCACTTGTGATCAATATGATACCTCTTCATTCACTGCTATGAATTGATAAAAGTCATAAGTAAAATTTAAACCATGCTAATGCACTTCTGTTGATATCAACAAAGTTTTCTAGTCTATGCAAAAGAATGTTATGGTCCATAGTGTCGAACCCAGCACTAAGATCCTATAGCACTTATATAGAGATACAACCACGATCAGATGATAAGAGCAGGTCAATACTAGGATACGGTCAAAATCCTGACTGGAAATCCTCACAAACACCATGTTTCTCTAAGAAGGAATTTAATTGTGAGAAGACTACCTTTTCTAGTACCTTGGACGGAAAAGGGAGATTTGAGATCGGTCTATAATTAAAGGGGGGGTGAAATGCTATTTCATGCATACTGAGTTTTTTACACCGTTAAAGAGTTGGATTCCCATGCTAAACATGGACAAAGTTTCAAAAATTAAGTTTCTGTTCCAAAAATACTCCTTCCGGTTTGTCACAAGTTTCTGAAAGTGTTTTTCGAGTATGGCTCTGTGTGACGTTAGATGGAGCGGAATTTCCTTATATGGGTCCTGAGGGCACTTCTCCCGGAAGAGCGCGCGCTCCCGTATAGCAGAGCAATGAGCGGCTGAGCACAGACAATCACTGATCAGAGCGAGAGCGTCGCGATATGTCACAAAAGGAGTGTGTTTTTGGTTGCCAGGGCAAGACAACCCTGCACAGATTACCAAAGAAAAAACAGCATTAAGGGACCAGTGGATGGAGTTTATTTTTACAGAGCATCAACGGAATTGTGCATGTGTTTGTGTTTGTTCCCTGCACTTCTAAAAAGCTTGCTTTACAAACAAAGCCCAGTTTGACGACGGATTTGCGTATCGTTTATTTCTTAAGGATGATGCAATCCCAACGAAAAAGGGTCACGATTGTATGTTGGAACCACAGGCGGTGAGTAAAACTGCTTAAAATATCTCTGCCTCCTTGTTAGTGCGTCTGCTTCCCATCGGAGACCCGGGTTCGAGTCCCGCTCGGAGCGAGTCGTTGCTGCTGCTGCTCTCGTTCAGTTTCAGCCTTCACAGCTGTCACAGCTTCCAAATGCTCTCGACACAAAAGCCTACTCGCGCTCGTGATTCTTTAGCTCCGCCCACACGTCACGCCTCCAGGCGCTCGTGTTTTTCCGGGAAAAATCGGTACAGACTATCTTTCTCTTATGAATATAATAAAACTAAATACTTTTTGTAGTAATGAAGGATGCAGTACTACTCTATAGGTACTCAAGATTAACAGGATATTTCACCCCCCCCTTTAACTACTGTAGTTCTTTGGGGTCAAGTTGTGTTTTTTTGATGAGATGCTTAATAACAGCCAGTTTGAGGTTTTGAAGATATATCCTAATGACAATGAGAAATGAATAATAGTTAGAAGAGGATCTATGACTTCTGGAAGCACCTCTTTTAGGAGCTTAGATGGAATAGGGTCTAACATACCATACATGTTGTTGATTTAGATGATTTAACAAGTCGTCCCCTTGGAATTATAAGGTTCTATCTGACATTTTTGTCAACATTGAGTTATTCCCATATTGATATTCTGTGACAACTTATTTACATTATGTGATAGATTTTTTTATGTTGTATACATTATGGGATTTTTATTAAAAAAACAATACAATTCTATCTACACAGTTGAATGGAATACAAAAACTTTGAAGCTCCATATCTCAAAACTACTCAGAATGCAGATAGAACCTTATAATTCCAACAAAGTTTATACAATTATTCCTCTCCAATAGTAGAGAATGAGTGGAACTGTTTCTCAGGGGATCTTTAGTGCACGTCTGATGCCATACTGTTTTAAAAATTAAAATTTTATTTCAAATGCTGCGTTCACACCAAACACGAATGGAGCTTCAAATTCGTGTTTACCGCATCTAGTTTTCTGCTTGAACATTTTGAATGCACGTAAAAAGCAAGAGTTTGAAGTGAAATTGACGCAAGTCCGAAGTGAAATCCGCTTCTTGTGGGAGGGGCAAGTGCTAGGCTGTTGGCTGTTTGGCAGATGGCTGATGTTGACCAAGCATTCAAGGCTTTTCCACTTTTTCCTGCACACGTCCTCTGAATAAACACATTATCTTGTTAGCTAAAAAAAGTTGTATATTGGGGGAAAATAGTTGTAAAAAACGGCGTGAAGGCCACGGGTTGATAAACATGTACGTAACTCAAAAGAAAAATTTAGAATTCGCATCAAATGCGTACATGCACAAAAAGCACCATTCGTGCGTATCGCACCAGGCACCCAATTCGCATCTACTGCGCAAACTAGACGCGCAGATGAGGCAAATTTGCGTCTACCAAGCCACGCTAAATGCCTCATTCGCGCCGCAAGAACTCCAGCTGCCGTAAACACATCTTTACAATGACTTACCATTGAAATAATTCACGCCAGACGCTCTATTCACGTTTGGTGTGAACGCAGCGTAATAGATTTTAGAAGTAAAGTAGTTCATGAAGTCATTACTGCTGTGATGTTGGGAAATCTCAACACTTCTTGATGCTTTATTTTTCATTAAATTAGCCATTGTATTGAATAAATACCTGGGGTTATGTTTGTTTACTTTTAAAAAAGACAAAAAGTAATCAGATCTAGCTGTTTTTAATGCTTTTCTGTAGGATATGTTACTTTCCCGCCAAGCAATACGAAATACCTCTAGTTTTGTTTTCCTCCAACTGCGCTCATATATAATCAGACGCAGATGTCATATCGCGTGTCTGCATCTGCCGCATCTGCGCACGGAAGTTATCAGTGTAAATGTTCTGCAAAATCAGTCAATGGTGAAAATCAATAGTAGATTTTATTTAAAGTCCAACGGTTTAACACTAGTATTGGACATAAACGAAAACGTTAAATATAAAGTACTGCAGACAGGTAAGTTCATATATTTGGAGTAAAGTTGAATTTAACTGATGCATCAGTTATACAGCGCTCCTGACCGCGCTTCTCACGAGGAGCTTGATGCACCGCCTAAGAAACAAGAATGAGATGCATTCTAGCATAAGTGTGGCATTAAACTCAGTTAGTGAGGGCTCGTTTACGATATTGCACATATATAGGTGTGATGACATCAAGTGATTGTGCCTGTTATTCTAGTAAGCCACTAGATGGCACTGTGTTAAGTGATATGTTGGATAAATGGCAAGGAAGAAGTAGTAACAGAAGGACAAGCAGGACAATCTGAGTTCATGTTAAGATGAATAAAAGACAGACATGTTAAGATTGCACCGAGACATTTTATTTAAATACTGTACAAAACGTGGTACCAGGAGTGAAATCACACTAAGGGCAGCCTGTTGTGAAAGTGACATAATGGATACTCTAAAACCACTGAAGAACTTAAAACTCACGGGAAATGTTGACAGCAACTGGCGCAGTTTCAAGCAGCAATTTGAGCTATATATGGCACTATCGGGATGGAAAAAAAGCCAGAAGCACGTAAGGTAGCTTTACTACTGATGATTGCTGGTCCACAGGCTATTGAAGTGTATAATACTTTCGTCTTTAATGAGAATGAAGATAGAAACAAGCTTGAAGATGTGCTGGCCAAATTCACTGCTCATTGTTCCCCCAAAAAGAATGAAACATATGAAAGATATGTGTTTCGTTCACGTGTGCAGCAACCGCATGAAACATTTGATAACTTCCTGACTGACTTGAGACTAAAGGCTAAGACATGCAATTTTGATCAGCTGAATGATTCAATGATAAGAGATCAAATTGTTTTTGGTATCTATGATGCAAAACTCAGACAACGCTTAATGAGAGAAACAGAGCTCACTTTGCAAGAGGCAATTAAAATTTGTCAAGCCAGTGAACTTGCTCAACTTCATGTGAAAACATTTGGTGAAATAATGCCAAAAAGTGTGTCTCCAGTTGCAGATGCTGCAATTGGTGCCATATCTTTCAAAGAGAAGCGAAGCACATCCAGAGCTGTAAAACAGAAAAATGGCACATATAATTGCAAACATTGTGGTACTGAACATCAGCCCAATCAATGTCCGTCCTTTGGGAAACAATGTGCGAGGTGTTATGGTAAAAATCATTTCGCAAAACAATGTTTTTCTAAAGGCAAAGTTAACCTGACCTGTGCGACACATTCTTTGTCGGCATGGTAACTTGTGAAAACAAGCTGGAATCTGAAAACACCAGTGGACACACTGGTGGAAAGATATCAGTTAATGTACAGAGTCAAGAAGATGCTGTAAATGACATATGGGTGGCACCACTACAGATCAGTGAAGCGCTGGTCACTCTCAAGCTGGATACCAGTGCTAAAGCAAACTTAACTAGCATGTCAGACATCAAAAATTTGACAGAAAAGCCAAAGATCAAGAAAAACCAATACTTCTCAAGGACTACAATGGAAAAAGCATAGACTCTTTAGGTATATGCAAGCTAAAAGTGACAATTAAAGACAAACTGCATCACTTACTCTTTGTTGTAGCTGAGGAACTAGAGTCCCTGCTAGGTGACAAAGCTTGTGAGATAGGGTTGAAACGATTCCTCGAGTAACTTGATTACAAAAAATGATCGAGGCAAATTCCTCTGCATCGAAGCCTCTTTTAATTTATTTTAAATCTCACGTCAGGTTCTTTTGCAATGATTTTTTAAAATGTGACAACGCGTCACCCACAAAGCGGGAGGAGACAAGCCCTGCGTCCGAAATCGCATACTGCAAGGAGTCAGCAGTGTTTTGATTTGAGGGCGCGGGCAAACGTAAAGAGAACGTTGTGGCGTGTCCATTGCAAGATAGAGCTGGCATACCACAACTAGGGCCCTATGATTACCGCGATGCAGAAAACGCGGAGGGAATCACAGAATCCAGTCATAAAAACGGAATTTACAGTTTAACGCGGAATGGCATGGAATTTGCCAAATTTTGAATGAATTAATCAAAAATAGGTCATTGCACTTACATCAAATCACGATATGGACTAATATCTGTAAATATTAAGCCGGAACATACTTAAATATGAATCCTGCATGTTCTGCGTGTCGCTTTTAATGAATGAAGCAGAAGCGTGATTTCAGCATCTGCTGTTTCACTAAATAAGGAGGTGAACACATGAACAACATCTCCAGAACTGCTCAGACAGTGACTTCATGAGCATTTGATCGTTTGATTTGAGTAAAACTAGCGTCACATTACATACACAGAACTGTAAAAGTACGTCAACCCATCAAAATAAATTCCGGTTTAGTTTAAAGACAAGTATTTGGCAGATATGTATTACTATTGTTCAGCAGAATGTACATAGCTTACTACAAAAAAAAAGAAAAAAAAAAATTCAAATTTTTTTTTTTTTAAGGTTTAATCACACATTTCTTCCATGTTTTATTTTTAAAAGTAAATCCCCTTTGTTCAAAAAGTTTGTGTAATTTTCAATAATTAAAAGATAAATTAAATTAATGTTTTATGTGTTTAATATGCATCTCTGAAAATACTTCATTTAAAACCCCAACTGCGATTACTACAATATTTGATAGCTACAGCCCTATTGTTAGAGCTTGAATCTTGTCAAAAGGGTGTACCATATCAACCACAATAATTCAGCGGTGACTACAAGTAACTCTGTGGTTGACATAGTGCACTTTACAGATGCTTTTGAAGGCTTTGGTATTTTTCCTTATGTTTACAAGATTCAATTGAAAGAAAATGCACAGTCTGTAGTGCATCCTGCACGCCGAGTTCCAGCTCCACTCAAAGATCGTCTAAAGAAAGAATTAGACCGAATGACCACATTAGGAGTTATCAAAAAACTGACTGGGTGAACTCAATGGTGTGTGTCAAGAAAAAGAATGGAGACTTAAGAGTGTGCATGGATCCGAAAGATCTGAATGACAACATAAAGCGTGAGCACTATCAAATACCAAAACGTGAAGAAATAATGAATGAAATGTCAGGTGCCAAATATTTCACGAAGCTTGATGTCTCACAAGGATTTTGGCAGATACGTTTAGATGAGAAAAGCACAAAATACTGTTCCTTCAACACTCCATTTGGGAGATACTCTTTTCTTTTCTTGTTGTTTAAGTTACTGTTTATAAGGTTTGAGTAGAAATTCTGTCTAGCTGTGGCTAGTTTCACATTAAAAGCATGAAGGCTGTCTTTATAGATGCTATAGTGAATTTCAAGTTTCGTCTTCCGCCACATCTGCTCGGCTTTTCTGCATTGTCTTTTCATAGTCTGAACTGCTATTGATTTTCTCCAAACTGATTTCTATCTGTTTGTTTTCTAACTGACTATTATTGGAGCAATATCATCAATAACATTCTTAACTTTTGAGTTGAAGGAATCAAGGAGAATATCTCTAGAGTCTGCAGAAATGCTTGGTGTTAAAGATATAGCCTCCATAAATAGTACACTTGTGTTCTCGTTTATGCATCTCCTTCTGACAGAGACAGATCTAGATTCAGTGGTAGCAGAGATCAATAAATCAAAGAAAATACAGAAGTGATCAGATAGTGCTATGTCCTTAATAACAATGGATGAAATGTTTAGACCCCTACTGATGATTAGATCCAGAGTGTGTCCACCTTTGTGTGTGGGTCCATGCACATGCTGAATCAGGTCAAAGGTGTTTAGAACCATTATCATTTCTTTTGTAGTTTTGTTTTCTGCATTATCTATGTGAATATTAAAATCCCCTGCAATTGCAAAACAGTCAAACTCTGAGGAAATCATTGATAACATTTCTGTGACCTCTTCAACAAAGGCTGGAGAGTATTTTGGAGGCCTTTAAATAATAATAAACAGAATGCGTGGAGCACCTTTAAGCACAATCCCTAGATATTCGAAAGACAAGTACTGACCAAATGACACTTGCTTGCATTGATAGACATCTTTAAATAGAGCAGCTACACCTCCACCTCTCCTAATTGTTTGTGGTTATAAAGTCATTGATTAGAAATCATTTGTTTTTTAGTGAGCGAATGTTTAAAAGTGTTTGCTTGATGGCAGTTCTTTGTGTCTTCAATCAGTCAATCTTAGTTTGATGCATAACAGGCCGCAGATTAGAGGAGTTTGCACTTCGGCTTGAGAAGGCCTTAAGCGTTCTATCACGAAATAAAAGCTACAGGCACACTGGGTTCCCGCTTTTTCTGTAAGCATTTGCGAATGTTGCTGCCATTATATCGGGGACCCGACACATATCACTGAGAGCTGCTATCAGTTGTTTTTGGTTCACCTTCAGCATATAGAGAGTTTGGGGCCTGCCGTTGTGGCAGTGGCCGGAGAGCTCTCGCAGGAACAGGGCCCATAGGCTTTGGTGGTTGGGGGGCCCGCCGTTTTTTGTTGATATCTGAGGGCTAGCAGCAAATGAGTGAGAGAGTTTAGTCCCAGCATACACCAATTCCTCCCTTTTTTGTGAGAAGCACAGAAGTGGAGATGCTGGAGAGAGGGATAATGTGTCTGGTGAGATGGGCTGTGTCTCTGGTGACTGTAATATGTTGTTCTGGCTTCCCTGGCTGTTTTCCAGAAAGTCATCCCTGGGTGCTGAATCTTGTAGCTGTTTTTAAACATCACAGTCAGTCTGTGAGGAGCTCTGTTGGCAGGGTTCAGCCAGGATAGTGTCGGTCCGCAGTGCTTGTTTTGGCTGCATGGTGTTATCAGGGTCCTTGTGGGATATATCAACCACATGATGACTTGTACCCGGTGTGTGTGTGCTGAATGGATTTGCACACTCTGCTGAAGGATGACGGAGGGAAAAGTAGATATTGTCCTTAAGCACTCTAGCATCAAGTTTGTTTGGGTGGAGGCCATCTGGTTTAAACAGTTGTCTATGGAAGTTGTCGATGAAGTGCACTTCTTTTATACCGAAAGATCTTTGTAGCCATGTGTTCAGCCCAAGCATCTGTGAAAACATATTTCTTCCCCTTATTGGGAGTGGTCCACCGATGAACGACTGAACTTTGAGTCTTCAAAGTGTTTCAAAGAGTTCAATGAAGTCCTTCTCAAGGAGTTCTGACTGCTCTTTCCGAATATCATTCTTCCCCACATGGATGATGATTTGATTTGCAGTCTTGTGCTTCATCAGAATGTTCTTAAGTTCCTTGTTCACATCAGAGACTGTTGCTTGAGGAAGGCAGCATGTTGTTGTAGTCCTGCTACTAAAGTTTCTGATAACAGAGTCACCCACTATCAGAGTCCTTGGCTCGGCTGCGCTCTGAGCTGCATGCTGCTGTCTGCTTGACCTCGAGTGTCTGTTAGTAACGGTGTTAGCTGCTGGCTGATCCGATCCATGTTTAAAAACATTTGGGGGTTCCTCACCCACATTCATTAATGCTTCAAATCTGTTCTCAAGAGGTACAGGGGGAGTTAGAATACCGGTATTTACAAGCCTTGTCATAGTCGAATCTGGCGTAGAAGAAGCTATGGCAGCAATACGAGAACCTCGTGAAAATCTGAAATCTCGTGTTCCTTTGGGTCTCGCTCCCTGTTTGTGTCATCAATTTGTGTGGCGATCAGTTTCAGCTTGTTCCTCTACACTTGGTATAAACTGTTGAGATTCAGAAGATTTGTGGGACTCACCGGCTGTATGCTGAGGGGGTCCATGACGACGGTCTGCTGAGTGTTCCGTTTGTTTTGGAAGTCCAGCAAGTAACTTTGTTTCAAGAATCACAATCCTTTGTAGAAGTTTGCAGCAGTTCATGCAATAAGTAGGCATTTTCTCTCTTCTCTGTTTGAATGTAGGCAGTCTCAGGAATGTAAGCTGTTAGCAGTGGGAGGTAAAGTCTTCTTTTTGTAGAATTATTCCAGTCCCAAAGATTTTAGTTTTAGAGTTTGTGCCAATCTGTTGTTTGAGCACTGTGCTGATCTGCTGAAGTAAAAAATCTTAGAAAAATCTTAGAAAAGTGCAGAAATAAGAAGCAAAGGTAGCAACGGTAGCAAAACCGGAACCACACAGATAGTGAGAAGATCAGTGCCATTCTAAGAATGGAAAGTCCCACAGAAAGGAAAGGAGTACAGCGCATCATGGGTATGGTGAATTATGTAGGAAAGTTCATTCCGAATCTTTCTGCAAAAACGTCATGCATATGAGAACTCCTACAAAAGACAACAGACTTTGTATCGACTGACAAACATGAGAGTGAATGACAAAACCTGAAAATAGCATTAACCTCTGCACCTGTATTCCAATTCTTTGATCCAACAAAGAAAACCAAAGTGTTTACAGATTCCTCCAAGAATGGTCTTGGTGCAGATTTATTGCAAGCTGATGATGAGACCTGGAAGCCAGTAGCATATGCGAGCAGATCCATGACTGATTCTGAGTGTCAATATGCACAAATCGAGAAAGAGTGCTGGAGAAATTTCATAACTATGTATATGGCCTTCCTAGCTTTACTGCAGAAACTGATCAATGTCCTTTAATTGCAATAATAAAAAAGAATCTGAATGAAATGACTCCAAGGATTCAAAGACTGATGATGAAATGTCAGAGGTACGATTTCAATTTGATGTATACGCCTGGCAAATACTTAGTGCTGGCAGATACCCTCTCACGAGCACCCACAAGAAATAATGAGAGTACAACAGAAGCAGATGTTGAAATTCATGTGAGAATAGTGCGCACTGCGTTTCCTGTTTCAGATGCAAAGTCAAAGCAAATAGCTGAAGGAACCAAAAAAGATGCTGAGTTGCATACTGTCATCGTCAACATGTATACTGGCTGGCTGACAAGTTTATCTCCAAGATTACATGACATCAGAGGTGATCTATGTGTGGTGGATGGATTCCTTCTGAAACAAAACAGAATCGTCATTCCGCAAAGTTTGAGACAAGAAATACTACATTGGATTCACAAAGGTCATCTCGGTGTAGAAAAATGTAAGAGAGCGAGAGAAACGGTCTTTCGGCCTGGAATAAACAAAGACATCGAAAAGATGGTGAGACAGTATGACACGTCAAAAATTTATATGATTTTATATAATGATAATGATAATACCGGATTTACCAACATCACCCTGGGAGAAGGTGGGAATGGATCTTTTCCAACTGAAGGCCAATAATTACCTAGTAGTGATTGATTATTATTTAAATTACCCTAAATTGGCCTCACTCTCGGATATGTCTACAAAGTGTGTAATGACGCATGCAAAATCAATTTTTGCAATACATGGTATACCACAGACTGTCATTAGTGACAATGACCCATGCTTCAGCAGCAAGGAGTGGCAAGAGTTTTCAGTGCAATATGACCAAGCATGTCACCTCAAGTCCAGAATATGCTCAGTCAAATGGCAAAGCCGAGAAAGGAGTTCACATTCTCAAGCAACTTTTGAAAAAGGCTGCTGACAGTAAGTCTGATCCTTACCTTGCTCTGCTCAATTACAGAACCTCTTCGTTAGAGTGTGGTATGGCCCCAGCTGAGATGCTAATGAATCTGAAACTTCGCACTTCACTGCCTTCTTGTTCAAAGCAAAAAGCAAACGTGAAAATAAAGCAGAAACGCAGAAATTCTACATCTACAGCCATTTGTGAGGGATGACGTCGTCAGAATCAAAAGTGACGAGAATTGGAGCAAGAAGGCCACAGTTATGCAAGAAGTAGCTCCAAGATCTTATACTGTGAAAACAGATGATGGACAAATCTTCAGACGGAACAGACGTGATCTTTTAAAGACTGAAAAAGAAGTTAAAGATCTGAATCAATGCAATGTAAAGTTTGAATCAACTGCATTGTGCACAACAAATGACTGCAATACTAACACGAAAATAGGCACACAAACATCAAACAGCCATACATTCACACTTAGAAGATCTACAAGACCCATTAAAAAGCCTGATAGATTAAATCTGTAAGAAACGGTTGAAAACGTAGGAATAAGAAAATGTTTATGTTTGTAGTTCATCTTTTGTATCAACTATATAAAATGTGCAAAAATAAACTTTGAGTTAAAATGTTATACTGAGTGCAACTCAAGATGTTACAAAATAATACTAAGGTATACTTGTTTATGTTTCTTTGAAAAAGGGGATGTGATGATATCAAGTGATTGTGCCTCTTATTCTAGTAAGCCACTAGATGGCACTGTGTTAAGTGATATGTTGGATACATGGCAAGGAAGAAGTAGTAACAGAAGGACAATCTGAGTTCATGTTGTTGAGATGAATAAAAGACAGACATGTTAATATTGCACCGAGAGATTTTATTTAAATACTGAACAAAACAATAGGCTGATCAGATTACTTGTTGAAGTGCAATGAAGTACCTTATATCTGCCAACGATGTACGTCTGTTTGTAGATGGAGACTTTGTAGCAGCCAAAACTGTGTATTTTGCATTCATCACATTATAGTGCGGTGTGCATGAAAATAATAAGGCGGCAGAGCAAAGTTATTCATAGTTGTTCCAATGTCGAGGATCCTCGGAATTGCAAACAAGGAAGTTTGACGTTTAAATGCCAACAAATTACTACCGTATTGATATTGTAAATTAAACAAATACAAATGGTTAACTGAACCGGACCTGTCATTTAACAATTGGTTGCGTCAACGGCATTTCTTTTATAAATAACTAGTTAAGTTGTCCAAAGTAATTTAATGATACCATTCACAGCGTTATTCAAACGGACCTTTTCACTGACGTAATGCCGCAATTACGTGCACTTGCTAGCCTGTTCCATTTACGTGTTCTCCGTATGCTAAAGAGCTAGCCTCTGAAGGAAGTGACTTGGAAGGATCAGTCCTACCAAGGAAGTATCCTTGACATTGAGAAACGCCTACTGCATTCCGTCATTCGGTACACACTTGCACCGTACCGAAAGCCCTGTATCTCTGCTCATAAAATAAGCACAGTTTTTAAGTATTCTTGTCTAAGAAACACCAGAAACATCAGCAACATTTGTTAATATAATTTTCATTTTCACACTGGTCCAACAAAACTCAAGAGTCAATGAAAACTGATGTTTATTTTATCAGATCTTTAGAATCTTTAAGTCTCTCAATAATGTCCATCATCCAAATGAAAACAGACAGAACAGGTGAAAAACAAAGCAGAATAAGAAAACTGTTTACTCACTCATTTGTGATCCGATGACATCTTTCTGTTTTTTCAAGATCTTCATTCGTTCTTCTGCTCTCTCTTCCTCTGCTCTTCTTCTCTCTTTCATCTCCTGTAAAATCTTACTGTTTATTTCAAAATGGCATCCACTGTTTGTTGACACTGTCTCCTCAATCTTCTCCAGCAGCTCCTTGATCTGATTGTCGTCACTCCTGTTCTTATTGAGAACATGATATCTGTTCCCACATTTGTCCAGCAGAGACTGGAGATCCTGTCCTTCACTCTCAATGTGCTGCTCTATAGATGTGTCTAACAGAGTGTCTCCATGAGTGAACAGAACTATAGTGTGACTCCAGACTCTCTCACCCAGAAGATCCAGATGACCCTGCACTGCTTTTCTCTCAGTCTCTTTAAATCTATCACCCACACGTATGATCAGTAGTACTGCGTGTGGTCCAGGAGGACACAGAGACACACTGAGCACAATCTCCTGTTTCAGTAGTTCAGGACTCTTCTCTACAGAGTAATTACTCCACCATCCTGGAGCTTCAATGACAGTGATGTGTCTGTCTGCTACTTCTCCATGTCTCCTCACACACTGAACAGATCTCTTTGATTCAAACTCCTTTCTGCCCAGGATGCTGTTTCCTGTTGAACTTTTACCAGCAAGTTTATGCCCCATTAACACAATCCACAGCTCTGAGAGATGTTGAGCATCACCTGAAACAAACAGAAAACAAAACACACTTATGCAAGATGATATTGTAATGCGCACATGTCCATTTCTGCTCAATATGCATTTAATAAAGTCTCAAGGTAATAAAATAATAAGGCATAATGTGCAGCCATTAGTGCAAAAAAGGTGTTTAGGTCACTGATGTGATGGTGAGAAGCGAGTTGGTTTGTGTTATAATCAATGTACATTAAATAAGTACAGTTTAACACAGAGATCCAATAAAAGTTAAGAGTCATTGCAGGCTGGTGTTTGTTGGAGTTTGTTTAATCAGTGTGAATTAGTGCCCGAACACTTGAGTAAAGTTCCTCTCTGGAAGTATTTAGATGGGTGTAATTCTTTTTTTAGATGAAAAATGTTTTTTGAATAACTGCTTTTCTTTCAAGTTAATAACAAAAATGTGTATGAACTACAAGTGTCAGACTCAGGGCTCTGAGTGAGAGAAATGACCCAAATACATGATAAAATTCATAAACTGGATGGTAGACAGGGCACAAGAAGAAAAGAAAGCAGTGAAACAGACCAAACACAGGTGGGCAGGGCACACAACATGAGAGCAGACTGGTTGGGGACTGCACCAGATGCAATGGTAAGAATGAGGACAAGGCAGTGGCACAGTAGAACCAAACTAGATGCCAGATCAGGAGAACACATGGCCAAGACAAAGACAAAGCAACATGCTCAAGCACAAGACAAATAAAGAAACATTAAACAAAGACAAAACAGACAAGACTGTCAGTATCCTCCTGGAAGCTTGCTGATCGCAAAAAGATCTTCTAACGCTGTTTATCATGACTTTTGGACACCATTTTGTGTGTCAGTGAAACAATTATGGATTGTATTGGATGCACAACCTTGTTTGTTTCTCATTTATTATATATCTTATTTCTAATTGTGCTTAAAGCTGTCTCCTGAATTTTTTATTTTTACCGTTATGCCATTTTTTCTCACAGTGTGCACCATCTTTTAGGTTATATACTTGCATTTGGGCTATTACCAAGCAAATGCAAGCAGTATCAACAAAATTGATCATTGCAACGCAGAGAAAATAGAAGATGCATCTCAAGTGCCATTTAGATGCATTTACACATTGTTTAATGCGGGTCTGTGGGACTTTAACCTGCAGTTACAGTAGGTGGACAGCCTAATTGGGCATTACCGCCGCTGCGGTGCCGTGGCAGTAACTGTAATTCAGTTGCATGTTAAAATCATTCGCAAAACTATAATATATATTAGCTAAATGTTTTCATTTCATTTTCATTTCGGTTCATTCTTGGTTTTAAAAAAATCTTCAGGTTCCATATGTAGAGCGAAATGAGAACGGTCCAGCATTTAGCAATAATTAGTATTAACTAATGCTAAAATATTAGTAATTGATTTTTCAAACTACCAACACTTTGCATTTCTGAATTGTGTATTGAATATGTGTGACCAAAAATTAAGTATTATCTGTTTCAGCTGATCGCGCTGGTAACTGGCGCACATATTCACTGGAAACAGCAGTCGTTCACCAGACATTCAGCGTTAGCACTTTGACATATTGTTAATTATGTTTTTTTTTCAATCGATACTGAAACACGCGTGAACTACACAGCCTATTTACCTCATGAATAATAGTAAAGCTTCAAATGGGCAACATCACGATTCACGAATATGGAAACATTTGGATTTCTCCCAAATGAGAAAGCCCAACATTACCTTATGCTTAGCTTTAAATTATTATTACTTTTTGTTTTGTTTTTATTACTAAACCTATATTATTATATACTGCAATTATATTTATCCATTAGAATTTTTAATTCTTGTTTTGTTCTGATAAATTTGTTAAATTTAAAGGATTTGTTGTAAAGTGAAGGGAACTAAAAATATCCTGTTGGTACATTATAACATTATTAGGCCACATTTATTTTTAAATGTAATATAATGCAACTTATACCTGACTTATATTTTTGCCTCTCACAAACTCAGATTTATTTTTTAGCGTGTTTAAAAAAAAAACATGTAGCAAACGAAAATAGGGTATAAATCCATTAAATTTGACAGTTTTCTGACAAACTTAATTTATTTTTTAGCGTGTTTAAAAAATAAAAAATAAAGAAAACATCCAGCAAATAAAAATAGGCGATTAATCCATTTAAATTGGTTACTCCGAGTTAACAGTTATTATAACTTTTTTATACTTCAGAACAGAGCCTGGGCCTAATCTAGGCTATCCAGGATTTTTTTTTCTTTCATTGCATCTGAAAATGACTTCGTTCATCACATTCACTTCACGCGCTCTGGCGTAGATCAGCCTCCCGCGATGCTCAGCTGTGGACGATTTAAAAATGTTTGATATAAAGGTTGCTGTCCCATTTTATACAGGAATTGTTCATTTAAAAAATTCTAATTATATTGTTAGTTCTAATTATATTCTTAACACAAGTTCATGAAGGCTATTTGACAGGCACTGTGTGATATTTTACCATTTTTTACTTATAAACTCCTTGAGAATTTAAAGTTAGTTTAATAGTATTTAAATTCAAGTTTAAAAAAAAGGTTTTAATTGCTTAAATTATTTTTATTAATTAATAATATGTTATGTTTATTCTTGTAGAAAATACATGTTTATTCTTTAAGAAAATAAAGGAAAAAATAAGGCACCTATTTATGTAGGCTACAATTATTCAAAAAATAAAAAATAAATAATAATAATAAAACAATGTCATTAAAAAATATCATTGGCCTGAATAATTTTGACCGAATTATGACTTTAAAGGTTAGTGATTTAGGAGGTGAAAATATTGTAAAATTACTAATGGCATGGATTTTAGAGCATATAACAACTGAAGGTTTATGAAACATTAGCCAATAAAGCATTTTTTTAACAACGGAACTTAAAGTTGTGAACTAAAATATTATTTCAATCATACAGCATGTGAATAAATAAAATGCATACTTTTGATAACATTTCATTATTCATAAAATGCATAAAGTTTCTGGTGTTTGGATTGGTACTTCAATATAATGAGCTCCAAGTTTAAGAATAGCCCTAGACTAGTCTCTCTCTCTCTCTCTCTCTCTCTCTCTCTCTCTATTTAACAGCATTAGCTCAATTGGCTCTGTTCCCGCTCTGTGAGGCGGGAACAGAGAATTCCGCTTGGTCTTAAAGCCTTCAGCAAACACCCACGATCACAAATAACAATGATTTTCGTAAAATAATGATTCATTTTTAAATGATAATTTGTTATTATCATTATGGTCTTGTGAAAATAATAATATGGGCTGCGAGAAAATAATGAATACAAAGAGTAGTGCTGCTGAGTGCAGGCATGTTTCAGCCCAGTAATACACCGTTCTTCACAGCCAAAAAAACAGACCGAATTCAGTTCAGCCGAAGGGGGTTGGGTTTTTGTGGGTAGTTATGTATGGCTTGTGGGGGTCGAGATAAAGGCGTGAATTAGGGCTGAACGATATATCGTTATCGTATCTATATCTAGATATGAACTTTCAAGATATTAATATCGAAAAAAAGCAACGATATAGACGATATAGATTTCCCCTCTCTGCGCTCGCCCTGCATACAACTCTGGCAGTCACAACAAACATCAGTTTTACGAGTGCTCTTGACTGCACCGCTTAAAAGCCAGCGCGCACACATTACCAGGGACATAGGAACTATATTGTGAGAGGGGGGGCGGCGTTTCCATGGTGATGCGTCATTGCTTGTCAAGTGACACACTGCAGCAGCAGCAACAGCGCTGAATGAATGATGATCTGCTTTTATATAATTTTTCCTTTTTTATTCAGAATATTCACAAATATCTGATATTCCGATTGTCAAATACATGCAAGTGGAAGTATATTGTTGTTTAAACACCTTTATAACGATCGCGTTAGTTGAGCTGTATGCGCGATGGGCGCCGCCGTTTGTGCCGCAGACGCAGTTCAGAGAATCGGATCTGTTGGATTTACAACCTCTATGTTTACAACACGTGAATTCATCCACTTCTCCCGAAATACTTAAAAGTAAGTGGCTAGTGAACTTGGAATAGAATATGTAAACACTGAAGTTACTTACACAATGTGTATCTGATATGAATAAAACTTGGCGAATTATAATGGAAAGTATTATTATTACCTCTTCCATTGACATCAGTGTGTATTTTATAAACTCTAAATGTATTGTTTTTTAGTACTTATGTGAATTTATTTGTTTGAAAACTAAAATAAACAGTATGTGGTTGAAAAGTTGCGACCTCTTCGTCTGGTGCGAATGATTTCAATATAAAGACGCGTTTACGCGCATCTGGAAGTCTCGCGGCGCAGTAGACGAGTTATGAGTTATGAAAAGGACCATTGCAAGCTGAGAGCGACCGGCTTTTGTGGTGGAAATTGGTAGTAATACCCCCAACTTACGCAGCTGGGACATCAGTGCGGTCGGAGCGTGTCTTCTCAACAGCTGGGCATATAGTGAATAAAAAACGCTCTGCTCTGGTCGATGTTGATCGACTTTTCTGTTTTCCTGTCCAATGAACTTGTAATTGCCTTATTTTGCGCCTTTTTGCGCATTACAATATGCCTACCTAGTGTCGGTTACATTCAATAAAAAAACACACATGGCCTGTTCTCAAGTCCATTTAAAGTTTCATTTTTTGAACAGTTTTTTAAAATGGATTGAATCATTATTAAAAATAATCTTGGAGATTTTTTAATTGCCTAAATCATAAATGAAGCCTGCAGTGATGTTTTTCTAATGTTATGGCAGCCGTCCCCTCTCCATATTTTTTCGAGAATGTTGCACTTCTGTTTGTTATTCTTCACGAAAGTTCATGCCAATAAATAAGAAATATTGCTGACTTGTGCGTTTCCAGCGCTCTCTTAACGTTCATCCGCTATTTGACGTTGAAAAAGGAAAACTTTTTTTTTTTTTTTAGACATGGAAAATCGATTTTACAATCGATTCAATGAACACTTATGTATTAAAAATCGAAAATGATTTTTTCACAAGAGTGACAGCACTAGCTCTGAGCGCGCCTGTCTCTGGCCGCCCCCCCTGTTCCAACATCTATGCACACTGTACAGAGACAGCGGATAAATTAGAAAGAAATGAGTGCGGGAGATAATGCGGCCGGTGGCAGTGCAGAATCTGACTTGGTGCCAAAACATAAATCATCTTCCATAATTTGAAAGTATTTTGGATTCAGACAAGACGATGTAAACCAGAGTGACGTGTTGTGCAGGTCGTGCTTAGCAAAAGAACACGTAGTCATATCGTATCGATATCGAGATATCTGGCATGAAAATCGAGATATGAAATTTTGTCCATATCGTTCAGCCCTAGTGTGAATTGCTCTTTCATATGGACAGTGTCTAATGAGGCTTTCACTTGCTGAACTGAACTGATTAATATAGGACTGTTGTTTTGGTTTTAGACTAAAAAATGGTCTGACCCCACGTAAGATTTTTCTAGTTCTAGTCGTTCGTTTGTTATATTCAACAATTCAGAGGTTTATATTTAATTTACATAATCAAATCTTAATAAATTCCGTGCTCAAGCACATGCATTAAGTTTGCAACAAAGCACATGCAGAAGTAGTCTAATAATTGTGAAGAATGAGACATTTTAATTATTTATTAATAAAATGTTTTCTTGTCGGCTCAGGATGAAATTCACAGAGCTGGCTCTCTCCGACGAGAGAAATGCAACATTCACAGATATATTTTTAATGCATGTGAGACACCATGATATTATGTTAATTAAAATTATATATTCATTATAAGGAAAACATTTAAGTGATGAGACTCCCTGTCATTGATGCACATTAATCATTTTTGCACAAACACTTGAATATGAGCGTCGTGGTTTTCACTTGCTTCAAGAGCGCTCCATCATGAGTACAATTCATGCCAACAGCCCATAATATAACTGCATATTCAGCAAGAATTCATGTTAAACATATTTAGCTATAGCTTGATCAGAAGTTTACAATGACTGCAAGAGTCAACCGGGATGTTAAGAGTTAGTCTGTTTCTTTTACTGATTATTTTTTGGGTTAAAGCATGATTTAAACAGATACTGCACATTCACATGCAATCGCTTTAGCAATAATGCATTCAAACGATCGATCTGTTTAGATAAAATAACTGACAAAAATGTACTGTTATTTTCATCACAAACAAAATGTTCACAGCAGAAAGCAAGAATTAAAGATTTAATGCTTACAATGTTATTAGTTTGGCATGTGATATAGGAAAAAAAGTTTACACAAAATAGCTTAAGCCACTTTGAAACTCTCCTGTTATTTTTTGTTATTATTATTATTTTATATGCTACGTTATGAACATAACATTTCAAACATACTGAAATATTTTATTCATGGCAATAAGATGTGTTTTCTTTGCATTTTATTTTTAAGAACATCAATTTTCCACAGAATTTCTATGAACAACAAAATAATGTTATGTCATTTAAATCTTCCAATCAATATGAATTCAATTTGAATACAATTAACGGGATTATGTGCTGTTTCATGTTGCATTCCAAGGTTCAAAATGAATCCAGACACACCAAACACATAATAAAAGTAGCCAAATCAACTGGTACAGTTGTCCAAGTTATACAATAGTTTAATGAATGGACCAAACTTTAAGTGAAAAAGAGTCGCAAAAGAATAGCAGAGTCAAAATTGACAGGGCTCAATTGCCACTGTCATATGTCGTTATTAATGATGCTTTTGGGAAACACTTCAGGGGTCGAAAAATGAATTTAACAAGCCCAAAAAAAAAAAGACATCAGCTGAACTTTGATGAGGACAAATCAGCATGGTAAGCAAAAACTAGTAGCATATCTGGATGTAATGATTCAATAAAATTACGATGCAATAAAATTCACAATACAGATTAGCGCTGTCAAAAAATAATTAGAATTTCGAATATTCGTCGAATTTAAAATAAAAATCCACATTCGAATGCAAAAGCGTTGCATTTGAATTTTAGGTGTGCGTTAAGGAGGCCGGCCCCGGGTATACTTCACATTCGGCGTTCTCTTTGGGTTAGGGTTGCCTGCACGCGGGTAAAACTGAAACCAAGCCGATCGCACAGAACGCATATTCTAGTGGGGCATCTTCTTTAACCATTGCACTATAAGCCAGAAACTAAGCCTTTTTTTGCACAGGCCTATCTAAAGGGTAAATGGTCCCACCTAGTGATCAACTGTAAAAATAAAGTTTACCTCTTCCCAAAAGGGAAAACCACAAACAATCAAGAATGCATGATTATATGGTGTCATGGCTTTGCAATCAAAAAATGTCATTATTATAATGGAAGTCAATGGGGCAAAAACAACAAATGAGGGAGAAAAAATTAAAATCTAATGCTGCATAAAAACTAACAATGCATCAAAGCCAATCTTGTTACTAATCTTTGACATGCCCAAGACTGTGATAAAAGGTAAAAAAAAAAATATTCAGTCCACAATCACTTTTTAAATTGAAAATATGTAATTTTGTGACTTTTTTCCCAAATCAGTGACATCACTTATGAACTTGGTAATTAAAGAGTTAAAATCTTGAATTTTTTTTAACATTTGGTAGTTTTGATCAGGACTGAGGTTGATTAATAGATTTATGCAAAAAAAAAAAATGCAAAAATAATTATCTGATGCATTTTTACAGCAGTTTAATTTAGTGGATGTTTTCATCCACGAACATAACGAAAGGGTAGTGAATTTGCCCAGAGTTTACCGTTGAGTTTTTGAAAAATTTCCCAATTTTCCCAAAATATGGGTCAAAAGAAGATTTGTCACCAAAAATCATTCCATTAGATCAAACACAGAGAAAGTTGAGGCCAAAATAAGACTCAACTTTACCCCCTAGTGGACGAAAACGTCCCCAACAACGCATAAGAGTTAAATCACTGATTCAATGACTCACTCATAAACCTACTACACTTGTTTCATTACTGGATGAATCAGCATTTTTGAAAGATTCTCTTGAATTAAAAATATTTCATTGACAAATAAATTAAGACCTTGTAGCCACCTAGTGGTGAAACAATGCAATCAATACAAACATTATTTGAAGTGCAGTACTTTCAAAAGGGGATTTGTTAGATTTTGATCGCTGCCATTTAGACATCAATGTTTATATCTGAATGTAACGATATCGATCTCCATATTCATCGGGAAGGAGGAGGCGGGAACCGGCGCACAATCAAAACATAATTTTAATATTCAAAATAAACACAATACAGCTCACCAGCCCCTCGCGGACGACTGGTGCGCGCAAATAAAAACCAAAACATAAAATAATGTCCCAGGCCTGGTCCTCTCTCGTCCTTCACGGTCGTCGCTCCAGTCTTATATCCTTCCATCTCCTACGTGGGACTCGATATCGGCGGGGGGCGCAGGTGCAGCTCATCTTCAATCACTACACCTGGCCTCACTCCTCGTTCCCACGCCTCTCGGCCCCGCCCCACTCGCCACATACCCCCATCACCCCTCGCAGGCCGGGGGGTACCCTCGAGACTGCGCTCTACTCCCCCCAACCCCCTCCTGGGGGGGCCGCTCACGGGAACCTATGGGAACCTGGGGGTAGGACAGACGAGGCGAGAGAAAAGGAGATGGAAGAAGGAGCGACAGAGACAAGAGAGGGGAGAGAGGAAAAAAAAAATTCCGGTTCCCAGACGCACTGCTGCTCGGCCCTCCACCAGCTGGGTGATCTCCTCCGCGGTGCCTGGCGGTGGCACTGGACGGCCCTCGGCGGACGGCGCAACACTCCTCCGCCGCCCGATGGACGGCGACGGCTCCTCCGGTTTTGGGCAGCAGCAGGAGTCTTCACACTCTTCTTTACAACACTGCTCCAGTTTATTGGGGTTTGTGGGTATTTGCTTCTTCACAGCTCTCACCACAACATTACAGTCAGGATGAGCTCTGGACCCCTTGATTCTTTCTTCTTCTTTTGTTCAATCGTTCTGTTGTAGATTTGCTGGTATTCACTGCCCAGTTTTGGCCCAACTTTAGCTGTCATATATAAGCGCTCACACAATAGAAAAATTGCAAATGATAAATCTACCTGCGTTAGACCATTTGAGATGGATTGACTGTAAAATTCATTTATACAAAGTAAAATAAGTCAGGGACAATCATTATCTCAAAATTATTCTGACAGGGTTTTCAGAACCCAAACATGACACCAAGCCTGTATGTCTGACATAAAAATAATTAATATTAAATGCTAAGCACAGTGTTTACTTATTCTTGAATAAGAAACACTAGAAACATCAGCAACATTTGCTAATATCAGGAAACATGACATTCATTTTTACACTGATCCAACAAAACTGGAAACTAATAGTGGTTTCATCAGATCTTTAGATTCTTTAAGTCTCTCAATAATGTCCATCGTCCAAATGAAAACAGACAGAACAGAACAGGAGAAAAACAAAGCAGAATAAGAAAACTGTTTACTCACTCATTTGTGATCTGATGACATCTTTCTGTTTTTTCATGATCTTAATTTTTTCTTCTGCTCTCTCTTTCTCTGCTCTTCTTCTCTCTTTCATCTCCTGTAAAATCTTTCTGTCTATTTCAAAATGGCCGCTGTGGTTTTGTGCCACTGTCTCCTCAATCTTCTCCAGCAGCTCCTTGATCTGAGTGTCGTCACTCCTGTTCTTATTGTTGAGAACATGATATCTGTTCCCACATTTGTCCAGCAGCCACTGGAGATCCTGTCCTTCACTCTCAATGTGCTGCTCTATAGATGTGTCTAACAGAGAGTCTCCATGAGTGAACAGCACTATAGTGCGACTCCAGACTCTCTCACCAAGAAGATCCAGATGACCCTGCACTGCTTTTCTCTCAGTCTCTTTAAATCTATCACCCACACGTATCATCAGTAGTACAGCATGTGGTCCTGGAGGACACTGAGACACACTGAGCACAATCTCCTGTTTCAGTAGTTCAGGACTCTTCTCTACAGAGTAATTACTCCACCATCCTGGAGCTTCAATGACAGTGATGTGTCTGTCTGCTACTTCTCCATGTCTCCTCACAAACTGAGCAGATCTCTTCAGGTCAAACACCTCTCTGCCCAGGATGCTGTTTCCTGTTGAACTCTTACCAGCAAGTTTATGCCCCATTAACACAATCCTCAGCTCTGAGAGATGTTTAGCATCACCTGTAACGGACAGAGAAAAAAACACTTATGCAAGATGATATTGTAATGAGCAATTGTACATTTCTGTTCAATATACATTTAATCAAGTCTAAAATTAATAAAATAATAAGGTATAATGTACAGTCACTAGTGCAAAAAAGGCAATCAGGTCATTGATGTGATGGTGAGATGTGTGGTGGAAAAATTCATTAACATTGTTTCTGTATGCCTATATATGCATGTGTTTTCTTAGAATTGCTGTGTGGACACCATGAGATGGGTTTAGGGCCTAAGAGTAATGGCAAGCAGGTGTACAGCTGTTGAGACCTTGAGGAAAGGGATATAAGGTGGAGGACTGCCCCTTGTCCTAGTCGCACTCTGCAGAAACTTGTGTTACTGTACGACTGTCTGACATTCTTTGCAAAGAATAAAAGCTTTCTTTTGAATAATAACTGAGAGTGAGCCTGTCTCTTATGCTGATTAGAGTTGATTTAATTTTGGCCCAACAATTTGGTGTCAGAACGTGGGATTCCTTGGATGTGTCTTCTGGACCTGTGAGCGGACGGTGACCGTTCATCCTGGATAATAGAAGTTCAGCCCTAACCCCGATTAAGTTTGAGGGAGAGAGGGACCGACCGCCGAGGCCCGGAGTGGGTGGTAACGGAACTCTCGGTTAAGAGACAGTCCATGATATTCTAAATTTTGGGTTTTTTAGAAATAAGAATTGGAATTAAAATTAGAAAGGGACTAACCATAGCGGTGGGTCCTTCTCTGTGGGAAACACAATCAAGATTCCGGGGGAATGGGATTGTGATAATACTACGGCACAGTTAATACATTTCTAGGGGGTAATTGAAAGTGCGGCAAGCAATAAGTTGAGATCCCACGCAAGCGGTTAACACATTTCTAAGAGGGGAAGTGAGACTGTGTGGGTTAGTTTGAGCGCAGGGAGCGCTCTGCCTCCCAAGCTTAGAAAAGTCATCAGGAAATTAGTAGGAATCAGTAGAAGAGGGAAGCGAGAGACAAAAAGGATGTTGTGTGAAACGTGTGAGAAATGTGAGCAAACTGTGAATTATTGGATAGAGGAAGCAGATAGGAGAGAAAAATGAGTGATGCAGAAAGAATTAGCAGGTAGAAAAGAGGAAAAGAAAGTTGAAGAATGTGAAGAAAATGCAAATACCTCACATAGACCTACTAACCGCTTTGATGTTTTTGTTTCTTAACATGCACCACCACCCTATCCACACTTTCCCGTGGTCGAGCTGCAAGCCATGAAAATGGACCCTGACCTTGACTGCTCTCCACCGAAAAGACCAACAGCGCCGTGGCCAGAACCAGAATGGAGACAAGAATCAGAGGAAGATCCAGAAATCATTCCTGAAACCCCCAAAGAAGAAACTGAAGAGGAAATAGTGCGCAGAGCAACCCCGACAAAGAAAAGAAAAAGAAAAACAAGACAAAAAGTGAAAGAAGAAAATGTGAGTACAACAGTTCCAATGATTGAAGTTTCAGGTCCTGACGGGCCTATTATGGTCTTTAGAGCCTGGGGACTGTGACTGACATGAAAGAGGCGATGGCTCACTTGCCGAGCCCTGATGAAGCAGGTGATCAATTTTCTTCTGAATTAGTCACCTTCTGCCAAGAATTCAGCCCTACCGTGCACGAACTGAGAAGGCTGCTGGCATTGAAACTGGGGGCTACGAGCTGGCATAAAGTGAGTGGAAAGCTGCAGAAAGAAGACTGTCGGAGAGAACACTGCAAATGGACACATCATGATAATGCAGACTACCACAAAGCTGTTGAAGAGCTGGCTAAATGTATAAAAGCAGCATTTCCAGCGCGTGTGGAACAGCGAAAATTGGCAACTGCTGCCAGAGCAGAGATGAGTCTGTTCAGGACTATTACAACAAACACAGCGGGTTAGTTGAACCAGATGAGTGAGGAGATCAGCCTGGCACATGGGAGTGTCACATGCGGAGCTGGTTTTTGAATGGACTGAGACCCGAGATCGCACAAACAGTAAAGACCAGCTACATTGAATGGAAAAGCGGACGTCTATCTGCTGTTTTAGCACACGCTTTGCATGCAGAGGAGATGCAGACAGTGAAGGAGGAAAGAGTTAAAGCCAAGACTGACAAAGAGTGGCAGCTGGCGTTAGTAGCCGTGTCGAAGCCTGGGGGCTATTCTGTGCAGCAAAACCGGCAAACAAAAGGGGGAAGATGGAAAAGAGGAGGAGGAAGATATCCGAATGAAACTGAAAGAAAATCTGAAAGATGGGGTTGTTGAATCTGCGAGACTAAAGAACATATGACATTCAAGTGTAACAGATGCAGACTGTGCAAAAAGGATGGACATTGAGCAAGGGACTGTCCGGAGGACCAGCAAAATCAAGAAGCAGACTGAAGCGAGGGAGAAGTAGAGCAGAGAGGAGGGGTCCAGGGTGAGCAGCCAACAGCCACAAGTCAGGGAAGTGAAAATTTCTAACCACACACACACACACACACACACACACACGTACACTGATGTACTTTCTGCTCTCTGCAATGAAGAAAAAGCTTTCTTTCCTTTGTGTATGTCTGATTCTGTTGATGAACATCCTGATAAGTGTACGACAATGTATAAAAGTGAAGCCTTTATGAAAATGCCTAAATATCCTATGCTAGTAGAGGGGATATTGATTGTGTTTTTAGCTGATTCTGGGGCTTCAAGATCAACTATATGACCATGTGACTTGCAATGCCAACCACAATTCAAAGGCGAAATTAATGAGTCAATTTCTGCATCAGGGCACATAATTTGTAAAAGATTCACAGTGCCTCTGAATTGTGAAACAGAAGGGGGTGAGGTGCTGAGACATGCTCTTATTTACACTCCAGCTTGTCCCGTGCCTTTGATGGAGAGAGATTTATTGTGCAAACAAAATTTGACACTGATTGCAGACTCTGGGGGTGTCCGAGTGGCCGAGAGAGAGCAGTTTTGCTGTCTGCAAGCAGAACCAAAATGGGCATATGAATGGCACATCAGAAATTCTGATTGGGCCGAAATGATATGTGAACTGACTAAAATCGAACAAAACCATTTGACAGAGAAATGATGTTGCCTGACAAATTGCACTGCACGTCACATGTTGTTGTGAAACGAGATGACCAGTATGAAAAAGACTGGTTTGAGGGAGAAAAAGGAGAAACTTTGAGTTTTGAGAATGTTTTGGACAGAAAATGTGTGCAGTTTCGGTTAGTCGGACAGAAAAACAGCTTCAGTTTTCTGTGCCTCACTTATCACTCTCCAAGTCCAAGGGACAGTCATGGCGCAGATTAGGGTTTTTTGTGAAGAGCTGCGTTTGTGCTATGGACTGGAGGGAGATAGGGGAGGTGGTAAAACACAGTGAGAGTCTGGGAGCGTTTATGTCAGAGTGCAAGCATTAAACTGAGGGGGAGTGAGTTGTGTTACCCATTGACAAAAGGGAAAGAGACAATCATTGCATGACAAATATTTATGACACAAGGATATTGTAACACTAGCGATTACAATGAAGCCCTAAGGAGGAGTTTGGAACCTTTGAACCTGACAGCGATGGGTGTTTAGTGTTTCTAAACATGCACCACTACCCTATCCACACAATCCCGTGGTCGAGCTGCAAGCCATGAAAATGGACCCTGACTGCTCTCCACCGAAAAGACCAACAGTGCCGTGTCCAGAACCAGAATGGAGACAAGAAACAGAGGAAGATCCAGAAATTATTCCTGAAACCTAGAACGAGAAGTTTGGAACCTTTGACTCTGACAGCAGGAACAGCTTTATTACAGCTTGTGGATGATCATTGCTTGTGTGCTCATGATGAGCTTACATGTGTAAAGCTGCGTACAGACTGCACGATTTTAGCCCAGTTTTTGGCTCGCCGACAGGTTTTGAGAAATCGCCGACAAATACCTGAAATCACAGGCAAATCTGAGCTCGTTCAGTGACAATCACGCAGTGTGAATGAGCAAAGACGCGATCTGAGAGAATCACCAACGAGTCGCCGATGCCGTGAGATATTTGGCATGCCCCAACAGAGCCTTTTAAATATCTGCAAATGGATTTCAACTGTCCCCATGTGAAGGGAAGAAAAATTGTTTGGTATTTGTGGACATGTGGTCCAAATGGGTAGAGCCTTCCCAACAACCAAACAGAATGGAGCAGTAATAGCAAAGGCTCTGATGACAGAAATAGTCCCGAGATGCGGAATCCCACGAAAAAATCAGTTCAGATAATCGAACACATTTTGTGTAGGGGCAATAAAAAACTAATTGGCTAAGTGTTGTGAGGAAACTGGACTCACATGGGTTAAGGTGCTCCCGATTGTTCTCATGTACATGAGAATGAGAAAGCGATCCAGAGTAAACCTGAGCCCTTTCAAAATTCTCTTTGGTAAACCACCATTTATGTATGGAAGCATATGGGTAGGAATATTCAATTTGGAATGCAATATGCAAAATAACAATGCAATATGTAAAATGCCAATGCATTTCTGTATTCACATTTACATTTTCCAATACATTTGTGCACCGTTTGGTGCAAAATGAAAATTAAATTACATAATTTTAATTTGCCATTTCATACACTAGTTTTATTATGTAAAATGAATACTACATTTAAAGCTTTATAAGTTGCAAAATTAAAATTAAAATTTATTACAGAAATGATTAGAAATGTGTAACATGTTCAAACAAAAACAGTGGCAAAATTATCATTCAAATGTTATTTTTCTTAATTGCATTTACACTCACGGTCATGACACTTACGATTAGCATTTTCATTCAATGTCCCGCAGTGAATGTAGCAAAATTCAATACGCATTGAAAATGCATTCCGAGCCGATCACATCTCCGCCCCCTACCGCCATGTCAATCACTGCATGAACAAGGTGGGGCTTGCAGAAGGTCAAGCGACCCAAGAGGATTCAAGTAAGAGACTTACTATTTAGAATTCAATAAAGAGAAATTGAAAAATCTGCTTTCATCTTTTGGTCGAATCGCTCCGCCTTCAGCTCAGTCTTTTCATTCTTTCAGGCAGAATAAGAGTCAGTGACAGACACTGTAATGCCTGAAACCACCACTCACTGTTAATTAGCATAATATTTGAATCAGATGAAAAATATTATGCTATGCAGGCACACTGTACACAATTGTACAAATTCATTTATAGATTTAAAACCCAGTCCTGAACAGGGAGATCCATGTTCTGCAGATTTCAGTTCCAACACACTTGCTTGGACATTGCTACTGATCCTGAAGACCTTGCTTAGCGTAGGTGTGTTTATTCGGGGTAGCTAAACTTTGCAGGACAATGGCCCTCCAGGAGCAGGACTGAGAGCCCTGAAATTCATGCATTTACTTGTCATTTAAACTGATGTAAACAGAAATTGTTTACAATTGTTTCCTGTTGCCCCCTCTAGTGGACATTAAGTATTAAGGCCTTCATTGCTCAGATACTAAAAGTAACAAGGATTTTTTGGGAAGGTACATCTGACCAGTTATAGGGCAATGAGTAAGTTGTCGCAATTATTTATTAATGTCACACACACACACACACACACACATACCTAGTGCCTTTAGACTTAAGATGAGAGAGGTAAATGTTACAGACATGTTATCATGGAACTGTTCAGTCTATTTTTGTTATATTTTTATTTCCACTTTACCTTTATCCAAGGAGACATAACTATTTGCAATAATCACTTGCAAGTCGCAGTAGCACGTATTATGGGTCCAGCAATATCTGATTCAAATATTATGCTAATTAACAGTGAGTGGTGGTTTCAGACATTACAGTGCCGCACTCGTTCTGACTATTATTCTGTCTGAAAGAATGAAAAGACTGAGCTGAAGGCAGAGCGATTCTACCAATCAGATGAAAGCAGCGTTTCAGCGCACACACAAACGCGCATGAAATATTGAAGCCATAAACCAATTTATAAACCCCAAATGACAAAATCAGATATTAAGTCAAAAACTAATTTTCCTTTTGTTAAACTAAAAGGAAAAATGGAAAAACGAATAAACGAGCGACTTTTCTATTTCTCGTTATTGAAATAGGAAGTCTCTCACTTGAATCCTCTTGAGTCTTGGGTCGCTTGACTTTCTGCAACCCCCACCTTGTTTATGCAATGACTGACATGGCGGTAGGGGGCAGAGAAGTAATAGGCTCGGAATACATTTTCAATGTGCACATTGAAATTTGCTACATTCACTGCGGGACTTTGAATGAAAATACAATCGTAAGTGTCTTGACTGTGAGTGTAAATGCAATTAAGAAAAATAACCTTTGAATGATAATTTTGCCACAGTTTTTGCTTAAACATGTTACACACATCTAATCATTTCTGTAATACATTTTCATTTTAATTTTGCTAACTAATAAAGTGTTAAAATTAGTATTCATTTTACATATTAAAACTTGTGTATGAAATGGCAAATGAAAATTATGTTTTGCACCAAACGTTGCACAAATGTATTGGAAAATGTACATGTAAATACAGAAATGCATTGCCATTTTAAATATTGCATTTTTATTTTGCATATTGCATTCCAAATTGAATATTGCTACCGATATGCTTCCATATTTATGGGAATGGAAGGGGGTAAACAACAGCTGCATCTACAGAGGTGTGTGAGCATGACATGTTGAGTTACTGCAAAGAAATGTCTTCTCTGTTGTCTAATGTGTGTGTACAGGTAAAAGCTTCTCAGGGGAAGGTTGCTGAAACCCCGTTCCATGACCCGAAACCAGGAGATTTTGTGGTGATATGAGATCTGAGGAGAAAGAGCTGGAAGACGAAAAGGGGGCTGGGACTGTTCCAGGTGCTTCTGACCACTCACACGGCTGTGAAGGTAGCAGAGAGAGCAACGAGGATGCACACCAGCCACTGCAGAAAGGTCCCACCTGCATCTCAGGAAGAGGAGCGGAGGGAGTAAAGATCTGGAGACACACACGTCAACAAGGCCAGAATCCAGCATAAACATCAGGTGTCCTTATCAGCAGAAAGAGCACAGTTAAAACTGAAAAACAGCATCGAAGCAGCCTAACAGATAACATATCGATATCAAGGTTGGGTGCTCAACAGAGGCCCATAAAAGTCTAGCACAGTGAGAGAAAAGCTGTAAGAATATTAGTATCATAGTTGGGTACATCATGTTGTTTTCAGACTACAGTGACAACGTTGCTAATATCATTACCCACATGATAATGGCTGTAAAAAAAGAGCCTGAGCGTACACATAATGTGTGGGCAGAATGACTGACAGGAATGTGGGGAGGATGGGGATATTGGCTCTGCAACACTGTGTTACCAATTGTAGTGGTAGGATTTTTGCTGCTATTATGTCTACCATGTACTTTTCAGTTCATATCCAGTTCAGTACAGAGACTGGTGAAGTCTAGCATTTCACATCAAATGGTTCAAATGACTGTGTACAATGAAGACATTATCATGGATTTGCGTATGGAGAAAACTACTGATGAAGAGACAACCACTATCCCCATACAAAAAGCCTTTGCATATTTTCTAATTTCTTTCACAAACTTAAGAGAGTGATCATTTATGCAAAAATCAGAGATGAAGAGTATAAATGTGATGATATGCCTTGAGTTTGCTTTATTTTAAATTATGTTTGTATTCTTGAGTGTGAATTTTTGATTTAGAATTTTTTTTATATCTGTGAGGTGACTGAGGGTCTGACATATGTAGGAAATGCAATAACAGTGTTTATTCATTTAGCCCGGCTTCCAGAGCACATATAATGTTAAGTGTGTAGTGAAAGTATAACCAGTAGTAATTAATTTTTATATTTTAGTGATCAATGAATGATAAAAAGAGGGAAAATTGTGACAGGAAAATTCATTAACATTGTTTCTGTATGCCTATATATGCATGTGTTTTCTTAGAATTGCTGTGTGGACACCATGAGATGGGTTTAGGGCCTAAGAGTAATGTCAAGCAGGTGGTTCACGGAGACATGTGGGTTCAGAAAGGCCACACCTGGGGGGAAACAGATGTCTGAGAATGACCAGAGAGGGTCTTTGGGCCATATAGTGGGGGGACAATGCCTGAGGATGATCTGAAGGGGTCACCTAAGTCCTAAGGCCATCCCTAAAAATATTCTTGTTTGCCGTAACCCGACCGACCCTGTCAATTTAGGACCAACTCAAATTTATTTATTTTTTTTTGCTTTTAGTCTGACCGACTTGCCGATTTTAAATTTGCGTTAAGACAGACCTTTTTTTTTTACTCTTCAAACAACTAATACAAAAGAAATAAAATAACACACACAAACGATGGCTATCTTCCTTAATTAAAAAAAAACCTGTGACGTCATCTATGCTTACACTATTGGTTACACTATGGCCTGTGCGTTCACTTCGTCTCATACTCTCATTCACTATCAGAGTCAACGGTTCGCGCTTGGTAATTATGGCTGTGGCTGCAGTAAACAAAATATTCACGGTCACTGTTCAAAGTCTTACGAGTTCGGGCACCATAAAACATCTAAAAAAAATTATTTAAAACAGCTCTACACCGCTTTAACTTGGCACAAAGTTCTGGAAAAACTGGATCTTTTCCCATCAATTCTCCCGTCTAGTCTAAAACCGTGACCGTGTCGACTGTCACTTTATGTTAGAAAATCTATTGCACAAATCGATTGGAGCAACCAACACAAATTTTGAAAATGAAAATAGGGAATTGATTTTAACAACCTTCTCTCAGAGCGCGTCCAGTTTTTTTTTTTTTTTTTGGAACAGCAACTGCAGCTTCAAACACACACGCATAACAGCAAATAATACTTGTGCACAATGTTTCTATTTACAACAGAAATGTGAGTTCTGCTGGTATTCAGACAGTCTCATGCATACAGATACAGATTCGGGCTAGAATTGCCTAGGGCTGTCAAAATAGCTGAAAAACTAAATTCGAATTTTTTACTTAAATATGATCAAAATTCGAATTGTTTTCGAATTTAAAATCCATAATTTCAGTTAGGGTGAAGAAAAGCTTTTTGATTCTCTTCTGAGGCCTCAAGATATTACTGCACGTTTATTCAAAGCATTAGAATATATGACTGTGGAAAAACAACATAATATTGAAAAAAAAATTTATGAACCAATTATTATTAATTAAGTTGCTTAAAGAACTATAAACAAAACAGCGTCATGTATGCATGCATTGTTAAATAAATAAAAAGGGTGGAAAACCAGTCACACAGAATAAATTTTTTTTTCATTTAAAAACATGAGATGCAGTGGGATGCATGGCGTTCTGTGTGAATGGTTTGGTTTCAGTTTTGATGTAAACAAGATCTTCTCCACATTTATGTTCTCTTTTTTGTGTGTGAGTGTGGCTTGAACTGGATAGGCTAACATAACCTTATGCAATGCCACATACATCGTCATCGCATCTAAAGATCAAGTATACTTCGGCTGTCCGCACACTGTCTGCATTATGTCCTTTTCATCATCCATGTGCGGGCATTTTTTGAGATCGCACGAACGGTGGGCGATTTTGTTGTTGGTGATGCGATTTTGTTGTTGATATTTCTAATCGTAAACACAGCCATGTTGAAGCCTGCAGTACATTTTTTGCATTATGGCAGTCCACTCTGCTTATTGTTTTTCGAAAATGTTACACACCTGTTTGTTATTGTGCACGTAACTTCACGCCAATAAATCATCAGAAATATTGGTCTTTACATTCGTCCTGCCTGTTGTCCGTGGATTTACCGAGCGGCAACCTCCCGCTCTCTCTCGTGAAGCCAATAAGGAAGTGACTAAAACTGCAATTCATCGACTGGCCGCTTGAGGCTGGCTGCAAAAGGGAGTCAGTCCCATAGACTCCCCATGTTTACAGCAGAAAAAAAACATGTTTACAGCCTGATTTTGGTCTATATTGCTAATTTTGGCCTTCATGACAACTGTAAATTATATTAAGCCTTAAGGTTCTGCATAATTAAGGGCGTGGCCACTTGAGTGACAGTTGGATTGCTGCTGATGACAATGCCGTCGCGCTAGGTGGGCGTGGCTTCAGCAATCAGCTCCCGCCTTCTTGCCCATTTTCGATTATCCGGGAGAATCGCGCGGTGACGCGCTGCCAAGATGGCGACGGCCCGCTCTGCACACTTTAGGCTTCAAAACCGCTATTGAGGAGTCTATGGGTGACGTCACGGACACTACGTCCATATTTTTTTGCAGTCTATGGGATTTACCTATATTTGGTGGTATTGGCCGTTTAAAACTTATTTAGACATGCAAAATCGATTTTACAATCGATTCAATGAACACTTATCACTCAAATCAAACAGGATTTTTTTCACAAAAGTGACAACCCTAGAAAGCAAAGTAAACGGTCTCTCATTTGTAGGTTGTATTGACATGTAGCGGTGGATGCAAGTAAAACAGTATACAGTACCTCATTTTTTTTTCTTCTCACCTGAAGTCCATGCAATAAACATGTTTTTGACAAAGATTTTAATTTGTTTGTGGTCTATATAGCCTGCATCAAAATGAGGTTTGCAATTATGCGCCCGAAGGTACGGGTTGAAGACCCAGTCAGTGACGTCACGATATGCTAATTTGTTTAAATTCATACCTACGTCATCAACAACACCAATTTTTTTTTTTTACATTAAAACTTGAAAAAAAAATATAGACTGACCTACCGACCCTTTTTTTTTAATTACCATTACTGCAAACCAAAATATTTGAAGGATGGCCTAAATGTGTGAGAAACAACCCACAGAGAGTGTTTTTTATGTTATCCATGGAAAAGTACAGCTGTTGAGACCTTGAGCAGAGGGATATAAGGTGGAGCACTGCCCTCTTTTCTCGGTCGCACTCTGCAGAAACTTACTGTACGACTGTCTGAACTTCTTTGCAAAGAATAAAATCTTTCTTTTTTCATTATAACTGAGAGTGAGCCTGTCTCTTATGCTGATGATGGTTGATTTAATTTTGCCCCAACAGATGCGAGTTGGTTTGTATTATAATTAGTGGTGGGCCATTATCGACATCTTTTTCACATGTTTTTACGCATTACCGTTTGTCGTTTTAAACATTAAAGCATCCAAACACATGACGCGGAAAAGCTGAACGGAGTAGCTGGTTACTGGTGTTCGGTGCGCACGAGAGGCATCGAGAGCCGCGTATCACGTACAGCAACACTGAACCGAGCTCTCTTCTGCGTAGAGAAACGCGTCTCAAAACACTTGAACATCAAATTTGCTTATTTTTGCTCTTGTGCCTACAAATACATACAAAATATGTCAAATATATAGAAAATTTTGTAGTTTTAACAGTCAAACCAAAAATTATTCAGGCACCAGATATAATTTTTTATATATGTAGCAAAACTGTAATAATGTGAGAAATGTTGAAGGTGTCTGAATAAATGTAGGTTTGATTGTATATTTCATTTTTACATTGAAGACTATCCAGTGCTATTTAAATTTTTGGTTTCTGTACCTTGACACCTACAAACTTGAAAAAAAACTTAAACATTGGGGTGAAACAGGAGTAATGTTGTTTGCACCTTGTGCAATGTGGAATTAGTTTACAGCTTTTTCAAGCACTTTGTGATGCATTTTGGAAACAGGAGATGAGCCCCTTTTCTAATGCACCGCCTATAAACCCCTTCTCAAAGACTTTGAGAGTTTGTCAATTTTATTTGGGTAACACACATATTCTGAATGCCTTCGGCAGAATTCGAATGAGCCATTTTAATCTAGATTAATCTAGATTAATTTCAAAATCACAGTGAGGTTAATCCAGATTAAAAAAAATTATCTATGCCCACCACTAATTATAATCCATGTACATTAAATAAGTACAGTTTAACAAACAGATCCAATAAAGCCTAAGAGTCACTGGCAGTTGGTGTTTCTTGGTGTTTGTTTACTCAATGCGAATAAAGTCCCTCTCTAAATGAGGGTTACTTTAAAAGGTGTCATATGATGCAATTAAAAATGTTCCTTTCTCTTTGGAGTGTTACAAGCTCTAAATGCATAAAGAAGATCTGTAAAGTTGCAAAGACTAAAGTCTCAAATCCAAAGTGATATATAAGCAGCTCTCTGCTTGCAGAGCGTCAGTCACGCTCATCAGGAAAGTGAGTGAAATACACACACAAAAACACACATTTTCATCAAATAATAAGTCATTAATAGCAGTTCACTTCCGCGATTTGGTACGATTGCGTTCACATCAGCAGCGAACCCTACCCCAGACTCAGGTACAGTTTGCGGGTGCGCACCCGAATTAGGAAGACAGCTTTCAAATCATCCAAACAAACCAAACTCTGACGTCAATCGAACCCGGGTGCGCACCAAAAGTGCTAGTCTGAAAGCACCCTAAAGTACTGATGCTGCTCTGAATGGGTTAATTCCTGTATATCTGCCTGATTTATTATCTGCTCACAATCCTGGATGGTGTCTTAGGTCTTCCAACCAGAGACTATTGAACATTCCTCAAGATAAATTGAAATCAAGAGGTGACCAAGCCTTTGCTGTTGCTGCTCCGAAAGTCTGGAACAACCATCCGGTTTTTATTAGAACTGCCTCTACACTTTGAGTTACAGCCAAACTCAAAACCCATCTTTTTTTTCTGGCTTTTAACTGTTTAATTGTGCAGTGTTCTGTGCTGTAATTTATGTTGTTCTGAGTGTTATTGTTATTGATATTTGATTGGCGCGAATTAACGCAAAGGCTTGCTTAGGCTGCAGCCTAGGGGCCCACGAGTGCAGGGGCCTCGGATTGGACAGAATATATATTTTAATTAATTTAAATGTACTTAATCACGAACAAAAAAGACCCCCCATTGGTCCATAAAAAACATTTAACTATGATTCGTTGCAGAGCATCAGACAAAATGAATGTCTTGTACAGTTCAAAAATAAAACACGCATTAAAAAAAAATTATTACTGTTTTGAAACAGACTCCCTGAAAAAGAAAACTTGCTTCTTCTAGTTCTCATGAACCCTCTCATGTCGTCTCTTGAGTTAAGTGTCGGCTTTAAAGCTGCAGTAGGTAACTTTTGTAAAAATATATTTATTTTTTTAATAATATTTTTATTATTATATATGTACTGACAGTAGAATATGAGACAGATAATCTGTGAAAAAAATCAAGCTCCTCTGGCTCCTCCCAGTGGTCCTATTGCCATTTGCAGTTTGGGACCGCTCCCGGTAAGAAAACAACCAATCAGAGCTGCGGTCCGTAACTTTTTTATGTGTTCAAAATTTACAAAATGTATATAATAAGGGAGTACACCATGAATCCATTTTCCAAACCGTGTTTTTAGCCTGTCCTGAATCACTAGGGTACATCTATAAGTGTTTATATTCAGAATATTTTAAATTGCTTCGGGGGTACCGCGGCGGAGTAACCCAGTACCTTTGTGATTCTTCATAGACATAAACAGAGAGAAGTAGTTCCAGCTACAATGTCCTTCCGCAAGACGCAAGCAGTTCTGTTTATTAACCGCTAGAGCGTCAAGTTACCGACTGCAGCTTTAATGATCATCAAACAACAAAAGGCGAGGAGAAAATCACTCCCTGCTTTTGACAGAATAGCATTTGTAGCTTTTATATGAATTGATATTGTGAAAATTGTACCCTACCATCACATTCACATCAATGCAACCAATAAATTGCTACTAGAGCACAAAATTGTTTAGGACATTTTTTTCATTAATCTAGTCACTTGATTCTGCTCTCAAAAATGCACCAGATTTAGGCTATGCATTTAAATTAAAAATATAACAATAATACAATCTTACAGGGGAGCATACCCCAGAACCCCCTTTTCAAGAGAATGGATGAATGCTTACCGAAGTCCATTTTACTTCAGTTGAAGTTTCACAGTAAGTTCTGCTGCGTTCCAGGCAGGTTTTTAAGCCCACAAGTCACGATTTCAAACCACGACTAACGACTTTGTACCGTTCCAGGCAAGTCACGCCAAACTTCCTGAGCGCAAGAAATTGTAGCTAGATTATTAATTTTATTGGAAGTTACATTGTCCAAAAATGTTTTTCAACGTGTACCACTTGCATAAACACTGCAACGCGGCATTACATTACTTCTGCGTTCAACTCCTCCTGAGAAGTTCGTATACGAGTTGACAAGTCGTAATTACGATATCGGGTGCGTTTAAGTCAGTTTAGTCGGCACAAGATGGCGGAGTAAGTTACCTTTTTTTTAAATAAATTACAAGAAAATACAACCGGGTTTGTTAACTCTGCTTATAAAAATGAAGAGAAAACTATTTGCATCAGGTGTTTTTTGCGTTTTTGATTTAAAAAATAATAATTTATTTAGCCACTTTAATCTGTATTGCATAAAAAGTTATAGTTATATTGCAATCCTGTTTATCAATGTCAACTAAACAATTACCCTCAATTACAGACGTCGCATCCATCGATCATGACGCCCCCAACTCGTAAACTCTAAGCTTAAAGAAAATTCCGAGTTTCCCACTCGACTTTGTGGTGGCGTTCATGGGCGTTTAACTCGTAAATACGATGTATCCAACATGACTTGAACACACCATTTTTGACTTATAAGTCCCGCCGATGCTTTACTTTCAGTTTACTTTGACCGGTGTTGTGAAATATTGGGTTTCTGAGATTTTCGGTGACGCTGGGCAGAGCATACATTAATATTCATGAATTTCCTGTTTGGCGTTAAAGCGACTCTGAAAATATTAGTACATTGTCACTGAAACATAAACTATTTTCAAAAAGTTATGTTTTAGCGTAGAATTACGTTATGCTTAGTTTATTGTTATTTTAATACTATTCATGATATTTGAATAAAATGTGTCGTTTAATAAATTTGCCAAAATGTATCTGTTGTGCCATAATAAAATGTATGATGATTATTCTGTGTCATTCCTAATCGTTTGCTCAATCATTCAAAACAAATTATTAATAGCCAAAGTGAAAGCTGGGTGTTTTTTTTTAATGCACACATGAACTGGAATATAAACATACTCAATCTCTGTATTTTTTTATTTATTTTCCCAAAAAATTAGAAATTAAGTAGATAAAATGCACTATATAATTAAAATAAATTAAAAAAATGTCTTTATACACTTTATTTTTTGTCTTTAATCATATACTGCATTTAAAAACAATTTTCACTCAAATTTGACTAAAAAAAAAAGTTTTGAAATCAACAAACTTGTAGTACTTTAACAATGTTTTGCTTATTTTCTACAAACTTATAACAATTAAAATGTTTTGTAGTTTAAAAACTAATGGCTAAATAAAAACATACTGTAATTTTTATATTTTCATTTCAAAGATGAAAGTAGATTGCTTTTGCTGAATAAAGACTTCAACTGATTTTGTGTTAAAAAAAAGTTTTATAACAGATGTGGTGAAGGCATTACATAAATGACATTTACTACATACCTGCATAAATATAAAATACATGTTTAAAAAAAACTGCTGAAGGGTTTACTTGTATATGTGTTTAGGAATAGGCCTCCTGATCAACACAAGCAAGCACATGTTATAGGAGTTCTGTTTTAAGTAAATTATTAAATACATTATTAAAGTATAATTCCTATATGAACAACAAATGGCAAACAAATTTAAACACCATGAACAAACTCAAAGAAATCAGTCTAAATGCTGGTAGATGAAACATGCCGCCAAATCAATGGGGCCAATTTGTTTATACCCACTGCAGAATAAGCCATTCAAGAATGACCCACGTTTTTAATATTAGTAGAATATCCACCAACATGATATTTTTTACAAAACCCTTTATCCATGAAACTTGTTTTATTAGGTTGAGCTTGGTTTGATTACCTTTGATTTATCTTGATTTCAAAAATGTGGATTTCAGGAACAAAATGTAGTAAAACTTTAAAACTTGTTAAATAATACAACATTTGTATCAAATAGTAGGCTATTCAATTTTTTTTTATTTTGGATATGATTTGTTTAATTATTACACTAAAGTACACACTCCGTTGGTCATCATCCGCCATCCCCTGCATCAGATTAAAAAAACAAAAGTTAATTCTGATGACGTTTACCCATGTCTTCATGTATGTGTGCAATAGTGGCCTCATATATAGCTTGAGAAAAAGAAGCTTCCACAAACTAGGAAAAAATAATGGGCAGAAGTGCAAGTATCCAACTCTGCTGATTTGTAACAGATACATTAATTACAAACAAATAGCTTCTCCATGTGAACTGTACGCTGTCATGCACTCCATTTGGAAATTTTTTTAAGAAAAAAAAGTTTGTTCCACCATATAATACACAACTTCCAATGACATACTTATCAAATTACATGCTTTTAATAGCAAAACAGAGGAATATGATTAAATATTTACTTGTAGCGTATTCTAACGATGGGCTGCCTCTGGCAAATAAGTGGCTGTAATCGTTGAGTAAACATTTAAAACGGCAAACAATTAATAACATTTAGTGCACAAACGACCAATTATATTCTACGTTTGCTTATCTTCATTCGAAGCTGAAACGTAATTAAACTACCTTGTTGAACAGTTTTTGTGATCCAGTGAAAACTTACTAATATTTTCAGAGTCGCTTTAACGCAAAACAGGAAACTCATGAATATTCACGTATGCTCCGCCCAGCGTCACCGAAAATCTCAGAAACCCAATATTTCAGAACACCGAAAACACTAAGTTGACCAAGGAAGTCTCGAGAACCAGGTTTTTTTTATACAGCCAATAAACAAGTACAAAATCCAAAAGGTCAGAATACAACATTTACCACTTTCTTAAAATAATAGTTAATTAAATTCAGTAAAAAGGAAAGAAACTGTGTTGTCATTTTCAAGTATTTTTATATATTTAAAATGATGCTTCAGGAAAGAGAAAAGTTAAAACATATGAAAGGCAAACACTAGTTAATGATACATTTACAGAAACAATACCAATTTAAACATTATTTTCAAGGCACTCAGATTTATGTCATCTGCTGTAATTCAGGATGTTCAGAGCTCTTTTGAATGATTGAAATCCCCTCCATATCCAGCTCCACTGAATGAACACTGAATGAACCAGTGCCCTGTCAAACACAACAGCAACCAACAACGTTTATTTAACATATTTTACTTGAACCATTTGTGGTTAAATTAAAAGTTAGCTCATTAGTTTTAGGACACTAAACACACAGGCATTTCAGAAACCAGCTTCTACAGTTTGGAAAGGGTTAAACACGTTGTCATTGTGCAGTGGTTGAACCAGTTTCTCTGACTCACCTGTATGTTTGTGAGAATCTCTCTCACTGCATCCCTCTGCTGTGGCTCACGGGTGAGTAAGAACAGGAATCCTCCTCCTCCTGCTCCTGCCAGACTCTGTCCTAAACTCAGCGGCTGAAGTGCGTTCATCATGGATCTCACGGCCGCCGGCTCACAGCCTGGAGCCATCAGCTTCTTCTGCTGCCAGTATGTGTTCATACACTCCCCCAGTCTGAGGAGAGATCCTGAGAGAGAGAGAGAGAGAATCAAATAAAAGAGTTCATAGAGTTCAATCTTATATTAATGAGTGTGTGTCTCTCACCGTCTCTGCAGGCTTCAGCACACTCCTCTGCATTGGTCACCAGCTGCTCTGCATTCTGTACGATGGAGGGTAAACGCGCATACCAGCTCCGCACCACGTCCTGCACACACACAGTGATCCAGTGAAACACAACACAGTGTTCATGAAGTCTGAGCGTCACCATCAGCCGCTCGTACCTGCAGCAGGTTCCGTGCTAAACGTGTCTTTCCAGTGTAAACCAGAAGAAGATGCTGCTGCAGGACAGACAGGAAGTCTTGAGTCAGAGACAGCTGTTCTACTTCCACTCTCAGCGGCAACTGAGCTGCAGATCGGGCCAGTTTCACTCCTCCAAACAGCCCACCAACCTGGTCCTGCCATCCTCCACCTGAAACACAGCAACAAAAATACAAAATGCCTTTAAATTCAGCTTATTAAAAAAATGAACTCCTGTTTGGTTAAGCTTCACAGCCCAGTAAAACTCTATATTACTCTAGAAAGGATGTGATGTGTCCCATTATAGGAATAAAAGCATCTCTCATACCGGTGGTGAGTATCTGCTCCAGGTAAAGCACATCATGAATGAGAGAGTTTGTGTCATAGCTCCGCCCCGTGGATCTGTACACTGCTGCAAGAGCTGCACCTGCCAGGATACTGCTGGTGCCTAGAAACACAAACACACACACACACACACACACATATACATATATATATATATATATATATATATATATATATATATATATATATATATATATATATATATATATATATATATATACATACATACATACATACATACATACATACATATATATATATATATATATATATTTATATATTATTAGGGCCGGGACTCGATTAAAAAAATTAATCTAATTAATTAGAGGTTTTGTAATTAATTAATCGAAATTAATCGCATTTTAAATCGCAGATAAATATTTGACCTGAGAACAGTGAGAAGTAATTTTTTTTCACATGGATTTATAGTATACCATTGAATAATGACTGAATTCATAAGCTTAAGCAACAAAATATTGTTTATTTTTGTTCAACCAAGTCTAGCAGACCAGTGCAATTTTTGCCATGAAGTGTAGCAATAGCATATTTAGAAACAATTTAGAAATAGTACATTTAGGAAATTCAGGTAGCTTATAGGTGCTGGAACCTTCTGTAAAGTGTTTTTTAAGTAATACGCAATACTGTCAAGTACATTCAGAACATTGGAAACACTGACTATTAGAAAACATCTCTCTGTTGCTTCAGAGGCCCTAATATACTAAGTCCAACTCTCAATAACCTTGGCCAAAACAATAAAGAGTTCAACATAAACTGTTGCACCAACAAAATAATACATAGTTCAACATAAAGTGTAAAGTCCACGCTAGCTGCTATATGTTTTGCGTTGAGGTGATACTTGAGACTCGATGTTCTGCGGTGATATGCGAACGCTAGTTGGTGCTCCAGTATAATCGGTCCGCCGAAACTCATCCAGTGAGAAACGTTCTGCGGTGCAAAAATAAGTTATTAAAAATGCGGGATTTTTTTTCTATAATTAATTAATCTTAGTTAACGCGTTATTTTTTGTGTAATTAATTAATCTCAATTAACGCGTTAAAGTCCCGGCCATATATATTATATTATATTATATATTCAGGATGCAACAATCTATTAAAATATTGGTAAATATTTAATTAATACATTATCCAGATGCCACTACATTACAGTTCTGTCTTCTGACGTCTTGTGTGGTAATCCAAAATCCTGTACATTTAAAAAGTGAAGTTACTCAAAAGTGTTTTACGCACCGAGACCAGAACCATGTGGCAGTGAAGACCAGCTGTGGATCTCCAGTCCTCCACCCCAGCGCTGTAACAACTGCTCTTTCAGAGAGACAGGAGACGACACACACACCAGCTCACTGCACACACATACGGCTTTTAGCAGAGCACCTACAACACAAAAACAAATTATAATATTTAGAGATATTTGTACATTTATGTTTAACATCAAACCATTCTCAAGAACAAAAATGTGTTGTGCACTGTAGTTTCAGGCTGTCAGATCCACAGCATATGTCTACACTTATCTCACCTGGAGCGTGAGGTTGGTAATAGTCTTCCAGGTCAGTAAGATCCTCACAGAGTGTTTCTGTGGAGATGCTGCAGGCCGGTTCACCACTGCTACTGACCAACAGCAGACGAGGCTCTGGAACACGCCGAACTCGAGCTCCAATCGGCCGTTTTCCATCCACCTTGATGGCCACATTGACCACCAGTCCTCCATGTTCAAACGCTATAGGAGGAGTGTCACTCCAGCCACCTGATGATTTCAAAGACAAGAAAACCTAAATACTTCAGAGTTCAATTTTACTTGAAGATAAATTTACTGCATTTCAAAAGAAATTCAATATAGAAAAAGCATTCTGGAAAATAAAGCTTCAATTTTAGTCAACAAAAGATAATTTATTAAACAGAACGAAACATATGAAGTAAAAGCAGCCATCTGCACTACTGATAAAACTAAAAGTTTAGGGTAATTAAGAGGTTTTGATTCTTTTGAAAGAAGTCTCTTATGCTCAGCATTAATTATTAATTTGATTAAAATACAATAAAACATACAGAAAACATGTTAGATAATAAATATTACCATAAATAAATAAAATAAATATGAACATAAATATTAATAGAATTCAGAATATATATATAAAAACAGTAATGCTGCCTGATAGTTTTATGGAAACTGATGCATTTGTATTCAGGATTTTTTGATGAATAGAAAGTTCAAATTACTAATTACAAATTAATTCAATTCACATTACAGAATTGAAATAGAAATCTTTTGTAACTTTTCTAAATGCCTTAACTGCCCCTTTAGAGCAATTATGAAATTGGATTTTTGCATTCTGTTTAAAAACTGAACATACTTTTTTTTAAAAAGCACATTCAGTTCAACTCCAAATGTCCCACATCACTGTCAAACATAAACACAGAACTCTCTGATCAGCTGAAATAAAGAAAGCTGTTCTAACCTGACAGATCCAGTCGAGCAGGACACTCCACTTCCTGCCACTCACCCATGGGCGGCATTTCTCCTTGACCAATGAACACAAACTCACGCGCTGACATCACTGCCTTCCGCAGCAGTATCTGTCCCGCCCCCTCATAATGTCTGGCGGCTCTCACCAACAAATCTGGTCTTTTAGAAAGCAATGACAAAATAAGAAATTCTCAGTTTAAAACTCTCAAATTTATGCATTATTTTTTTTTTTTATTCTGACCTGTTGAGCCAGTGCTTTCTTTGATTGGCCAGTTCTTGGACACCTGCAGGTAAGTGTCCCTCTTCTAGGAGCTTAAAAGCAGGAGCCCATGATGGATTCGCTGCTGGTCCACTGCGCAAACCGCCTTTACCCTCACCAGCCAGACAGCCGAGAACATCAGCGATACAGGCGAGACAACGAGCCGCTACTCCCAGATCACCACTGCTGCCTGCAGCCACTGAGAAAACAGCCAAACCTTCAGTACCCTCAAAAGTCAACATATGCCAACCACCGTTCAGCGTCTGCTCCTCACCTGAGTCCAGCACCTGCAGTAGCTCCTCCTGCTGGCCGGCCAGAGCTGCTGCTCTGAAGAACGGCTGCAGACTGAGATTCATGTGGCCTTGCAGAGTGTCCACGGCTCTCCTTCGGCCCACACTGAAGAACAGCTCCTCTCTCCACCGCAGCTCTCTCTGCTGGTCTGTCAGGATGAGAATATCTCTGAGCGAGAGTCTCCAGGCTTCCCTCCAGCTGTCCAGAGCACCAGCGCCGCCCAGGAGCCAACAAACACCCTCGAGTCCAACGGGTCCTGAATGTGGCATGAACACTGGGAACAATCGGGCGTCCAGCAGACAGCATGGCTCAGTCCTCTCAGGTCCCCAAAGGTACTGAGGCCTTTCACACACACATACATATGTTAGACACACTATATGAAACTGTGACCATTTCAAAATTAAATCTGAAGTCACTTAGGCACCTTCCTGTATAACTAGGTAGTTTTTGGCTACATTAATCTTAAAAATAGAACAAACCTTTAGTCAAAAGTCTGACTTTGTGAGGTATGAAAGTAGACATTTCTTACTGTATTCCAGTCCGACTATAAAAATCACTCCATTTTTGATTAAGGAATGATGCAGTGACATCATCAGTGGAGACCTGGGTGAAGATAAATAGTGTTTAATCAGTGTTGGGGAAAGTAACTTTAACTAAACTTAAAGTAAATAACTAAAATAACATAGTAATGCATTACAATATTGTGTTACTCCTTAAAAACTAATTACATTACTTAGTTACTTTTATGTAAAGCAATAAGTTATTTTAGGGACAGCTGTCAGACAATAAATGGGAAAAAGTAACTAGCATTATTATTTAAAAAAGTAACTCAGATATTTTCATGTATATTAAAAAGTAATGTATAAGTATTTTAAAAGTTATTTGTGAAAAGTTATCTGATTATGAAAACTCGCCCTACTGGTAATGCATTACCCCCAACACTCTCTATAATAAGATTTGTAATATTAGCATACGTTTTCTTATTTATATTGTTCTCAATATTATCAAAAAAATTTAATGTAAGCAACAGGCTCTAAACTCACCTCTAAATTGTCATGAGCTCCGAATGCTGTGAACACTGTTAACTTTAACTCTCCCAGCATCACTCGGTGACCCTGAATGATGATGTCACTGGACAGGGGTAGTCGCTGGACGCAGGATGATGAGGTCAAATCAAGTCCTGACAGCAGGCACCCAGAATGCACCTGGACTGGACCCTGCAAATGACATTGGCACATTTTGATAACTGTATTATTCTGGCATGTGATCAGCTTAGAACAAAAAAGAAGGAAAACTGCCCACCCCCCATTAAAAAAAGATAATAATTAATTATAATAAATCATCATAATTTTTCTAAATATTTTATTACTTAAATTATTTTTAAAAAATAATAAAATAAAATATATTACTATTTTAACAGTATGACTGGCACTGTACAATTAAAACCATACATTTAGACATCAATAATAATAATAATAATAATTTTGTTTTATACAATGACAGTGCATGTGGGTCATACTTTTCAGGATGGAAATGGAAATCTGTATAAATATGGAAAAAAAATAATATTTACAACAGATTTCATGTCATTAATGTTATGTTTTATAAAAACATCATATTAAGTGAGAAACAATTTGTGTCAGCTTTGATTTCATATCTTTAAATAGTTCATAGACATAGATTAAGTTAAACCTTCCAGACCTGCAGGTGGCAGTGCTGCACAACAGCTCCTGCTAATACACGAACATCTCCTTCCAGGATGCTATTAATCACCCTGCTGCCTTCTGCCACAGACTTCACATCCTTTAAAGAAGAAATGGTATTGCAAAAAGGTTAAAAATGTTTATTTAAAAAAATCCTAGAGATGT